>NC_064875.1:25870938-25933438 GCF_943734745.1 Anopheles darlingi | reverse complement strand
CCATCAGGAGGCGGAGGAGGTTCTCCTAGCCCTAGCCCATCGGGAGGAGGAGGAGGTTCTCCTAGCCCTAGCCCATCGGGAGGCGGAGGAGGTTCTCCCAGCCCTAGCCCATCAGGAGGCGGAGGAGGTTCTCCCAGCCCTAGCCCATCAGGAGGCGGAGGAGGTTCTCCCAGCCCTAGCCCATCAGGAGGCGGAGGAGGTTCTCCTAGCCCTAGCCCATCGGGAGGCGGAGGAGGTTCTCCCAGCCCTAGCCCATCAGGAGGCGGAGGAGGTTCTCCTAGCCCTAGCCCATCGGGAGGCGGAGGAGGTTCTCCCAGCCCTAGCCCATCAGGAGGCGGAGGAGGTTCTCCTAGCCCTAGCCCATCGGGAGGCGGAGGAGGTTCTCCCAGTCCTAGCCCATCAGGAGGCGGAGGAGGTTCTCCCAGCCCTAGCCCATCAGGAGGCGGAGGAGGTTCTCCCAGTCCTAGCCCATCAGGAGGCGGAGGAGGGTCTCCTAGCCCTAGCCCATCGGGAGGCGGAGGAGGTTCTCCCAGCCCTAGCCCATCAGGAGGCGGAGGAGGTTCTCCTAGCCCTAGCCCATCGGGAGGCGGAGGAGGTTCTCCCAGTCCTAGCCCATCAGGAGGCGGAGGAGGTTCTCCCAGCCCTAGCCCATCAGGAGGCGGAGGAGGTTCTCCCAGTCCTAGCCCATCAGGAGGCGGAGGAGGGTCTCCTAGCCCTAGCCCATCAGGAGGCGGAGGAGGTTCTCCTAGCCCTAGCCCATCAGGAGGCGGAGGAGGTTCTCCCAGCCCTAGCCCATCAGGAGGCGGAGGAGGTTCTCCCAGCCCTAGCCCATCAGGAGGCGGAGGAGGTTCTCCCAGCCCTAGCCCATCAGGAGGCGGAGGAGGTTCTCCTAGCCCTAGCCCATCGGGAGGCGGAGGAGGGTCTCCTAGCCCTAGCCCATCAGGAGGCGGAGGAGGTTCTCCCAGCCCTAGCCCATCAGGAGGCGGAGGAGGTTCTCCCAGCCCTAGCCCATCAGGAGGAGGAGGAGGTTCTCCTAGCCCTAGCCCATCGGGAGGCGGAGGAGGGTCTCCTAGCCCTAGCCCATCAGGAGGCGGAGGAGGTTCTCCCAGCCCTAGCCCATCAGGAGGCGGAGGAGGTTCTCCCAGCCCTAGCCCATCAGGAGGCGGAGGAGGTTCTCCCAGCCCTAGCCCATCAGGAGGAGGAGGAGGTTCTCCCAGTCCTAGCCCATCAGGAGGCGGAGGAGGGTCTCCTAGCCCTAGCCCATCAGGAGGCGGAGGAGGGTCTCCCAGCCCTAGCCCATCAGGAGGCGGAGGAGGGTCTCCTAGCCCTAGCCCATCAGGAGGCGGAGGAGGTTCTCCCAGCCCTAGCCCATCAGGAGGCGGAGGAGGTTCTCCTAGCCCTAGCCCATCGGGAGGCGGAGGAGGGTCTCCTAGCCCTAGCCCATCAGGAGGCGGAGGAGGTTCTCCCAGCCCTAGCCCATCAGGAGGAGGAGGAGGTTCTCCCAGTCCTAGCCCATCAGGAGGCGGAGGAGGGTCTCCCAGCCCTAGCCCATCAGGAGGAGGAGGAGGTTCTCCCAGTCCTAGCCCATCAGGAGGCGGAGGAGGGTCTCCTAGCCCTAGCCCATCAGGAGGCGGAGGAGGTTCTCCCAGCCCTAGCCCATCAGGAGGCGGAGGAGGTTCTCCTAGCCCTAGCCCATCGGGAGGCGGAGGAGGGTCTCCTAGCCCTAGCCCATCAGGAGGCGGAGGAGGTTCTCCCAGCCCTAGCCCATCAGGAGGCGGAGGAGGTTCTCCCAGCCCTAGCCCATCAGGAGGCGGAGGAGGTTCTCCCAGCCCTAGCCCATCAGGAGGAGGAGGAGGTTCTCCCAGTCCTAGCCCATCAGGAGGCGGAGGAGGGTCTCCTAGCCCTAGCCCATCAGGAGGCGGAGGAGGGTCTCCTAGCCCTAGCCCATCAGGAGGCGGAGGAGGTTCTCCCAGCCCTAGCCCATCAGGAGGCGGAGGAGGTTCTCCTAGCCCTAGCCCATCAGGAGGCGGAGGAGGTTCTCCCAGCCCTAGCCCATCAGGAGGCGGAGGAGGTTCTCCCAGCCCTAGCCCATCAGGAGGCGGAGGAGGTTCTCCCAGCCCTAGCCCATCAGGAGGCGGAGGAGGTTCTCCTAGCCCTAGCCCATCGGGAGGAGGAGGAGGTTCTCCTAGCCCTAGCCCATCGGGAGGCGGAGGAGGTTCTCCCAGCCCTAGCCCATCAGGAGGCGGAGGAGGTTCTCCCAGCCCTAGCCCATCAGGAGGCGGAGGAGGTTCTCCCAGCCCTAGCCCATCAGGAGGCGGAGGAGGTTCTCCTAGCCCTAGCCCATCGGGAGGCGGAGGAGGTTCTCCCAGCCCTAGCCCATCAGGAGGCGGAGGAGGTTCTCCCAGTCCTAGCCCATCAGGAGGCGGAGGAGGGTCTCCTAGCCCTAGCCCATCAGGAGGCGGAGGAGGTTCTCCTAGCCCTAGCCCATCAGGAGGCGGAGGAGGTTCTCCCAGCCCTAGCCCATCAGGAGGCGGAGGAGGTTCTCCCAGCCCTAGCCCATCAGGAGGCGGAGGAGGTTCTCCCAGCCCTAGCCCATCAGGAGGCGGAGGAGGTTCTCCCAGCCCTAGCCCATCAGGAGGCGGAGGAGGTTCTCCCAGCCCTAGCCCATCAGGAGGAGGAGGAGGTTCTCCCAGCCCTAGCCCATCAGGAGGCGGAGGAGGTTCTCCTAGCCCTAGCCCATCGGGAGGAGGAGGAGGTTCTCCTAGCCCTAGACCATCGGGAGGCGGAGGAGGTTCTCCCAGCCCTAGCCCATCAGGAGGCGGAGGAGGTTCTCCCAGCCCAAGCCCATCAGGAGGCGGAGGAGGTTCTCCCAGCCCTAGCCCATCGGGAGGCGGAGGAGGTTCTCCTAGCCCTAGCCCATCGGGAGGCGGAGGAGGTTCTCCCAGCCCTAGCCCATCAGGAGGCGGAGGAGGTTCTCCCAGCCCTAGCCCATCGGGAGGCGGAGGAGGTTCTCCCAGCCCTAGCCCATCAGGAGGCGGAGGAGGTTCTCCCAGTCCTAGCCCATCAGGAGGCGGAGGAGGGTCTCCTAGCCCTAGCCCATCAGGAGGCGGAGGAGGTTCTCCTAGCCCTAGCCCATCAGGAGGCGGAGGAGGTTCTCCCAGCCCTAGCCCATCAGGAGGCGGAGGAGGTTCTCCCAGCCCAAGCCCATCAGGAGGCGGAGGAGGTTCTCCCAGCCCTAGCCCATCGGGAGGCGGAGGAGGTTCTCCTAGCCCTAGCCCATCGGGAGGCGGAGGAGGTTCTCCCAGCCCTAGCCCATCAGGAGGCGGAGGAGGTTCTCCCAGCCCTAGCCCATCGGGAGGCGGAGGAGGTTCTCCCAGCCCTAGCCCATCAGGAGGCGGAGGAGGTTCTCCCAGTCCTAGCCCATCAGGAGGCGGAGGAGGGTCTCCTAGCCCTAGCCCATCAGGAGGCGGAGGAGGTTCTCCTAGCCCTAGCCCATCAGGAGGCGGAGGAGGTTCTCCCAGCCCTAGCCCATCAGGAGGCGGAGGAGGTTCTCCCAGCCCTAGCCCATCAGGAGGCGGAGGAGGTTCTCCTAGCCCTAGCCCATCGGGAGGCGGAGGAGGTTCTCCCAGCCCTAGCCCATCAGGAGGCGGAGGAGGTTCTCCCAGCCCTAGCCCATCGGGAGGCGGAGGAGGTTCTCCCAGCCCTAGCCCATCAGGAGGCGGAGGAGGTTCTCCCAGCCCAAGCCCATCAGGAGGCGGAGGAGGTTCTCCTAGCCCTAGCCCATCAGGAGGCGGAGGAGGTTCTCCCAGCCCTAGCCCATCAGGAGGCGGAGGAGGTTCTCCTAGCCCTAGCCCATCGGGAGGCGGAGGAGGTTCTCCTAGCCCTAGCCCATCGGGAGGCGGAGGAGGTTCTCCTAGCCCTAGCCCATCAGGAGGCGGAGGAGGTTCTCCCAGCCCTAGCCCATCGGGAGGCGGAGGAGGTTCTCCTAGCCCTAGCCCATCAGGAGGCGGAGGAGGTTCTCCTAGCCCTAGCCCATCAGGAGGCGGAGGAGGTTCTCCCAGCCCTAGCCCAACAGGAGGCGGAGGAGGTTCTCCCAGCCCTAGCCCATCAGGAGGCGGAGGAGGTTCTCCCAGCCCTAGCCCATCGGGAGGCGGAGGAGGTTCTCCTAGCCCTAGCCCATCGGGAGGCGGAGGAGGTTCTCCCAGCCCTAGCCCATCGGGAGGCGGAGGAGGTTCTCCTAGCCCTAGCCCATCGGGAGGAGGAGGAGGTTCTCCTAGCCCTAGCCCATCGGGAGGTGGAGGAGGTTCTCCCAGCCCTAGCCCATCAGGAGGCGGAGGAGGTTCTCCCAGCCCTAGCCCATCAGGAGGCGGAGGAGGTTCTCCCAGCCCTAGCCCATCGGGAGGCGGAGGAGGTTCTCCTAGCCCTAGCCCATCGGGAGGCGGAGGAGGTTCTCCCAGCCCTAGCCCATCAGGAGGCGGAGGAGGTTCTCCCAGCCCTAGCCCATCGGGAGGCGGAGGAGGTTCTCCTAGCCCTAGCCCATCGGGAGGAGGAGGAGGTTCTCCTAGCCCTAGCCCATCGGGAGGCGGAGGAGGTTCTCCCAGCCCTAGCCCATCAGGAGGCGGAGGAGGTGCTCCCAGCCCTAGCCCATCAGGAGGCGGAGGAGGTTCTCCCAGCCCTAGCCCATCAGGAGGCGGAGGAGGTTCTCCTAGCCCTAGCCCATCCGGAGGCGGAGGAGGTTCTCCCAGCCCTAGCCCATCAGGAGGCGGAGGAGGTTCTCCCAGCCCTAGCCCATCAGGAGGCGGAGGAGGTTCTCCCAGCCCTAGCCCATCAGGAGGCGGAGGAGGTTCTCCTAGCCCTAGCCCATCGGGAGGCGGAGGAGGTTCTCCCAGCCCTAGCCCATCAGGAGGCGGAGGAGGTTCTCCTAGCCCTAGCCCATCAGGAGGCGGAGGAGGTTCTCCTAGCCCTAGCCCATCGGGAGGCGGAGGAGGTTCTCCCAACCCTAGCCCATCGGGAGGCGGAGGAGGTTCTCCCAGCCCTAGCCCATCGGGAGGCGGAGGAGGTTCTCCTAGCCCTAGCCCATCGGGAGGAGGAGGAGGTTCTCCTAGCCCTAGCCCATCGGGAGGCGGAGGAGGTTCTCCCAGCCCTAGCCCATCGCGAGGCGGAGGAGGTTCTCCCAGCCCTAGCCCATCGGGAGGCGGAGGAGGTTCTCCCAGCCCTAGCCCATCGGGAGGCGGAGGAGGTTCTCCTAGCCCTAGCCCATCGGGAGGAGGAGGAGGTTCTCCTAGCCCTAGCCCATCGGGAGGCGGAGGAGGTTCTCCCAGCCCTAGCCCATCAGGAGGCGGAGGAGGTTCTCCCAGCCCTAGCCCATCAGGAGGCGGAGGAGGTTCTCCCAGCCCTAGCCCATCAGGAGGCGGAGGAGGTTCTCCCAGCCCTAGCCCATCAGGAGGCGGAGGAGGTTCTCCTAGCCCTAGCCCATCGGGAGGCGGAGGAGGTTCTCCCAACCCTAGCCCATCAGGAGGCGGAGGAGGTTCTCCCAGCCCTAGCCCATCAGGAGGCGGAGGAGGTTCTCCTAGCCCTAGCCCATCAGGAGGCGGAGGAGGTTCTCCTAGCCCTAGCCCATCAGGAGGCGGAGGAGGTTCTCCCAGCCCTAGCCCATCAGGAGGCGGAGGAGGTTCTCCTAGCCCTAGCCCATCGGGAGGCGGAGGAGGTTCTCCTAGCCCTAGCCCATCGGGAGGCGGAGGAGGTTCTCCTAGCCCTAGCCCATCAGGAGGTGGAGGAGGTTCTCCCAGCCCTAGCCCATCGGGAGGCGGAGGAGGTTCTCCTAGCCCTAGCCCATCAGGAGGCGGAGGAGGTTCTCCTAGCCCTAGCCCATCAGGAGGCGGAGGAGGTTCTCCCAGCCCTAGCCCAACAGGAGGCGGAGGAGGTTCTCCCAGCCCTAGCCCATCAGGAGGCGGAGGAGGTTCTCCCAGCCCTAGCCCATCGGGAGGCGGAGGAGGTTCTCCTAGCCCTAGCCCATCGGGAGGCGGAGGAGGTTCTCCCAGCCCTAGCCCATCGGGAGGCGGAGGAGGTTCTCCTAGCCCTAGCCCATCGGGAGGAGGAGGAGGTTCTCCTAGCCCTAGCCCATCGGGAGGCGGAGGAGGTTCTCCCAGCCCTAGCCCATCAGGAGGCGGAGGAGGTTCTCCCAGCCCTAGCCCATCAGGAGGCGGAGGAGGTTCTCCCAGCCCTAGCCCATCGGGAGGCGGAGGAGGTTCTCCTAGCCCTAGCCCATCGGGAGGCGGAGGAGGTTCTCCCAGCCCTAGCCCATCAGGAGGCGGAGGAGGTTCTCCCAGCCCTAGCCCATCGGGAGGCGGAGGAGGTTCTCCTAGCCCTAGCCCATCGGGAGGAGGAGGAGGTTCTCCTAGCCCTAGCCCATCGGGAGGCGGAGGAGGTTCTCCCAGCCCTAGCCCATCAGGAGGCGGAGGAGGTGCTCCCAGCCCTAGCCCATCAGGAGGCGGAGGAGGTTCTCCCAGCCCTAGCCCATCAGGAGGCGGAGGAGGTTCTCCTAGCCCTAGCCCATCCGGAGGCGGAGGAGGTTCTCCCAGCCCTAGCCCATCAGGAGGCGGAGGAGGTTCTCCCAGCCCTAGCCCATCAGGAGGCGGAGGAGGTTCTCCCAGCCCTAGCCCATCAGGAGGCGGAGGAGGTTCTCCTAGCCCTAGCCCATCGGGAGGAGGAGGAGGTTCTCCTAGCCCTAGCCCATCGGGAGGCGGAGGAGGTTCTCCCAGCCCTAGCCCATCGGGAGGCGGAGGAGGTGCTCCCAGCCCTAGCCCATCAGGAGGCGGAGGAGGTTCTCCTAGCCCTAGCCCATCAGGAGGCGGAGGAGGTTCTCCCAGCCCTAGCCCATCAGGAGGCGGAGGAGGTTCTCCTAGCCCTAGCCCATCGGGAGGCGGAGGAGGTTCTCCCAGCCCTAGCCCATCAGGAGGCGGAGGAGGTTCTCCCAGCCCTAGCCCATCAGGAGGCGGAGGAGGTTCTCCTAGCCCTAGCCCATCAGGAGGCGGAGGAGGTTCTCCTAGCCCTAGCCCATCAGGAGGCGGAGGAGGTTCTCCCAGCCCTAGCCCATCAGGAGGCGGAGGAGGTTCTCCTAGCCCTAGCCCATCGGGAGGCGGAGGAGGTTCTCCCAGCCCTAGCCCATCAGGAGGCGGAGGAGGTTCTCCTAGCCCTAGCCCATCAGGAGGCGGAGGAGGTTCTCCCAGCCCTAGCCCATCAGGAGGCGGAGGAGGTTCTCCCAGCCCTAGCCCATCAGGAGGCGGAGGAGGTTCTCCTAGCCCTAGCCCATCGGGAGGCGGAGGAGGTTCTCCTAGCCCTAGCCCATCGGGAGGCGGAGGAGGTTCTCCCAGCCCTAGCCCATCGGGAGGCGGAGGAGGTTCTCCTAGCCCTAGCCCATCCGGAGGCGGAGGAGGTTCTCCCAGCCCTAGCCCATCAGGAGGCGGAGGAGGTTCTCCCAGCCCTAGCCCATCAGGAGGCGGAGGAGGTTCTCCCAGCCCTAGCCCATCAGGAGGCGGAGGAGGTTCTCCTAGCCCTAGCCCATCGGGAGGAGGAGGAGGTTCTCCTAGCCCTAGCCCATCGGGAGGCGGAGGAGGTTCTCCCAGCCCTAGCCCATCGGGAGGCGGAGGAGGTGCTCCCAGCCCTAGCCCATCAGGAGGCGGAGGAGGTTCTCCTAGCCCTAGCCCATCAGGAGGCGGAGGAGGTTCTCCCAGCCCTAGCCCATCAGGAGGCGGAGGAGGTTCTCCTAGCCCTAGCCCATCGGGAGGCGGAGGAGGTTCTCCCAGCCCTAGCCCATCAGGAGGCGGAGGAGGTTCTCCCAGCCCTAGCCCATCAGGAGGCGGAGGAGGTTCTCCTAGCCCTAGCCCATCAGGAGGCGGAGGAGGTTCTCCTAGCCCTAGCCCATCAGGAGGCGGAGGAGGTTCTCCCAGCCCTAGCCCATCAGGAGGCGGAGGAGGTTCTCCTAGCCCTAGCCCATCGGGAGGCGGAGGAGGTTCTCCCAGCCCTAGCCCATCAGGAGGCGGAGGAGGTTCTCCTAGCCCTAGCCCATCGGGAGGCGGAGGAGGTTCTCCCAACCCTAGCCCATCAGGAGGCGGAGGAGGTTCTCCCAGCCCTAGCCCATCGGGAGGCGGAGGAGGTTCTCCTAGCCCTAGCCCATCAGGAGGCGGAGGAGGTTCTCCTAGCCCTAGCCCATCGGGAGGCGGAGGAGGTTCTCCTAGCCCTAGCCCATCGGGAGGCGGAGGAGGTTCTCCTAGCCCTAGCCCATCGGGAGGCGGAGGAGGTTCTCCTAGCCCTAGCCCATCGGGAGGCGGAGGAGGTTCTCCTAGCCCTAGCCCATCAGGAGGCGGAGGAGGTTCTCCTAGCCCTAGCCCATCGGGAGGCGGAGGAGGTTCTCCCAGCCCTAGCCCATCGGGAGGAGGAGGAGGTTCTCCCAGCCCTAGCCCATCGGGAGGTGGAGGAGGTTCTCCCAGCCCTAGCCCATCGGGAGGCGGAGGAGGTTCCCCTAGCCCTAGCCCATCAGGAGGCGGAGGAGGTTCTCCTAGCCCTAGCCCATCGGGAGGCGGAGGAGGTTCTCCCAACCCTAGCCCATCAGGAGGCGGAGGAGGTTCTCCCAGCCCTAGCCCATCGGGAGGCGGAGGAGGTTCTCCTAGCCCTAGCCCATCAGGAGGCGGAGGAGGTTCTCCTAGCCCTAGCCCTTCGGGAGGAGGAGGAGGTTCTCCTAGCCCTAGCCCATCGGGAGGAGGAGGAGGTTCTCCTAGCCCCAGCCCATCGGGAGGCGGAGGAGGTTCTCCTAGCCCTAGCCCATCGGGAGGCGGAGGAGGTTCTCCTAGCCCTAGCCCATCGCGAGGCGGAGGAGGTTCTCCTAGCCCTAGCCCATCGGGAGGCGGAGGAGGTTCTCCCAGCCCTAGCCCATCGCGAGGCGGAGGAGGTTCTCCCAGCCCTAGCCCATCGGGAGGCGGAGGAGGTTCTCCCAGCCCTAGCCCATCGGGAGGTTCTCCTGGTCAACCAGGTTCATCTGGTAAATCTGGTTCCGGGCATAACCTTGGTGCAAATCCACATCCTGGTAGTCAAACTGCGACTTAATAGCAAAACGAATTTTATGATTCAGCCTATTTCAGTGTTTCACCCCTTTTTCTTACAAGTTTGCAGTCACTAACTTTTACTTGGGTGCTTCTAGAACATCGCACCCTCAGAGTTGGTATACCTTTCATTTGGGATTTGTTACATAGGCTGGAGCATGCAGACCAAAATAAAGCAAAGCCGTTTTCTTGTCCCTAAGGGATTTATTGAGAAGCACAATAGCAACATCGTTTTACTTGACTTGACTTGATTGTTAACAAGTAGTACCACAGATTAGTTGGATGCAGTACATTTCTTTTTAAAAGCCTACCTTCTTCAAGGTCACGGCGATGGCCTGCCACTGGAATAGGCCTAACACATGCCGGCAAAATATTGTCCAACCTAATTAGGCGCTTCCGTCTACCTTCCCCAACATCTACATAAGTAGTGGGATGCCATACAACAAAACACTCAGAGCAGTTAGCAACTTGATTAATCAGTTAAGGAACTAGGCTAGACGTCACGATGCCCATTAGTATATATATCAGCACTGCGCAGTGCGTGGCACGTGTATCACTGCATTCCACGGTACCTTTCTCTGGCGGCACGTACTCAACGGTTCTGGCCGGAACTGTTTGTGAATTTGGATATGCTTTTGGATATGCGTCCAAAATAGATAGAACCCCAGGTGCACTATCATCGCAGACGGAAAACGTGACATTTGGCTTCCTGGATCGCTGGGCAGCTCGAGCTACAGTACGGGTACGATGCCATAGCAGAGATACATGGCGAAAGGTGTGCTAATCATTCTAACGACTTCAAGTATAACGGATCCATCGTTATTTTAATATATCCAACGAGCAATACCTAAATACTATGCGCTATCTATTGTGAGAATTTCAAAAGGTGGTGGGGTTTTAAAAGGTAGATTTAAGTTATCAATCAGTACTGGTAAAAGTTTTGTTGACAAGTAAACCGGAACCGAAATGGTTCTTTGTCGCGAACAAGTGAAACTCGGACCACTAACTCGGTCATGCGTCAGTACACGTGTTTCTTAAAGTGAAGGTCGCTCAATGAAAAGGATTTGAATTTCTTTGGAGAACTTGAAGGTGTTATAACAGTGTAATGACGCTTTTAGTGAGGAAGCCTCATTCCAGATTCCGGGCGAAATGAAGAATCTCGAACGGCAAAAGTTGCTGCTGCGCTATGTATCACACATTCGTGTGTCGTTTGAGGAGCTTTCAAACAGACCGCGGACAGCGGGCTACTAACAGTGGAACGTCGTTTGAAAGGTTATCCTGAAATGAGAGAAGCGTACACTCAGTTCATAAATGAATACGAACAATTAGGCCACATGACGACGACGACGTTTGTGGAGCCGATCGATGACTCGGTGCAGCATTATTACTTGCATTATTACTAACCTACTAAGAGGAACGTAAATCTATCATCGATAGATCAAATTGATACGATGCTTAATCAATACAAATACTTAATAACCGAATATGTTTTTATTATTGTTTGAAGTAATTTTTCAAAAATTAAACGCAATTTTATGCAGTTGCCCCACCCCTATGATACTACTTCAAGTTGGATAGAATGGCGGGCGATAATAAACGGAAGAAGCAAGGAAGAGGATTTTAAGAGAATCCAATCGATTTGGAGACCATCAAAATCTAGGAAACAGGAAAGGATAAGGGTTCTTAGAAGCCACCCCCCCCCCACCCATTACCTTCCTTTTGTTCGATAAGAGCCAACATTTGTCATATGGTTTCTCAGGTGACGATCAACAATTGTGCAAGTTTCTATGAAATTCAGATCATAACTTAGGGATGGGAAGAAAAGAAGGGAGCGGGGGGTTTCCAACCAAGCCTATAGCTCCTACCGGCCCCTAAAACTCTCCCATATAAAATTTAGAGTAAACTAATGGACCGTTAGTTTCGGAGTCTATAAGGGACATCCGGACGTACATAAATCCATTTTTAAATATATAGATTACAGATTTTTGGTTTTTTACCATCCTTGCTAAAAAAAACGATAAGAAAGGCGCACTAATGAAAGGAAACTAATGATAGTTAGCATCAAACGGGCAATTCAGCTGGTTTAAAATAATAGCAACGATGCCACAAAAACTGAACTGAAAGGAGCGTTCCAGACTGGTGTTACCATTGTCTTGAATGCATTTATCACATTATAAATGGGCACGTTCTATGATAAATTTACATTCGCCTTGCTAGAAGCACATGCTTTGACGAAGTTCTCTAGATACGAAGGTGTTTGATTGCTGCTACAGTAATATAGGAGCTTAGACGAAAAACGGCAGTTATTCTTCCGCTTTATAAACCCCGTCGAATGTACGCTTTTCCAGACAGTTGTCAGTTGAAGAGCTGCCGACAACAACTCTTTGCGTCACGATACAGCAGGTTAAGCATGGCTTATTGCTGTGCATCCTGGCCATTTCGTTCTAGTGTAGCGACCGGATCCACCTCCAACCACCTCTCTAGCCATAACTTTCGGTCGCTCCAAGGGAAGCGTTACTTTTCTAACCCTTCAACCTAGGCCGACGCACACAATCCGGCAGCACCTGTAAATAGGCAACGAGCGGCAATCAACGCTACTGGTTGGTAACTCGACTGGTCGACAAAACCGCGTGATCAGCAAATTCGCGGGCTGCCGGAACTCCCAGCTAAGGTACACGCGCAACATGAGTCACGCCGTACCACTCCACCAAGCTCCGCCTTCTCTGCAAGAATATAAGCCACACCAAGAAAAGTGCTGGCGGAGTATGTTGGGCCATGCTCGAAGCCAGCGCTGGTCCAAGCCGCACCACCCACTCTGAAAGAACAGCGGAAGCTACAAGACTTCGGAATGGCAGAGATGACAAGTGAACATAGGACCGGCGCGACGCATAAGTGAATTGCGCATCTAGCGGAAAAAACTGACACCTCGCGACTGTCTGCTATCCGTGGGAACAACGACAAAATGAAGTTCTCACCCGAAGAGAAGGCTGATGCAGTACATTTTACCATCGGTAAGCCTGCGTTTAGCCTAGACTTTGGAGTTCTCACAGGAAGAGAATGCTGAGGCGGTACATTCCGCAGTAAATTCTACCATCAGAAAGCCTATGTTTGCCCAAGATATTCCACGGACTGCATCATATTTGCCATGGATTGCGTCAGCTAGGCCAATAGGTCGAATTACTAAATTTACATAACGAAAGTGTGGGAAAGAGGTTGGAATGGGTCGTTAGACCTAGGATTAAGAGTTAAAAAACCCATAGATTTTAATAAACGAGTTGAGTTGTACTTTGAACGTGAAACTTGTTGCAGTTTCGTCTTTTACTGCTAACCATCTCATTACAGGTAAATTCACCTTGGCCTCCTCATTGGGAAGGTTTTACAGTTGGGTAGCGCTCAGCCTTTTGGTGCATTAGAGAACCCCACCCGTGGTACCCGTTCTCTTCTAGCCACCAACTGGCAGATACGGGCCACCGACTAGCCTCCCCCCCCCCCCCCTCTGGAAAGTTCAATTCATTTCAACTCATGGCGACAGCTTCCGTAAGAAAAAAACGCCATCGACCACTCGGGCCATAGCAGTTGGCGGACTTCCTCAGTCCGTACATGATTAGGATCAGACCAACCCCCAGGTTTGGCATCTTCACCAGTATACTGTCAATACCGTGTACAAAACCGAGCGGTGTGCTTGTATTACTGGTCCCCCAGACTATAAATGCCCATCAAGTTCGCTTTTGGAAGTTTATCTAGAACACGAGTGTTACTGCACGCGATACTACGAGTGCGTCGATGGAAAAGCCATCGAGTTCCAATGTCCCCATAATTTGTACTTTGATCTGTCGTCGAATATCTGTCAATCGGACTTCAAACTCTGCTACCGGCAACCACCGTGTATTCAATTTGTCGACAAATGTCGCTGTTGTCAGAGTGTATTTGACAATACAGGACTTGCGCCGCAGAACTTCTACGTGTGCAATAACGATGGCTCAGCACTTGCTGTAACCTGCCCATTGGCCTACGATTATTGCACAAACTCTACCATACAGTTGGTGTTTATCAATAAAAAATGTGAAGTGCCACCAGAAACTGCCACGTCACGAATATGCAAGTAAAACATCGATTCAACTGTGAGATGTGAGCTACTGTTTGTACTAATTCCAGCTAAGCGGCTCGGTTACAGGGCTACGCGCGAAAGCCAAATTATTATTATTATTTTTTCACCTAACAAACACACATGCTCTTCCATACTATTCTAACACTATCTACGTTGTGTCTTTTCCTTTCTGTGATTTCCTTCCTGAAATCCCAGTGGTGTATATCGTTGTTGAATCTCAGTTCACTTTGGTTGCTATGCTGGGAAATGTATAAAACAGAGCAACCAGCTGGAAAGATCAGTTTAACTTTATTGTTGAGAATAAACCAATACGTTACATTGGGAACGAGCGAAAAATGAATATTAAGCCACCAGAATTCAACATTGAAGATTCCTGGCCGTTATACTTCGGTTTCGGTCGAAGTATACCAAATCGTGCGTGACCTGTGTTTTCCGAGTAAACCGGAAGAAAAAAACGTTTGATGAAGTCTGTGGTGTTTTACGGCAACGCTTTATGCCAACAGTGATTGTTTTTCGGGAACGCTCAATTTTCTTTGAAGCGCGTCAAGGCGACACCGAAACTATCGTGGAATGGACTACTCGATTGAAAAAGCTGTCGAGCAGTTGTGAGCTTGAGGGCCATTTAAATGACATGATTGTTCGTAGTGGGATTACGCCGGTGGTCCAGTTTTTGATCGAATTTGGAAGAAGAAATCACAGCAATCTACGACCAATTGGTGAAATTGGCAATGAAAAAGGAAGCAACTCTTTTGCAACGTGGTGCAGTTTTTCGAATTCAAAAAGTAACTTCCGAGATCGAAAGGCCGAAGAAAGAAGAACTAAAATGTTTTAGTTGTGGAAAAGTATTACTGCCAAGAATTATTGGTTTGGATCTATTTCGACATTCGTTTCCGACGGTACTGCGTTTACTTCGGAGGAGTTCTAAAGTGTTTGTGTCGAAAGAGGACTTAAGCATTTAACAACAGCGCTATATAGTCCGTTTTCAAATGGTGCTGCAGAAAATACTGTATAAACAGTCAAAACGGCATTGTCGAAATCAGCTATGGATCCAGCTAATCAAGGAAAAAGCGTTCATCTTAATTTATGGAATTTTCCGGAAATGTATCTTCAAGACATGCGACAACTAATGAAAGCCAGTTGAAACTAATGTTCAAAACGGAAATTGTAATTAGATTTGACACCCTTAAAACAGGTCCTAAGCGATTGCAAGTTTTAAACAATCAATCCCAGGAACACAGTTTGGTTTTCGAAGCTGGCGAAGTAGTTTTTGCGAGAGATTATCGAAATCCTAACACGACAGCATGGATGAAAGCCACGATAATGAAACGTTTAGAAATAGTGTTGTACGAGTGTAATACTGAGTTGGTTATTATTAAGCGAAGGAGCCATCAACTTATAAAATATCTGATGGATTTCATTGAGGATGAGCAGGCAACTGGAATTGTGTCTACTGAGGGGGAGCTTTTTTATACACCTCCACTAGAAAATACTCGTGTTGAACATCAAGAAGGAGACACATACTATACCAGATACGGTCGTGCTGTACGGAAGCCTCGTGAGTAGTGTTGTATATCATTGTTGAATCTTAGTTCACTTTGGTTGCTATACTGGAAAATATATAAAGCAGCTGAAAGATCAGTTTAACTGTGTAGAAACCGTTCGGATGTTGAGAGGTTTCTCTTTTTAATTCGTGATGGAGAAGTGGTGTGGACTTTCTCGCTGTAGATGTTTATTGCATGATTTCTGTGTGCACCGCGCGTGCGATACTAGATTCTACTTGTGCCCTGCAGCGCGTGCGCGGGAGCATGTTGCTCGACCGAGCGCTGCCGATGGAAAGGGAAGAGAGCTTGACAGCTCCCTTTGACATCTAGAGGGTTAAGCACGTTGCCCACGGAACGCTGGAGTTAAGGTGGTTCCCCACAACTGTATTTGCTAGTAAGTGTATCGGTGTCGCTGATTTGTGTAGCCACAATATATGCTGGAAGATTGACTTGTTTTCCGAGGAAAGCTTCAATCACTGAACGATCTTGAAAATGCTTGATACTATGAATATTAGCCATACGTTTTTGAAGTCAATTTTTTATATACCTTATTCAAAGATACCTAGTGCCATAATAATTCTTAGTGTAGTCCTTTTGTGCATGCTAATCCACACTTACATAAATGCTAAGCACTCATATGTTGTCATAAAATCAAATAATTTTTGAAAAAAAATAAAAAAAACCATGCAAATGGTTCAAATTACATGTTTTCTCATAAAAATAAATGTGAGTCTGGCCAGACCTGTCCGTTGGTTCGAAGGGAATTTTTCAAAATGTCCTTTTTTCACGTATTCCAAGGACATGTTTTTAAACAATAGAGTTGTCGATTGAAAGCCAATGAAATTTTAGAAGCTACCTGAAAGGCCAAACCTCTACAAATAATAACACCATTTGTAGTTAACAAATGACAATGAAAAAGGTATGGCCAGACCCATCCGGTGGTACAAGGGTTAAAGATCATCATGCCAAGTGAAACCTTGGAAAAGGAATCAGCATTTGATCGTTGTTCGTTACCGGGAAATATGTTTAGAGCAAGATGCAACATAATAGTGTTGTTAGTCTCTTGAGTTAGTACTCTTGATAGTGTAGTTAGTCATAGGCTCATACAGATCATCGAAAGTGATCCGCGGAACAGATGCAACCGACTATGTTGATTCGATGCTTCCACGCTCTAGATTGAAATTTGCAAGGAGATGATCTACTGTGATCCGTGATAAAGTATCGTGGCAGCCATCGTGTAGATTGGTAGCACACAGATACAGCCACTGATGGTGCTCCAATTTTCATTCGAGGTAGGCTCTAAGAAGAACTAATCACATGCCAGAATAGATTCGACCACCCAATGGCCCCTATTGCGTAAAAGTCGATAACGCTATCGATCGACAAATTAATCGACTCGAATTTGTATTGCGAACGCACTTCGTTGTTGGCCGTTTCAGATGTAAACAATCAATATCGAGTCGATAACGCGGAGCTGCTCGAAAGCAGGCAATAAGTCAAGAGTTTTTAAGATTCACAGTTAGTATAGAAAATTTTGTGGAAATGCTGATGATCTGATGCTGATCTGCTGTCTTTTTGATTAATTTTATAACCTAATTCATGTATGATCATGTATTTCATGTTTTTTCATGTTCATTTTCATGTTTTTTGGTGATGTATTTTAATATTCTTTCTCGATATTTCGATCGAGAGGGGGGATTTTTAGGACGTTTACTCTAGCGACGGATCCTCTGGTAGCTAACAGAAACCGTGATCTAAGTTTTGCTAGGACGATGTGGTGCAGGTGTCTGTAGTTTTCCGCAGTTAGCTCCGTGAAGCTTGCGGGCGTCATATGCGCAATAAAAAATCGATGAAAAATACATTACAT
Organism: Anopheles darlingi; assembly: GCF_943734745.1. Taxonomy (NCBI): domain Eukaryota; kingdom Metazoa; phylum Arthropoda; class Insecta; order Diptera; family Culicidae; genus Anopheles; species Anopheles darlingi. The sequence continues at coordinate 25,916,824 of NC_064875.1, read as the reverse complement.
TCCATGCAGTATTAAGCTTTGATTGGTTTTAAGAATGTCTGCTTTTTATAAGAGATTTTCGCTGCTAAGTTTAAGGAAAAAAAAATATTGATGGGAAAAATATTGGGACAGGGAGTATCAAATAAAACATTTAAGAATGTTTTCCTTCATCCTAATTTGCATTTAAATGCTTAAAAACTACCATCTCCGAACCAACAACAACGTTGAAGATGAACTCTATCGACGCTATCGACTGCTCCGGAGCAGTATTACGAATGTTCCGCGCTGTACGCAGGGGCACTTTTCTGGGGCCCCGAGCCGGCAGTTTGGCTTCTATCAACCTTTTACGAATGCGAATACGAATTTTACGTTGCAGTGCTTATTGACAGCTTCAAATCTTGTTTCAAAACACGTGAGGTCACAACAGGATTTTCTTTCACCACACGAACCATTTGACGGTCGGTATGGGCAGTCATTGCTCATTTTGCACCACGAGTTTCAGCCTGTGGTAGCCACCGGAGTGCGTTTACAACCTTTGACGCAGAACACTGCCTTATTTCCTGCATCTCGCGATACGTTTTTCCTCTTTCAATCAACCGTTTGATCTGCTCTCGTTCCTCAGGCGTGGTATGCTTCGCTCTGCCAATAATAATTGAAAACTACGGAAAATTTAATGGTCCTATTTATGAAAAAAAACCTTCTAAAATCTACATTTCAATTAGCAATAGAAATATATCGCTGGATGACTGTTGTGGTACGAGGCTGCACTGATAACCATTTGAACCATTTCTCTTCGTTAATACTAGGACATGTATGGACAAATCAGAATTGGCCCTAAATCTTTTAAAAACAATAGAAATGAGCCGTAAAAGTGAAATCAAAGTTTTGCTCTTATTAATTTGAACACCACTGTACTTGCGAAAGGTGTGCTAATCATTCAAACGACTTCAAGTATAACGGACCACCGTTACTGATAATGAAAAGTACATTTATAGCGCATCTATATTGGTACTTGTAGAACGACTAGAGAGGGAAACATCTATACCTTTTAGAATCCGATTTAGAGCTCAGAACCGTATGATACACATGCAGGACGTTCAGATGCTAGGGTGATATATTTGTACTCTGACCTAGCTATTGAAAGTTGTGCTGTCAATGTTGATATACATCTTACTCTTTGGGTAAGCTGGCGGGATGAATCTAGCGTCATCGTTCACTTGGCGCATTGTTTCGACGGTATAGTAGTAGTAGTTCCGAGCCAATATAAATATTATCCTTTCTTTCCGTTTACAAATTCAAGCAACGGAAATGTATTTTCAAAGAGGAGAAAAACCTGCGATTCAATTCGAGTGTGCATAGAGATTATACTACTGTGTCCAAAAAATAAGGTAACATTAGATATATTTTGAAAATTCTTTAATTTTTCTTCCAAAACAATTTTTTTGTCATCAAAGTAACCCCTCCCAGACACAATGCACTTATGCCAACGAATTTTCCAGTTTTTGAAACACGTGAAAACGTCGTCTTTAGGAATGGGCATCGGCACCTTTTTCGCAGCGACTTGGATCTGCTCTATCTTGTCAAAACAGTGTCCCCGGAACGAAATTTTGGGCTTGTCTAATAGCCAGAAGCCAATTGTAAACAAATCAGGCGCATACGGTTTTATTAGAACGATATGAGTGAAAATGTTGACAAAGAAGTCACAGAAAACTAACGAAGTGTGAGATGGTGCATTATCGTCATCGACGCTAACGCGCTTGAGATGAAAAACATCCTTCCAAATAATTAGCCGATATGTTTGATATGCCAGTATGATCAGTAAAGTCTCTTGTTGTTAATCGACGGTTTTCTAACGCCAAAACTTTGATTTTTTGGACGTTAGTTGCATCGATTGAAATTGGTGGTCGTCCAGGTCGTTCTTCCTCTTTAAAACGTTCCTGACCCTCCTGAAAGCCTTTGCACCACCTGTAAATATATATATTTTTTACATAGTATCGTCCCCAAAAGCTTTCTGTGCCATTCGCATTGGTTCGCGACAGAAAAAATATTTTTAATGCAAATTCTTTGCTTAAAAACAACCGATATGGCAAAAACCGAAGAATGCACTTTTAGCAGTTCATTAGTGAATATTTTGACGTGAAACTTGTCATGGTTATCAATAACAGCGCTGACAACCTACAAAAAATACAAAATTAAACATATCAATTTACGCGGGCAATTTGAATGCCGTGGCATCTTTCTTTTTTGGACACAGTAGTACAACACGTTTGTTGCTGTTTCTTTCAAGGTTTAAAAAAAAATTGAAGCAAAACATGCGGGTCACAAATGTTTATATAAAGATACTGGCTCATGAAAATGGCTTTCAGTTGTTGTTAAAGCCGCTGTTAGACCATTTCGGAAACTGCCAACCATGCAGATACCGGCAGTGTTTTTCGGAATATTGCTGTTAACGTGTAGCAGCACAGTGGCGAGCAGAATAGCGACTGACTGTTGTGCTTGTGTGTGGGGAAAACCAGATTATTTTTGTCCCTCCAATCCGATATTGCAGGTGTATCTTAGGCATGAGCAATACTGTAACCGTTACTACAAGTGTATCGATGGATTTGCACAGGAATTCCGGTGTTACACTGGCACATATTTTGATCCCCAGTCTAGCCAGTGTACATCAGACAGGACAGTTTGTTACCTACCATATCCTCGAATGCAATTCATAGATGACTGCCGATGCTGCCAGAAGCAATTTGAATACTCCAGCCTTGGACCACAGCATTTCTATATATGTCGTAGCGATGGGAATGCCGCAGCGATGATTTGTCCTGTAGCATTCGATCCATGCATGTACCGAATGGTGCATCTGGAGTTTAGAAATGGAAAATGTGAAACACCAAACCGTAAGTATCTTATCACACATTCGCCACAAGAATAAGTATTTTTTACCAAATACCGTACCAATACTATATCACAAACTACAGCAGCATCTAGTACAGCGGTCAGAAGCACAACAACTATATCAGCAATATGCAGACCGCCAATCAGTCCAACAACAACAAACTCAACAGCAGCGACTACTCAATCAACAATGCCAAAACTGACGACAATGACCATGAGCATTACGAATACACTAAAGTACGCAATAAGCACTTCAAAAACTACTGTTAAGCCAATAGAGATGGAAACGACCAATAATCCGACCACTACAAAAGATCCTTTATTGATCTCTTATGGTTCAACATACAGGTCAACAACCAACACTACAACAACAGGTTCACCAGCATCAGCAACTATAAACCCAATGAAGTTGGAAACGACCAAGAAGCCAGCAACTTCAAGAGATCCTTTATGGATCTCTTATGATCCAACATATGGGCCAACAATCAGTACAACAACCGACTCACTAGCATTGGCAATGCAAACAACAATGCAAAAATTGACGACGCCGACCACGAAACTCATGAGTACATCAAAGTACGCAACAAGTACTTCAAAAACTACTATAAACCCAATGAATTTGGAAACGACCAAGAAGCCAGCAACTACAAGAGATCCTTTATGGATCTCTTATGGTCCAACATACAGGCCAATAACCACCACTACAACAACAGGCTCACCAGCATCAGCAACTATAAACCCAATGAATTCGGAAACAACCAAGAAGCCAGCAACTACAAGAGATCCTTTATGGATCTCTTATGATCTACCATACAGGCCAATAACCAACACTACAACAACAGGCTCACCAGCATCAGCAACTATAAACCCAATGAAGTTGGAAACGACCAAGAAGCCAGCAACTTCAAGAGATCCTTTATTGATCTCTTATGATCCAACATATGGGCCAACAATCAGTACAACAACAGACTCACTAGCATTGGCGATGCAAACAACAATGCAAAAATTGACGACGCCGACCACGAAACTCATGAGTACATCAAAGTACGCAACAAGTACTTCAAAAACTACTATAAACCCAATGAATTTTGAAACGACCATGAATACAGCAACTTCAAAAGATCGTTTATTGATCTCTTATGGTCCAACATACAGGCCAACAACCAACACTACAACAACAGGCTCACCAGCATCAGCAACTATAAACCCAATGAAGTTGGAAACGACCAAGAAGCCAGCAACTACAAGAGATCCTTTATGGATCTCTTATGATCCAACATATGGGCCAACAATCAGTACAACAACCGACTCACTAGCATTGACGATGCAAACAACAATGCAAAAATTGACGGCACCGACCACGAAGCTAATGAGTACATCAAAGTACGTAACAAGTACCGCAAAAACTACTATAAAACCAATGAATTTGGAAACGACCAAGAAGCCAGCAACTACAAGAGATCCTTTATGGATCTCTTATGGTCCAACATACAGGCCAATAACCACCACTACAACAACAGGCTCACCAGCATCAGCAACTATAAACCCAATGAATTTGGAAACGACCAAGAAGCCAGCAACTACAAGAGATCCTTTATGGATCTCTTATGATCTAACATACAGGCCAATAACCAACACTACAACAACAGGCTCACCAGCATCAGCAACTATAAACCCAATGAAGTTGGAAACGACCAAGAAGCCAGCAACTTCAAGAGATCGTTTATTGATCTCTTATGATCCAACATATGGGCCAACAATCAGTACAACAACCGACTCACTAGGATTGGCGATGCAAACAACAATGCAAAAATTGACGACGCCGACCACGAAACTCATGAGTACATCAAAGTACGCAACAAGTACTTCAAAAACTACTATAAACCCAATGAATTTTGAAACGACCATGAATACAGCAACTTCAAGAGATCCTTTATGGATCTCTAATGGTCCAACATACAGGCCAACAACCAACACTACAACAACAGGCTCACCAGCATCAACAACGCAATCAACAATGCCAAAAATGACGGCAACGACAACAATGCTATTGACTACACCAAAGTACGTAACAAGTACTTCAAAAACTATTATAAACCCAATGAAGTTGGAAACGACCAAGAAGCCAGCAACTTCAAGAGATCCTTTATGGATCTCTTATGATCCAACATATGGGCCAACAATCAGTGCAACAACCGACTCACTTGCATTGGCGATGCAAACAACAATGCAAAAATTGACGGCACCGACCACGAAACTCATGAGTACATCAAAGTACGCGACAAGTACTTCAAAAACTACTATAAAACCAATGAAGTTGGAAACGACCAAGAAGCCAGCAACTACAAGAGATCCTTTATTGATCTCTTATGATCCAACATATGGGCCAACAATCAGTACAACAACCGACTCACTTGCATTGGCAATGCAAACAACAATGCAAGAATTGACGGCACCGACCACGAAGCTAATGAGTACATCAAAGTACGCGACAAGTACTTCAAAAACTACTATAAACCCAATGAATTTGGAAACGACCAAGAAGCCAGCAACTACAAGAGATCCTTTATGGATCTCTTATGGTCCAACATACAGGCCAACAACCAACACTACAACAACAGGCTCACCAGCATCAACAACGCAATCAACTATGCCAAAAATGACGGCAACGACAACAATGCTATTGACTACACCAAAGTACGTAACAAGTACTTCAAAAACTATTATAAACCCAATGAAGTTGGAAACGACCAAGAACCCAGCAACTTCAAGAGATCCTTTATGGATCTCTTATGATCCAACATATGGGCCAACAAGCAGTACAACAACAGACTCACTAGCATTGGCGATGCAAACAACAATGCAAAAATTGACGGCACCGACCACGAAACTCATGAGTACATCAAAATACGCAACAAGTACTTCAAAAACTACTGTAAACCCAATGAATTTGGAAACGACCAAGAAGCCAGTAACTACAAGAGATCCTTTATGGATCTCTAATGGTCCAACATACAGGCCAACAACCAACACTACAACAACAGGCTCACCAGCATCAACAACGCAATCAACAATGCCAAAAATGACGGCAACGACAACAATGCTATTGACTACACCAAAGTACGTAACAAGTACTTCAAAAACTATTATAAACCCAATGAAGTTGGAAACGACCAAGAAGCCAGCAACTTCAAGAGATCCTTTATGGATCTCTTATGATCCAACATATGGGCCAACAATCAGTGCAACAACCGACTCACTTGCATTGGCGATGCAAACAACAATGCAAAAATTGACGGCACCGACCACGAAACTCATGAGTACATCAAAGTACGCGACAAGTACTTCAAAAACTACTATAAAACCAATGAAGTTGGAAACGACCAAGAAGCCAGCAACTACAAGAGATCCTTTATGGATCTCTTATGATCCAACATATGGGCCAACAACCAACACTACAACAACAGGCTCATCAGCATCAACAACGCAATCAACAATGACAAAAATGACGACAACGACAATAAAGCTATTGACTACACCAAAGTACGTAGCAAGTACTTCGAAAACTACTATAAAACCAATGAAGTTGGAAACGACCAAGCAGGCAGCAACTACAAGAGATCCTTTATGGTTTTGGAGATATAATGGCTAGACTTGAACGAATACTTTGAAATGGTTACACGAGTCAGCGGTAATGATCGATGGCTACCAGATATCCAAACAACCTCCTGTTGCTCGTATTCCTTTTGTTGATTAGAATATAATATGTGTTGAGTTGATGATTGGCTGCAGTTATCTCTCACCTACTATTCGCGAACTGTTGCCGCTGGCACAGTGCTCTCTCGTATACTGACTCTCACCAGAAATGTAGTTCCGTATCGCGATCGCGTACCGATCGTGTTGCTTTGACGGGAATAACTAACCCGTACACTTCGCGTCCTCGCTTTAAACTCACCAACAGCGCCAATCCGCATTTAACCGAACCCGGACCACTTCTAAAGCCGGACGCAATTTCTTCCCATCGAATAATAATGCTTGAGTCTGGAATTCCTCAAAAACCGAATCCACCGAGAACCGGTCGGCCGTTAAATCCAATCAAGCGTAGCAGCGTCTCACTGTGAAGAACGCGTCGATCAGAAAACGTGAACAGTTCTGAGGGATGGAACAGAGCAACAATCACGGCAGAAACTCTAGAGTGGAATCAAACGTAACAGTAGCAAGAACTGGAAGAAAAAGCCCCAAAAAAACGGTTGTTTTCGGGTCCGGAAATCGTGGTGTACTTAACACTGAGGGACAGGCAGCAATGGGTGGGAGATGGTAGCAATGTGTTCAGCCCGTTGGCAGCGCATTGCCTACGGTTTGTTGTTGATCAAATAATTTGTAGAACAGATCGAGAAATTGATCTCATTAGGATGGGATAGTTCGACGAGGAATGCCTCCCTTCCGTGAGGTTCGTGGGGAACGGAACTAGCGCGACCAAATCCGGTTTTTTGACACGGGCCTACACCACCCGATAATTGGACTTTTATTGCTTTGAAATCGTTAATCTCGGGTTCGGGTGCTGCAATCAAACTTTTTGGATCCGATTCGACCGATGATCCAATGTTCGATGTCTCAATCCCGCCCCATCGGTGTCGTGCTGAGAGACAGTCGGCAAGGAAGGCCAAGGGGTGGCAACACTTACTAGGACCGGCTGGACGCCCATGCTGTAAAGGAATGACCAAGTGAACGCGGTAGGTGGCACGACGATCGGATCATCGGGCTCAATGAGTTCTGCCAATCAGTTCAACAGAATGACGGAATTGCCCACGAATCCAATCGATTACAACCGACCATTACGATTGATCGTGAGAAGCCAGACAATGGGGGGCCAGCCCATCGTATGTTCGCAAGGTGTAAAAGGGACAATTTCTTGGCAAGCGAAGGAGCGAAGTGTCTGGGCGACGTAGATGAATCGCCGTATCGGAGATGGCTTTTGGATAGTTGGAGAGAATTTCTATAACAATAAATTACAGACGCATGAGTTGGTGTGATAATCAATATTAAATTGTGCAATACAACCGTAGAGAAATATAATTAAAATAATTTACTTAAATGTTTCACGAGCTCCGTGCTTCCTTTGTTATCTTCCAATATGTTATCTTCCACAAATCTTATATTTGTTTTGGTAAATTCAATAGAATTGGGGTTGAAAATATCTTCTTATTGTACTCCTTTGTGGCGCAAACATATGGTAGCGACTTTCATCAATGGTAAACTATAATTTGTTTAGCGTCACTTGTAATGTTTTACGTCAGCCTTGGGTGGATAAAATGCAAAGTGCGATGTATAAAATGTTAAATTGTTTTGCATCTGTCAAAACTTAAGAAAAGAAACATTGGATTAGCGAATTCACCATCAGTTTAGGCCGCAAATCATTAACAGTACCTGTTTTGTCCAAAATGTGAATAATAAGGAAATATTTTTTATCACTGTTGATTGCTTAATCTCGAATGAAAAAAGTTTTAAAACGAATTGAAATTCAAATTCACCATTTTAATCACTTAATGGAAATGAAACAGACAAGACACTTTGGGCCATATTTGAAGAAACAGCTTTACGGAAATATAACGTGTGCTACACATACTATGGATCAATAGGTCGATATCATTTTGACCGTTATTAACGGTAAATATTTCATTCGTGTACTGGTACCTATAGCAGCAATCGCATGTAACATTCAGAAACATTCTTCCCTCTCCTTGCGGCAAATGCCTCAAGGGTTTCTGGTAAAATGTCCAGCCCCTGGACCCCATTCGCTTTATAGTAGCCGAGAAGTTATTAAACTCCCTATATCCTTTCTATTCCTCGTCCCCAAAATCGTTTTACAGCTATTGTCCTCCGGTAGTACGCCATTATGGCAATGTTATGAATCATGCTGCCAACTGGAAGCTCCTTATGGCCAAGAGCCGAAAAACCCATTTCGTCGCATTTCATCAACAGAGTGACAGGTGCATCGAATGCTCTATCGATTCCAAAAGCATTCCAAAGAATATTAGGACAAGGACGACTCGGAACTCGTGTCCGCAGTACCTGTCCCTGCCCTGGAATGCATCGGGCTTTTCCGGCCAACCCTACTCACCCAGTTTGAAGTTTCGCTGAAAAAAACCATGAGAACGAGAGAGAGAAAGAGAGAGAGAGAGAGAGAGAGAGAGAGAGAGAGAGAGAGAGAGAGAAAGCCATGCGAACCGGAATCGGAACCGACAATCCGGCCAGCTCTGGAGGAGAGGGTGGGACGGAAAAATCAAAACTCAACCGACTGTAAATAAAAGCGTTCACACAAACGACACAAACATCAAAGCACTTGACATGTGAAACTGGTTCCATGATTGATGAATTGACTCTGTATGGTCCAGACCCCGAATGGGAGTTGTATGCCTTCTATGCTGCTGCCACCCACCCCGACGCTTACATGCTCATGCACCATTTGTAGCGTGTGTGTGTGTGTTGTTTGGTGGATTTATCGCCGCGTTCAAGCGATACCGAGGAACCACCGCATACAGCACCACCCTTGATCCCTGCTGCAGCTGCTTCTCCCTCGTCTTCTACGCTGTCATTGGATTGATCGAGCTTTTCTTCCGATGACGGAACGGAAAGCGAACCATTTTCAGCTCTCATTTTTTTCCATTCCCCTTTTTTTTCCGGTTGACATCCTTCAACACGGACACGCTGCTGGAGGTGCACGGGAATATCGATTCTGCGGTTATTGTTGCCGATATCAATCAAAATCAACTTCAAATACTTACCGCACCTCGGTACGTTCGCCGGAATCCAACGTGACCTTGCTCGTTGCCTCAGCTTTGATGCTTTCTTCCGGATTGCAATCGGTGTACCTCTGGCCAGAACGTCTCTAGCGGTTTAGCTCCTCCGAATCCTTCTTTCTTTCGGGATTCTCTTTTCCTTCGAAGCTATCGGACCGTTCAGGTACCAGCGATGCGTCCTTCCTTTTTGGGTGAGTTCTTTCCTATCCTTCTATGGAGCTTCTATGGAGAACGATGACGACGACTCAAAGTCTGAGAGAATGTCCGTGATGGTGAACGTTTCACGGAGCTAACCTTCGTTGGTGTGGCGCGTGGCGAATCGCATCTCTACACCACTTGGGAAGGGGTGAACCATTAAGCCGAAGCCGATGCCTCGTAATTGGGCAATTGTTACACTTTGACGGACCGGTGACTCGGACGAGGCGGCGGGCACGTTTGCCGCCACTCTGCTGCCATCTGCCAGAGAAGAAGTAATTATGCTCCATTGCACGGCTACCTCCGGTTCCTGATCCTCCTCTGGTACCGTACCACGGGTGTCCGGACAAAGGTGCCGATGTTCACTCAACCGGGCGAACGAGCTATCGTCCGGAATTCGTCTTCTTCACCAATCAGATTAATTACGATGACTTTTGTTTTGTTGTTTTTGTCCCCCCTGGGGGGGCCTTTTTAGTGAACGGCCAACGTTGAAACGGGGACCCTGTGACTCCCAGGGAAGCGCAAGTCGCAGGTTTAAGGTACTCAGCTCAGGTGTATGAAGGAGCGTAATAGATTGAACTTCACACCGGATTTCGGAAGCGGCGGATCCCATCGTTTCTGCATCTGAACCTAAGGTTAATCTTGCAGTTGATTGACGCTCGTTCATGCACTGCAAAGGTTGCACTAGCACCACGAAGGCATCATCCTCGGAAGTGCATCTCGGGTTGCCAAAGAGGACATTCACGCTCCACGCCATCGCAAACGGCGGTGGAAGGGCGGATGTCATCGGCTCATCTATCTCCTCAAGTGGCTTAACCGACCACCAAAGAACCAAAGATGAGGAAGGCCCCCAAAAACGGAAACACACCATCGTCCATCATAATGTAATCGGTACGGCATTTATCAACTCGAATCCTCGGAACTCCAGCCCATGGACCGGGCTGAAACTGACACTCTCGTACTCTCTCTCTCTCTCTTTCTGTCTCTCTCTCGTGTGCTGGCAGGTCTTGCGGAATGTCAATATGTCCACCGTCCACGAGACTCCCGGAAGTGCGAGAGACCGGCCATGCGAAGGCGGGGTAGTTTTGCGGTCATAAATCTACATTTCAAATACCAAAGACTTCCGGTCCGGTGGCATCGCTGGGGATTGATTTAGAGTGGAATCGAGACGACGACGACGACGAACGAAGTGACTGTCGCATGCCATTCCGATTCCGGTGAGCCCATCAATGATGATGATGATGATGATAATGATGATCGTGATGAAATGAGATGCCGAAGTGACCCCGAGGTGCGTCCCGGACATTCTTACGAAAGACATTTTTCAATCCGCCGCCCGAAGTCGAAGCACACTAGATGGAAGTGGTTGTTCTGGGCTGACAGCTGAGCAGCGGAACACGAGGAGAATGTTCCGTTTTCTAACCTCGAAAAGTATCGTTGATTTGTGTCTATTGAAGGGCGCCGGTCAGCTGCAGGCTGCTAGTGCCTGTGAACATTGCTGCTTCACCGATGCAGCACCGTCGCCCGTACGTACAGAGCGGCCCACCAACAAAAAGCCACAGCATTTGTCACACAATTGGATACACACAACACCCAGCACACACACACACACACACAAAGCGACCGCAGAGCGAATGCGACAGATTTTCAGGTGATCAGCAGCATTGAATTTATGACTTTGGGCAACTTCAACACCTCCCCTCTCGTGCATGGACAATCTGTGGTCGAGGTGATGACAACGCTTGGAAGGAGGGGAAGAGGAAGAAGACCAAACCCCACCGAAATGCGTCCGTTAGTTGAGGGTAAGGGCAGGGCTTTTGGATTGTGATTGTGGTCAGTGGTTTTGATGCGCGCGCGTACGTGTGGCTCACTTCCTGTGTCCAAATGGGCAGTGGTAGAAGGGAAAGGTGAAAGGGCTCGAATGCTCGTTATGTCACGGCTGGAAAGGCTGGAGAAGGTAGGGCTGACAGAACGGTGCTGTTCAGTGAGCGTCATGATGGATGAATGTCGCTTATTACTTGAATGCATTTTTTCAGCTATTCGTGCAGAGGACGATAGAAGCTATGCATTCTGGTGCCCTAGATGGGGTGGTTGAAGGAAGAAAATCTATGTTTTCGGGCCATTTGCTCGACTATAATAGGGAGAAACATCCGGCAAAGCTTCAGGTTTGTAGATTAAACGTTTAGAGGCTTTTCATGTATGTTTTTTTTTCTAGCTCTCAAATGATTTATTTATTCATTTTTAACATTTTGTTGCTTATTTTTAAGGGTAATTTTATTGTAAATTCATGTCTTTGCTACTACAAAAACAGTATTACTGCGTAATGTTCGATTACTTGTCTTGAATAATAGCAACAAGCATCGTCTTCGTAAATGTACAAATGGGCCAGGAATACCTACTTATTGCGAGGTAAGTAGCTGCAATACGTCAGTAAATGCAATCTAGAACTAATTGGAATGCTTTAATCACTTTTCAGGTAATGACAAATATATGACCAAATGATTGAAATTTTTATCAACAAAAGAACGAATGCTAGCAGTGGACAAAAAAACAATGGATTTTAAAGGAGACGTCAGCACTGTCATAACCCGGAAAGCGCAAACTCATCCGTAAACATGTTGCTGCAGCCGATATTGAAAGTTTACAAATGGGTAAGACAGTCAAGTCTGTATTTTTTTTGCTATTTGATATTGCACTGTGCGTATTTTAATAGCAAAGTAGTGTTCATGCTAAGGGTTAGCATATGCAGCAAAATATCGGAAGAAAATGAAACAATTTTCCAGAGAAAATGAGATTATGCATTTGAACAAGTCTCAAATGTAGCTTCTTCTCAAAAATATTTATTAATTTTATAATTGTATATATATTTTGTAGACAAAAGATAAACCTTTAATATGCTATCTTTAAAACAACGTTGACATTTCAAAGTTTAGTATTTAATGCCAAAAATCAGCTGTGTGCCTAAGCTTGCTATACTCTATTACAAAATTAAAAGTTTTATGGGCTTGTTACTATATCTTTTAACTGGTGATATAACCTTATGTCTTAGTATTTGTTTTAACTGGTAATATCATGGGCTATTTTATACGATTTCTTATTCTAAATATTGTTTACCGCTGCTTTCTTCTTAATTAAGCAATGTTAAACAGACCACGAATGACCGATTCACCTGCGCAAAAGTCAAAGCCGAAACTATCGACCACTAGACTCCATTAGACACCTGGGACGGAGGGGACCGCGCGCCATTCCAAATGTGAAAATCCAATTACAATATTACCCTAATTGGCCTAGCGACCACCGCACTACGATAAACACCGTCTTCGCTGTGAGCTGAGCACCACACACACGCACACACAAAAAATGAAGTCATTTAGTGATTTAACGATCAGGTCCACGACCACCGTAGCAGCACCATCGACCATCATCGCCCGAAGCGAAGGAGTGATTGGAGAACGCGCGCGAATCCTACCGGTGACCAATAATTTGGCGTGACCGACAATGGCCGTACGGCCAAAATACGGCCACGATCCGTTTCGTGGCACAAAACAAAAAAAAATCCATTAGCGTCTCTTCTAGGCAAGGCAAAAGGTGGGCCTCCGCTGACCCCGTTGCAAAAGGCACCAGCGAGAACAAAGTCCCGTGTCATCGAACACAAGAACACAGTGACAGGCACATTAATTTCACTTTCGACGCGACGACGGTGCAAGCGGAACCGGCCCCCACGAGGAACACCGGGGAGGAAAACAAATAGCGGCCATTGGATTAATAAAATGCCACCCCGGCAGGTGGGCTTCAGTTGTCAACCGATGCCCGTTGTCATGGTGATGGCCATGGTGGTAGCTGCCACCGAGAACGTTCGAGGTATCTGGATAGTAGAGAGTCACATGGATACTACGCCTTTGGGTTTCTTTCCCTCTTGATATAACCGATGAGCGAATGGAATTCCATTCCTCCCGGAGGACAATTAATAAATCCCGAACCGTTTACCATGATGCTCACCGATTGGCCACACACACACACGCGCGCGCGGAACTAGTGAGAACTCGTCCTAGCATCTTCGACGACTTCGACGAGCGAACGGCACGAATTAATCATGCCGCGTAATCGGATACGTATCGCGGCGCAGCTCGCGATATCGCTGGCTGGCGATCGAGAACCCCACCCTCCCCACTACCCATACCCTCACTGACGCTCCTTGGCACTTGGCAGTATCGGTTATCATGCGCGGCCATGTCCACGGCTCGATGATGGATCGATCAATTAGTGAAGATATGCTGACCAACCGCCCGACCGATGGACGCGCTTGCCTTTGTGATCGAATTGGCCGCGGGCTCAAGAATGCTGGCCTTAGCCGTCGTGGCCCGATGAGTTGATGAAGGATGTCTCGAGTGGTCCAGCGTACTGGTTCGTTCCTTCGAAATGATTCGCTGCAGCTTATGCGGAGGAATAACCGTCAACGAGTGTCAGCGAATATCTCGCTCGATCGCGCTAAGATGAACTGGATGAAAACTCTGGCATTTTGCTTTCCACGGGCTAAAGCATTCGTCATGTCGACAGAGCAGGCATTTAGGAAAGGCAAAAGAAAATCCGTTCCAATGACGCACTCCCAGATACTTCTGATAAAGCATCAGAACGATCGGGATGTTTGATAAAAATGTTAAGAACAATTTGTGGACAACAGAAAATGAAGAATGCAGTCAACGCCGCCGTCGTACTGTGGTTGGTCAGCATATCTACACTGTGAGAGGAACGTAGAAACCGCCCCAACCATAATAGTTTGATTAGTTTTCCCAGAACGGCACACATCAGTGGAGCGGCTAATTGCGCCCGATCCGGGGCCATCGGTATTAGGAAGGGATCGTCCGATCGCCGATCGCGCGGGCACACCGCGCACCAGCACCAGTGAAAAGGGAACTCTCGATTCGATTCGGATTCGGTCGATTGGACAATTGAAAATTTTTAAGTTTTTGAAACTCATGCTGAGACCGTGATATGTGACGACGGGGGTTGCCTTGGGGTGTTGCCTGGTTGGGAACAGATCACTCTGGGAAATGCGTGCACAGCAAACAGCATTAACCAAACGGTGTTCGTCGATTGTCGCTTGTCGTCTTTCCTCTATTCTTCTTTTTTGATAAAACATTTTATAGATTTTATAATAATTTGATCGTAAAAAGAAAAATTTGATTAATGCTTTATTACGAAGAGTCCCCGATTGGATATCACTAAAGCAAAATGCATTAAAAAACGTCAAACTTAACATCAAAAATATGTCCAATAATAATGAAAATCAAAATAATATCAATTTAATTGTTTAATCTGATCTATTCTGATAAAATTGTCCAATTTTTTTATGACTGTGTCGCTGATATACCGACCAAACCTGCTAAAATTGGTCAATTTGGAGTCCTTTTGTGCCTGTTTTGATGCATCAGATAACTTCGATAAAAGAACAAGAAGAAGAAGATTCTTCGTTAATGATAAAATCTCCTAAAACCACATTTGTGTCTTCTTTGCTTCATGAGCCAGAGTCCATGGTTGGAAGCAATTTTGCTCATCTTCGCACAACTCCACTTAATTTAATGTACCAAGTTGTTGCTTTTTTGTTGAGTTCTTTGAATAGATAACTTTTTGCGTTCTGATGGCACTATTAAAAAATGCCACCTATTTTGAAAATGTTATGTAACATTTTTGAAAATAAAATTTTCTTTAAACAGAGTATATTTTATAGTATGCTCGAAATTAAAGCTATTCTGAGAAATTCTATATTTTATTCTATTGTCTAGCGCTCGCTATTTCCTGCTACACACTGTTTCCTGCTTGACTGTTCTAGGTCTATAACATGTCCGCAACTATCAACACTTTCAATAGCATAGCGTCTGTGTAACAAGCG
Organism: Anopheles darlingi; assembly: GCF_943734745.1. Lineage (NCBI taxonomy): Eukaryota > Metazoa > Arthropoda > Insecta > Diptera > Culicidae > Anopheles > Anopheles darlingi. The sequence continues at coordinate 25,901,071 of NC_064875.1, read as the reverse complement.
CTAATTGTTTCCCCAGTTTAAGTGCTTAACTTTAAAAAAAAACGCTTTTGTTAAATATGATTAGCACGTTCTCAAAATTCACAACAAAAAAAAACTTAAATTCCTGGTTGGTCACAATTCACTCAACCGCACGTCCAGCTGCAACCCTCTTGGTCAACCTCGTTTGGTTTGTCAACCACGTACTTACCACGATTAGGGTTGCAAATTCGCAGACACTGTGCACGGGGGAGGACGGACGTTATTTTTAGCACGTAATATTGCTAATTTAATGTAGAGACGCTAAGCACTGACCGTCGGTCGTGCAGTGGCATGTGATTTGATTAGCAGTGCACCGTCCAGTACCGTCTGGACCCACTGGACTCCACGTCCACCCTCATCAAACGCCCCGAGGCCGCAGGTGAGCCGGACGAACTCGAGCAGACCAACCAGACCGACCGACTAGCTCCGGAGTGGGGTGTGGAAGAATTTTCCGAGTGCAATGAATTGATTCAGGCGCCGGCCTTCTGGCCTGGTCCGGGGTGCATATGGCATGCACTGCACGAACAGCACTGATCCTTCGCTCCACCGGTCATCGCTCGCGTAGTCACTTTAATTAAGTTTAAAGTTGGTTCTAAACAACAAACACGTCCGATTGGATGATGATACGTTGTTTCGGCATTACTCGCTCTGTCCATTCCAGGACATATCTCCGGTGCCACCGGAATGGATAGGATCTTGTTTCTTTTGGGGGAGGGAACCCGAATGAAACAAGCAAAAAAAAAAACGCGAAGAACACCGAGCGTTGCTCTCCAGAGTGGTTGCTCCAAAGGGCGGCGAATAACATCACCTTCCGGATGCGGCCCGGAGTTCCGAGGCCACTTTGACAATGTAGGTCGTCTAGCTAGCTGCTGCCCTCTGTCTTGCGATGCGATAATCGTAAATTGACTTTCGTTCTTCTTTGAATGGCAAACTTTTCGGGTGAAGTTATATTCTTTTTTCCACCTTACTCTCTCTTTCTCTCTCTCGCTGTCACTTCATATCACTATCTTTTTCCCTCCCTACCATCGTGCTTACGTGGCTCGATCACATCAAACCCCGTAATCGACACCTACGTGCCCTTAGCAGCTCCCACAACACAACCGGAAACTCCCGCTAGAACCTTCGTTTTTTTTGCGCTCTGCGCTGCTGCAGCGGAGGTTGCGATGAGGGTTCTGTTCATTTTCTTACACTGCCCTTCGACTAGCGGTGGCTGGTGCTGAAAACTGCTTAAACTTTACCTCTCTCTCTCTTTGTTTGGAGTTGAGACCCGTCGAGAGATGGTCGAACGAAAAGAAAGAAAGAAAGAAGCGCAGGCTCGGGGATTGCTATTAAACTTTCAACTATCCTCGACTCACAATCGCTCCCGGGGTCACTCCCGGGATGCATTCACGGTGATGCTTGTAATGGAAGGGGGTCGAGGATGCTGTCCTCCCCACTTAGCACGGGTATTAGCGGACAGCATTCACTGCTGACCTGAGCGGAGGGCGATTGCACGGGCAGCATTTCTTAAAAAAGAAAGTTTCACCACCAAAGGTCAACAGTGGGCCGGGCGAGGAGGTCAAAATTGGAATTGGAAGAAAAACTGTAAGAATAACCCAAGCTGGAGTTTTCAAAAAGTGACTACAACTGCAAGAGGAAGTGAAGTGAGAGTAACAGAGGAGGTTAAGAATGAAATGGAAATGAGTTTAAAAATTAAACAGTGAAATGCAAACAGTGGAACTAAAGAAATGAAAAATGAAACAAAAAAAAAAACGACGTTAATTGAACTGGTAATCGTACAATTAAACCGCTGGTACCACGGTACATAGCAATGAATGCTGCAAAGAATAATAATAAAAAAGGGGTGAAAAACTGGCATAAAAGTCCCACTGTCGGTAGCCAAAGTTTCAAAGACATTTTAAAATTGCTCCGCGGATCAGCTCTGGAGAATCTCTCCTTGGGAGGTTTGGGAAAAATGAGGGGAGCAAAAAAATTCAACTCCCCATGGACAGATCACTTTGGTACCGGTAATGGACAGGGTCATGATTTTAAACCCCCCCGACTCCCGCCTATTCTTGTCTGTGCCCGATCCCCGATCCGTATGCCCCAAATTCATGCCAAGACTCCTTCCGAAGTGCCTTACAGCTGCCGTTCTCCTTCCACCACACACGAAGCAATATCCGGACCGAAAACTGAGGAGTTTTTTTTTGGTTCTCGTAGCAGCAGCAGTAGCAGCATCGGGAGTATTAGCAAGTGCCCCAAAAAGGAAGGAAAGGGTGAAGAATAAAAAAAAGGGCAAAAGATCCTACCCCGGGGGGAGCGCTGATTATTTCTACTTAGTAGCTCACCCCACGATGAAAAGCCATTCTTCGCCTTCGCGTCTGTGGAGCGGTTACGATATTCAATAAGCAAAAGTTTGCCACTAAGCCGCCCCAAAGGTTAATGGTCGCAAGGTGAGCCCTTACGGTGGCAACTGTAAGCGAATCGCGAAAGAACTTGGGAAGGTTGTGAACTGGTTAAGACACTAGAACCAGTGGCGCACAGGATCGGACTCAACCTGTGCCGGGCCGAGCCAAATGAGGTGCTTGAGAAATGAATAATTTGGAAGATTCGCAACAGTTTCGCCAAGTTGCGCTTTCGCTAGTATTGCGTTGTAGAAGGTGAAGGTGAAAATGTATTTCCTCGACAGATTAGAAGTTTTAACACGTCTTTTTGGATTGTTTCTTCTAAAACGCGCTACTATCATGGAATACAGATTACAAGCAGCGTCCTCATGGCATCCCTTCCAGCACGGGAACATGATCTCCAAATATGGCTGATTTATGCTTCAATATAAGCGAATGGTGTTCGCCCTTTCCAATTGCCACCATCCGGGAGGACCGACAGAACGCGACATCGCCAACAAATACACATTTATTACCTCCTCTAAGTGCCAAACCGAAGCGAAGCATTTCGAGCGTAAGCCCCGGGGAAGGTCAGCACAACCGGAACGATGGTCAAGGCCCTCGATGGACACTAGCACGTTCCACCGAACCTACGAAAAGACCGAAGGGATTGAGTACCAGAAGCCATCCTCGCCAGTCCTCTCGCCAGCTCTACGGCTGATAAACAAACTATTTAAATGGAAATTATCCTCATTTGCATGATTCAGTATTTGCTGCTCGCCTGCTACTGCACACCGTTTCTGTGCATGTGCATGTCAGTGTTGGGAGGGTGTTTGGACGGGGAAAAACCGGCGCCGTTATTTTCTATTTTATTTTATTTCATTTTCCACGCCCTGCCCATTCCTTCTGGGCTATTTCCCTTTGACCTCACGATGGAATCGATGGTGGCGCTTGAATGGGTTTTGTGCCCGCGTACGATTCAATGGGACTACCGTAGCCACAAAACGGTTCTCGGTTTAGCCACGTGTTAGGCCATTGCGTTGCGGTTTCGGGAATAGGATGATGGGATGGCTTTTTGGGTTCACATTGGGAAAGCTTTTTCCAGCGGCGTTCACAAGTGTCCACAGCAGAGCACAACACACCCGCCAAAGGGGCCAAAATGCAAAAGTAAAAGAAGGACCCTTCGTACCAAGCGATTTTCCATCGCAACGCAACGCTAACGATCGGACGCAATGGGTCGACCAGCAGCCGAAATCTGTCACCGCCTAATCGGCGATTGCCAGAGCCGTTTGTGGTTCTAAACCACGTTACACGAAACCGTGGAATCGCTTTCGTTTGTGCCGCTTGACCGCAGGTTAAAACAAATCCGGGCCAACGCTGGGGACACCGGGAACCGTTGGTGAGGTTAGTGGTTGGTGCAGTTAGTGGTCCACACAATCGGATAATATTTGGAATTTGAAATCATGTTTCATGGTGGCAGGTAAATTTATTCCTAACGAGTTATGACAAACGAGTTCTGGCGTGTTGTTGGTGCAAACACACATCAATCAGGCAAACGGGTAACAGTAGAGATACAGCGGCAGAATACTGAGGGTCGACGTCACTTTTTTTCGACTTCAAATTAGACGAGGAAACGAAGAAATATTTATGTGATTGTGGTGTATTTAGATTCAGAATGAATTACGAGCTGAAGTTTGGATCAGTTGGAAGCATACACTCTGTCTAATTACTATAAGACCACCATCAGTTTGTTCCAGAAAAGCTTCAAGGATCAAAATTTCAAATCGAGACTTTTAACTACTATTTCCTGCTCTCCAAAAAAGTTATTAAACATTAACGGGGATAAATCCAATCAAAGATAAAAATGTTCATTCCTTATAATAACAAAAAATGAAGTAACATGAATTGAATGAAATGAAAATGAAGTTTTCCAGGGAACAGAAGTAACCCAATCATCTAAATCCCGAAAATAACTATTCATTAGCTTATCTTAATGGTTTATAATGGGAAAAACCGCGGTTTGGCATGCTGTTTATCCTTTTTGGTTAATTTTTAGAAGCACTGACTTTCATATTTCTTCCTAAACCACTAAGATCAATGTTAAATCTCACGAACTGAAGAACCTCCGGCACCCCATTTACAAATTCGAACTCGCAAAATGTTTTCCAACGGATTTTATGCTATACTGCGAGTAGATATGATCAATAAATCCATTTTCTGATCTTAAATCCAAACAATGATCTTGAAACCTACATGTGTACTCAGAAGAAAAAAATATAATCTTGAGCCTACCGACTACATAATGTTTCACCCAAACCACGATGGAACACTCATTCAAACAATAGGTGGAAAAATGGGTTTTTTGGCGCATTTAACCATTTCCGGTTGCTTACAAGGATGACATTTAATAAACAAGTTTCTACTGGGTTCAAAGATTAGTGTCGTGATTTTCGAAAACCGGAGCCGCTTTTTGCACCTCTTAGATGCTCTGTTGTTGTACTACTACATTTTAATAGTAGCGATACGCGTGATAGGTTAATTTCCCACCCAGATAATCCTCCAATATGAAGCAATCAAAACATGTTCAGCAAATGCACGTTTACTGGTTGGCTCCACAAATTTATCAAAACCATCATCATCCCGGTATCAACATTTCATCGCAATGATTTATCTATCACTGCGCGGTCTCATCATCATAATTGAGAATTCAAAGTAGGTGCTTTAGATGGCATTAGAACGAAAGATTGATTACCCGCCATTGATGGATTTGCCGAATGATCCTTGAAGTGGTGGCGGTGGTAGCTCGCCGAACTCCAATACACCTTTTGCGGTGTTTGCGACTCCTTCGACGATACACTTTCCTACGAGAGCAAGCAATAGCGCCGCCTAAATCCTCGTTATGCATAATGTTCATCCAAAATTCATATCGCCCGGTGTGATGGGCTAGCGAGCCTGCGATTCGGGGGGAAGCTTCTAATCGGCCAAGAGTGATGATAAAGTGACTCCGAGAGTGATAAATCTTGGCAATTTGCCGTTCAACAATCATGCCATGGTGGTGGTTGAGTCCAAGTGCCACTCACGTCGAAATGACAGAAGTGTGTTAACCGGAGGGGCCTACATCGCTGGCCGACGATGGCATAATTCGTATTCAAGACACTCGGGATACTTGACATACGCCGACCATTAAAATGGTCGCCCCACAGCCCCAGTATGTTACTGAGAAACAGAAAAGACATCAAACAAAACCACCAAGCCTTTACTTTGCTAGCGTAATTAGAATTAAGTTCATTCTCACCTTCTTCGCCTTTCGCGGTGTTTATCAACAGCACCGAGACGTCAACCGAGGGCTCAAGACTTCGTGACTACCTATATATACCGCATATACCGCAGCCTATCTAGGCGAAGCGAATGAGTGCAACCAAGTTGAGGGTTATTGCAAAGTGTGCTTACTTTGCGGCTGAAGGACCTGCTCCGACCTGACCATTAGAGGACACGCTGCCGGTCTCGGCGGTAGCAGGAAGTTGTATTTTTTAATTGCTTTCCGGTTGTTGCTTGTTGAGTGAAGAGAGAGAGAGAGTTGCTCGGTCTAAGGTACGCTCGCTTCATATGTGCAAACCCTGCCCCTCTCGAGTGCACTTATGAACGGGGTCCAATGTTAACCAATTTGCAATATCAGGAGCAAGCAAGGAGCGTGAGCTCACGGTGAGAACGGTTGGTTCCGAAAGCCGCATATCGTCGGACAAGGACGTGGTGGTGAAACTTTCCTATCCATCTACCGGTAATTGGTACCCGGTGTCCCGGAGGTCCGCGAAGGGGTCCACTAAACAAAACAGAACAAAAACGAGAGCGAAGGGAAAGTTATGCTACATCACTTGCGACAGGGATGACGACAGGGTGTGGCCGGGGGAGGGGAGGGATGTTTGTGGCCATAGTCCCTGCTAAGGGCGCACACGACACAAAGTGTGACATTATTGGACAAATTATAGACTCCAGTCGTCCAGGGTTGGTCTGAGACCGAGCTGTTGCACGATTAAGTAATTTCATGCAGCAAAGTTGAAAAACTCTTAATGCTAATGGTGTTCCTGTTGGAACAAAAGCCAAGGGACTGTCCCGGGGGGTTTGTACTGTATCAAACAGCATTGCCTTTGACCGACGATGGAAATTTCAGAAGCATTAGTGTTCGTGAAGCTTTTGTAACAGTTACTGGATGTATGGTTCCACCAAATCATTTGTTCATCGCAATCGATAGAAATTTTAGTTACATTGCACCAATTTCCACTCGGAATGATGGATTCAAATATCGACAATAACGTTCCAACACATGAAATGCAGCGGGCTTTTCGGAATGATTGACTGACAGGATTCATATTGGTCGAACCGAACACGTCTGTGCATCAATCAACATGATGTTCGGAGTGTGGACTTGTATTTGATTAAATCAAGATCTTTGGTTTGTGGTTTAGCAAATAGCAATTCTATTCTATTAATTTGAACTAACTCACATTACCTAGAAGCGTACCGTTCTAAGTACAGTTCATGTAAACCGATCAGACGTAGACGCTTATCAGACGAAACCATAAACCTCTAAAAGCAAGCCCAGATCAAGAATTCATTGGCCCTTATGCAATTCGTCTAATATAATTACACGGAAAGCGCCTTTCCAGGACCTGCAGCAAGTGCCTTCCATCAATCGTTCACGTGTTAGTGTGTACCTGAAATCGATTTGCATTTTCGACCGCCCTGACCTACCGATTAGAATACGGTGCTACTTTCACTAACACTAACGTCTATCTAACCACCTGCAATGCCGATGCGTAAAAGGCGTAAAGTTCACCCACATGTAGTAGATCAATAGATTCAACCGATGATTGAAAGTAAACATGTTGTCATGCCGGTGCGGTGGCGTCGATAACCAACGGAACACATGTCCGAGAGTGTCGGCTGACTTTGGACTTTCGGCGTCGCTCATTCTGATCAGCCTCTGCGTCACAGCTTTCCCGCACTGCCGTAGGAACTATTAACTTCCGTCTGTTACGTGCGCGTGTATGAGAGGCAAGCGACAGTGTGTCTTGAGACCATCGCATATGGGAGAAAAGAAATGGCAGGAAGGCACCAAATCAATCACCTCCCAACACACACACTGTACACTGGTAAGTCAATCCATTGGTATCCTGACCTTTGGGTGCAGGACATCGTATTTCTGTGCCATGTTCCGGCTGCATGGAGGAGGAAGGACTCTCTAGAAGCACGGTCTCGGTCGGTGAAAGGGATGTTTACCGAGCACAGCAGCAGTTCCGTTGTTGACTTACGCCACAGGCCGTTGCGGGACAATATTTTTGCGAATCTCCTGCATCGAGAGGCTAGCTGTCTCGTGTTGATTTTTCACACACGCCACCAATCAACAACACACACACACACACACACGCATGCATAAGGCGGCCATTTCCTCTCGTCTAATCAACCATCGTCTCACCCCATGCCAGAGGGTTTGTTGGTTCAGTGCGTAGACCGAAGCGCCCTAGCTGAGATGGTGAGAGTGGCGAAGGTCCTGTCACTGAATTCTGGCCCAGAATAGAAGCACTTCCGATACTAGAAGGACCAGCAGTTACGGGGAGCGTTTTCGAGTTGTATTGACAAAGGACGCGCTATTGTTTCATTATGTAGTTTCCGGAAAGACTACAACCAGGCATAAGAAATGGCACAATCACTCAACACTGCAGCAACAGGCCGTATGCCAAAGATGAATAGAAATCTCAGACTCTGTTGCGATTCGGGCAAACCCAGCACCTAGCGCCCTGGTCTGGGTCCAGGTCCCATAAATTAAACGATTTGATGAACTGATGCCGCAGCAGGGAAGGCTATCGCTATCGGACAGCATCGAATGATGGATTCCGTATTACCAAATACTCGAACGGACGCTCTGTTTTGACTATTCGGCTTTACAACACTGCTGCTGTCGCTCACTTCATCCACGAGGTCTGCAAGATTGTGCGCTAACATTACGGTGCCCGGGCCGATGCTTGGGAGATAAACAAAACGGGAGGCACTCTGGAACGCGAGGCCATCGGTAATGAGGGGTCCGGCCGGGTGATTTCCGGGTGATCGATCAAACGATTCGTTTCAAATCCCATTCCCGATGGATACTCCGATGGTGCGATCCCGTTTGAGCGGAGGGATAGAACGGTACGATGCGACGATGTGCCGAGTGAAATCTACTTGAAATTAATATCTTCTGTACAGGGTTCTCCGGGGGCCGGGGGTACCAGGGGTGACCGGCACAGGATAATGACATTGTGAATGGTCTTTGTGAATACGGGGATTAGTGTTTGTTCAGCGTTCAGACTTGAAGAGAATGCCGCTTTACCGAGGACATTCAATGACCAGCCTCACGTTGAACGCGCTGTGTGTTGCAGAGTTTTTTTTTTTGTTTAAAGAAGAACATTAAAGTGCTCTCGGTATGCCGCTCTCTTTCTAGCCATGAGTTTAACAGTGAATTTTGAATTTTAGATTCAATAATATCCGACCTAGCATTAATAAATAATACCACCAGAAGCTGGGGTCCCTTTTCATAATAGAAAACCGGTACAGCGTGCCGTCGGTAGTAGTTGTAACCTGCCCTTTTTTTTATCCCTTTTCGCTTATCCAATTTTACATTCGAATATGCTCATTACCATTCCCGTCCATTATCATCGGAGCGCATTCGGCGAATCGGCGCACCCCGATGTTAGCCAGCAGGACAATGAGTTTTTCACGATTTCAAATTTACATTCCATTAATTTTTAATCGTTCGTCACCGTCTGCTAACCTCCGGCCACCCTCCTGTTCCACGTAGTCAATTATTGTTAACCCCGGAACGGACGCTTCAAGCATTCAATTGCATCGCGGCAAATTAATGGCTTCGCCTGTTCCTGGCCTTCAGCTACATCAGATAACGATACGCGAGCGCGGAACCGTTTTTTTTTAGTTTTTCAACCGCCTTTTCCTTTTTACTATATTCTGCTATCGAGAGCGAGCCGAAGGACCAGCATGGTTGGTGAAGGTTTTATTAAACGTTTTTTTTTTCGAACCTCATTCTTCCATTATGCGTATTCTAATAGATTAGCGAACTACAAGAGACAAGAGACAAGAGAAAGAGAGAGAGAGAAGTATAACGAAGAGACCACGACCCAAGGAAAGTGTGCCAGCTCGGCGAATCCTCACCAACCAACGAATGCAGCGCTCATCGCGACGAACGCCGTCACCGAAGGATTAAGGATAACGAACGCAGCTACCGTTCGCTGCGTGGAAGTGGAAAGCAGATAAAAGCCTTCGAGCGACAGGGCGCGCTCCCTCGTCAAGGTGCTAAACAAAGCTAGACCGCTACCACATTCTTATGTTAGATGCTTATATGGTGAGTCCCAGTAGCAGGACAGAGGCTTCGAAGTTCCCTTTTAATCAAGACATTATCGTCACCGCCACCACTCCGCGGGCTAATGATGTGCGTTGTTCCAAGCGCGCGCTCAAAACGGAATCCGAAGTGGAAGTTGGAGTGAGGGCCAACGAAATAATAAAAAAAAGAAGAAAAATAACAAAACACAACACAATGGTTTCGCTACGCACAATGTGCGCCACACAAAAACACAATAGATAACGTCTTCGGTGCCCGCCCCGAAGGCATTTCACATTTTACGAAAATTAATGAACCATCCAGCCGTTCCTTCCTTGGGCAGACGCCATCTTTTTTTTTTTTTATTTATTCCCGTGCCCCAGCCTCCAGAGCATGCTGAGGTTCAAGTAAGGATTTCCGGTGACGTACGCCAACCCGACCGGCATTGTTTGTAAACATGATGGTTGCACATGATGGGGTGCTAGTGGTGGTGGTGGTGGTGGCCAGTCCTTATCCCACGTCACTCCCATCTCGAAGACTGTCGCTTCGGGCGTCTTCCGGTGGAATAGGAAAAAAAGCAGGGAGGCAAAGGAACCTTAAGTAGGTAAAGGTCCTTTCAAGCGACTCCTTGATGCTCGATGAACATCTGGTGGGAGGGTGTACCGTTGATAAGTGATCGGTGCTCTTAGCCTGACCCGAGGGAGGCGACCGTTGGTTCAGGGTTTTCATTCCGATTTCACTTCGCAACCCGAATAAAGGCATACAGATCGTTGGACAAAGGCCGGAGAAAGGCCACCATTGCAAGGAAACCGGCCAATCCGTAACAAATGAATGCAATATCAAACCTGGTCAACGATATACGGGGTCATGAAAAATGCATTATCTCAATCTATCAGCAGCAGCAACTACCTCGAACAGTTCGACGAGCGAGCGAGGTTTTCCTTAAGGAAGGGGGAGGTTGAGCTCTTATTTGTTTAGTTTCATCAACATCACCCTCCTTGCATTGTGGACTTCGGGACGGATGAAGGAGTCGCCTCTAAGTGGACCTTTTCCCGTGTTTTTTGGTGTGGGATACGGTAGGGCGATCGATTGGTTGTGGACGGTGAGCGGTAAAGGTAATCAATAGAAACTTACACGGTACACCATCTGGCACACACCGGGGAATGATTGCGTATCAACCCATCGTATTGGAGTAGTACATTGGCCTTCCCTTCGATGAGAAATTCAATGTTCTCGGTGTGTGTTTGTGGATTCCTTCCTTGTGGAGGTTATGGGTCGGTAGGAGTCGGGCGAGGTAACGCATTTGTTACGCCTTTTTGGATACGGATTCGGGAAGGGCATATTAAAAGCGGAAGTGCCATGTGTGTGCTAGCTGCTGTAACTGTTCACATGCCGTTCGGTGTGGCGAACGGCATAATGTGTCAATTTTTCAGGAACCAAACATTCGGTTGATCAATCTTGTGGTGGTTTTTGGTGTATTTGCTGGCACGTTATTGTGGGTTCTAATTGAATTTGAAGTTCAGGTCATGCTGCGTCAGCATGACGACTAGAGCTCTTTTTTGGAGTTGTGCTGAAACGAAGGGGATCACTTTAAAACTGTTAGTTAGTTTAGTTTAGTTTCTTCCGGGTTTAGTAGTATAATAGATTGCCGTGTCACATGTTGGTCAATCGAAAGCACTTTTTGTTATTGATTTACATTTTATTCAATCTTATGGAAACATTTTATATGAAATATGGAATAACATTGAGTTCAATGCATATCCTCTATTGTCAATGAAACTCTCAAGATTCTATTCTTTATCCAAATGACAAACAATTATAATATGTTGCTCCAGTGCCAAAGAAATAAACAAGTGATGAATATACGGTGTCGGACATAAGTTCAGCAACTGGGTTAAGGTGTATGAAAAAGTGTTATTTTAAAGAAAAAGGGAAAAATTTTAGTGTTCAACTAAACTGTACATTTTCCGACCCAGCTACTGAGAAGGGTTTCTATTTACGATGTTTTAGGACGATTTCAGTTATTAATTTTTCTTTGAATAGCACATTAGCACGAGAGTTTCAAAATAGTATTGATTTTTTATGCGATTGATAAGTTAAGCAACTGAAAGATATCAATTCGTATTTACTGATTGTTTCAGTATTTCGTAGCGAATACGTTATTTTTAATTACAGCTTCACTTCTTTTGATCTAAAATTTGATTTGATCTGAAAGCCACTATTGATTTGCAGAAACAACAGTCTCGTAATGAGTGTAAGTAATGTAGGGTATGCAGTTAATCTATGCTGGTACATGAAAATGATTAGAAATCCTTTTAATTACAACAACAGAAACAGGATAAATTTTGAAAGGAGTAGCTCAGGATTTTGGCGTATAATATTGCTATACGTACGTGCGAACGTCTTATTGGCGTGTGTTCTTTTCCCGATCACTATGGAGTCAACAGCAATTCTGGTGATCGTCTTTTATTGGTGTAATGTTAAGGTGTGAGGATCTTGCTCGATTATAAATTGAACCAAATACTTTCATCGTGAAAATCAATCCAATAATTCTAGAAGGAAAAAAATTTTTGTTTTCTGTTTTGTTGTAGCAGATAATAAGGGCGCACTGAAAGTTTTTCCACTGAAAAGATGGTGGATTCCGCAGTGTTCATCAAATTTTAAACTAATCGGTTTCAATTTCTTTATGAGATAGCTCTGCGTTTCCTTCATAGTGAAAGTTTACATTAAAAAAAAGTAGTTAACTTCTTCAACAGATGCTTTTGTAATCTGTCTCGAAGGATTTCCTTTTAAAGCGTCTTTTTTGTTCTTCAATTTACGAAACGCAACGATTACAACGGGCCATTACTTCGAAGACACAAACCAAAATCCAATGCGCTCTGAAAACAGCTTCGCCTTCAGATTCGCTAATCGTTTATTTTTCAGCGTCCACCATATCCATTTTTGTTGTTTCCCAACGGCCACCCGAAGAGCAGTTGGCGAAAGTCGAGCAAAACCGGACATCGGACTAGCGTGTCGTCGACGACGGGCCAACGGTTCTCGTCACCGACAATCGACAATCGTCAGCAGTATTATCGAATCGTAATCACAATTGTCATCAAAACATCGAACAGCAGCCAATGGACCGTGAACGGGCTATCGAGGTATCGAGCGAATTCCGCCTTGGTCACCACCACCACCGTCACTCCTACCATCCCTGGGTGGATTTTACGATTTTACGATCGAATTTCAACTCCTCCCCATTTTCCGAAATAGTAATCTCGACATCGAAGGCTCGGTCTTCGGTCATGTCGTAGCTATTTTTAACCGTGCACAGCACAAAACCATGACGCGACCACCCAGCTCACTCCACGAGTTCATCCAGATTGACCCAGTTATTTATCGGATTTGTCGAACGGAACCGGGACTGTTGACTAGGAGACGATGCGCCGACAACGCGGAATGGCTCGAAGCATTCCCCCGAAGCATTCGTTTTGCCAAAAAGATGATGAGCCAAGAAGTCGCCTCGTTTGCTCTCTGTTGTCCATCTACCTTTCGTAGGCCGAGTGCCGACGTGCCGACCGGTTTTTGACGTGGAAGGTCTAGTATCTAGGTCCATAGATACTGCGCTAGAACCTTCCACATGGGGAGGCTATAGTAATAAGTTTATAAATATAGTGTTGTCACCTTGAATGGCGTGCGCGCACGATTTCCAGTGCATTGAGATACAGTTAAACCTTTCAATTGCACGGAGACTAACTCTTCCCGACCACAGCACCGTACTTCGGACGGTCAATTCAATCTCCAATTCAATTCAATTCGAATTGTCGAAGCATAGATGCAACCATCAAACACTCTCCCATCAGAATCTTGAAGCGCGGCACTGTCAAGACGAAATTGAGAGATAATGTCGGAACGCGCGCGGTCCGTCGAGATGGTCCGACCATGTTACGATTATGTGAGTGTGTGTGTGTTTTGCGGGGCCACTTCTTGGTCCTCTAAAATCTAGGGCGCTTGTACCAGGGTGAAGATCTCACAATTTCGCTCACGATAAAAACCCCTTTCCCGATCCCGATCCAGCCCATCGCCACTCGGGGTGGGCTTGATTGGTGTGCGGTTTGATGTTTCGTCGGATGGAATTCCCTTAGATCGGTGAAAAAAAGGGAGAAAGAGCCCCGCCGTAAAGCTGCGCGATCACCAAGCCAGACCTTGTCCCTCGGCGAGACTCGAGACGACGAGAATTGGGATCAATCGGCAAATCATCGCTTTGCTTTGGTACCGTTGCGCGTTGTGAAAAGCGGTCCAGGATCGTGTCCGTGCTGCACTCGCGTCGCATTCACCATCTTCCTTCGATCGCTAATAAAAAGAAATGTTTTCGCAAACGTTAGCTGACGAGACGAGAGAGAAAGAGAGAGAGAGAGAACGAAGATACGAGGGATCGGTGATGTTAAAATGAAATTTAATTGACAGTTCAAATGGCCAGCATTGTGCTCCTTGGGGTGTGTGTGTATGCGGTTTGTGATCGCTTCAAAAACTACGTTCGTCCGTCCGTAGCTGGTCTGGCTTTTTGGCATATAAACAAGCTCCGGACTTGCCGGCGAATTGGCAAATCCGAAAGCACGGCTACATTCTGGAACCGGTCATCTTCATGCTCTGTGGCTCCTTCTCAATGTCACTGGATGTCTTAGATTTTTTCGCCCGTTTCTTTACGTTCGTCATTGTGTGTGTGTGTGTGTGTGTGTGTGTGTGTGTGTGTGTGTGTGTGTGTGTGTGTGTGTGTGTGTGTGTGTGTGTGTGTGTGTGTGTGTGTGTGCGCGCAGATAGTGCGATCAAGAGGCAAGCATTCCACGACAACCTTCCACGTTCGTGGTTGCGAGAGGAGATCGTGAAGGAATGTATAACGCCAGGGAAAATCGGAACAAAACAAAACAAAACGGCAAGAGGCGGAATCACGGTGGACATAATAATCAATTCTCGATTACAGCCAGATTAGCCGTCGGGTTTGCTGCGTTCTGATCGGTTTCACGTTGGGCCAGCCATTTGCCATAAACCGGCATAAGCGCACTCAGCACAAACGGATTGATGCGACTATAGTAAGGGGCTTCCGGTTGCTTGGCATTGGCTAAAATTGTCCACAGTACTCGAGTCGTCTGAGTCCTTTCGAGCTTGTAAGCTTAACAACCTTGATGTTCTTCAATTAAACTTTAGTAGCACGATCTAATGGCGATGAGCGTACAATCGTTACAATTCACTCATAACACAATTCTACATTCATAATATCATTCATTTCCAATGGATTCAATTCTCTTTATCCTTTTTAATGCAAATCGAGAAAATGGACATATCAATGCCAGCTATTATCATCTGCACAAGACAATAACTAAGCCGATATAGGTTACATCTCCGTAAATGCACATAAAGTATACAAAAAAGTGTCTCATTTGTTTGATAGTTTGGCTGAATTTTCATGGAAAACATAATTGAAAAAACTAAATCACGTATCATTCGCTTCAGTGTTTATTCTACTTCATTTCGCTTTTTGTGCCTTGTGTCTGTGTCTCTATAAATTAGACAAAAATGTTAGAAACACCAATGAAGCTTTTCTGCTCCTATGTATTTTGAGCCAAATGAGTATAAAATTAGCGCTCAAAGCCACTTTTTTATAATTTCTTTTTATTTGCAAAGCTTACATGTTGTTCTCAAGCAGTTATGTTTAACCTGTTACTGCATATAATTGAATATTACTTTCCCAGATGTGGACAACTTCATAAATTTCACGAGCTGTCGGAAAATCCATAATGCAGTGTTTCAAATCGAGTAATAATTACAATTTTTACACAGGTATCGTTTAGTTTCATAAAAATACGGAAATGGGCTTAAACCATTTAAATTCAATTAGAGACATCACGTTTAGAACATTCTCTGGAACGAATATGAGATTTTTTTTCGTAAGATTACTTCAATATCAATGGTATCGGGAGTAATAGATTAGATACATGAATTTAAAGTTCTGTTTCGGCTTCATTTGAACATCATTTAGTATCATAAATATCGTAGTAGATACTACATCATTTACTATCGGAGGCACTACTACCACCCAGTTTATTCCCCTGAAGAGTATGCTATTGGCATGTGGTGCATTTTCACCATTGTCCATGTCTGACTAGAACACCCCGTCCCCATTATAGAGCAGTTTAATAGACCTCACGGATTCCAAATCGAATCAACACAATCAGGACACGGGCAGAAGGACAACAACGCCACCAACAGCTCGAACGGTCAGTATTCAACGATCGAAATATGCTCCCTGCTAGGATTGACATCCTGAATATTTATTTTTCCCCATTGCCCGCATACATGCCTCCCACCCTTTTTGCCATAGTGGCTGTGGCCACCAATTAGCTATGTTGATAAATTTTCATAATTTATCACAACCAGCCTCTTCGCATCGACACCTACGACAAGCGGCATGCGGGTCCCCGGATAGACAGAACAAACATTCGGTCATTAGGCCAACCATTAAGTGGCAAAGGCACGCAGCGCATCGGCAGGACACCACAATGCCAGGCGAGACATGCTGGCATGCGCAACAACAACATGTTACCCACAAAATGACATTTCATTGGATGATTTAGTTATGCTGCTTTTTCTAGTGCGTGTGTGTCTGTAGGAGGATGTGCCATTTTTTGTTATGCTTTCTGTTCCGGGCTTCCTCTCCCCATGCACACACACACACACACACAACCCTCAGGTGAGAGGCGAGTCGCATCCTCGTATCTGTACGCGGCAAGTAGATTGCGCGTTGTATTTATCGGTCACATTGAAATAATTCATGGTACCATTAGTAATGAAATATTTACGAGCTTTGCACGCCACGAAATTATGCACACACACACCACACACACACCACACATACACACGCACTCACCTAAAGCAGAACCACACCGAACACCGACAAATGAGTTGCTACCGGTAGGAGAGCAACCGAGCAGCTCCATGTATGTTCGAGCTTGAACCTTGTTTGAACGCTTTTCCCATGTTGCTGCATACCGCGGTGCCCCCCAATGGGGGTTAGACTGCGAAGCCCTTTTTTCCCACCAATCAAAGTGAACGAACACACGACACACAAAAAAATCCCGGAAAAGCCCGGAAAAATCAAAACCAATTTCATGCATGCTGCATTGTGGTTTCCGTGCACTCACAAACACACACACACACACACGAACGCATCGCCTGCTGGATGCAGGCCGATTAAGTTGCGGTCGTTTTGGGCGATCGACAGTTGCGATGATTTGTGATGCTGCGCATTCCCTCATCACCAGCTGCGCGCCAGATCACCACCACCACCACCACCAGCAGAAGCAGGCCATATTTTTTTCTACAATGTTTTTCCTCCTCGTATTTTCGTGCGATTTATTTTTTGTTTGTCACCGAAGCCCGCGCCGCGTTTAAAAGCCCTTTTATCAGCGTGCAGGTGGTGCTGCGCTGAAAGCAACGATTAATGCTGTTATGATAATGAAATAAGCCGGCTTCTGCTTTTACACAATGCCACAACAACGGGCTGGAGGAAAGGGGGAGGCGTCCAGGCTGCCTGCCGACATAATGCAATCAGCATTATGATTATCTGTGCCACCGATGAATTGCTACCATTACAAACGAACGGTAACGCTGGTGCTGGTGGTCGGTGAGTTGATTCGCTCGGGATTGATTGATACAGTGTCCCTGGTGGGAGATGGAGGGATGGAGGCCGGGATGAAAGGATGTCACAGTCGCGGTGGGCGATTATGTTACATCCGTGGGAATGTACGCGCAAGGTGTTGCCGGCCTGCAAATGTTCCTGTTCCGGTAATGAAGTGGATCCAAATTATGGATGTAAATGAGCCAGCATTCCCATGTCAGTCACAGGTTGATGGACAACAACGGTGCCACCACGTACGACGTCACTGGATCATTTGCTGTCAATGTCAATCGACCGATTGAACTGCGAAATGGTGGAATGTTGATAGTGTTTGTGTTAATGGTTTTTGTGGGTGTTGTAAAGCACGTTCACGGGTGAAACAATTTGGATTTCTAATGTCGATAACGAATGTCCTGTAAATAGAATAGATCATTATAAAAAAAAGAGATTGATTGCTGATGAGTGACGTAAACATAGCTTTATCAATTAAACTCATAGACTAGTCAATCGGCATTACGTTGAGGCCAAATCTATTTGCAACGTCCTTCAAGATGGGGCATATTGCACTGACAGATTATGATTGTCAGAAACATTTGCAAGCTGATGCAAATTATTTGTCCGTTGCAAACATGTTTTTATGTCAATAATCTAACCCCTGCATTCACACTTGTAGAATTTTGGACAATATAATAATTTCCTAGAACCAGAGAACAGAGATCTAGAAGATTTCTAACGAGTTTCTATGTACGTTGTTGATACTTTTTAAATTTTACATAAAACTCGTTTTGAACCTCGTAAAAAGATTTTTTTTCGAATTTCAAAATTGAAAAATTGGAATTTCAACCAAAAATTGAACGGAGAAATTCGGAAAATGTAATCTAACAAAAAAATATCTATTTGTTTTGTTTACTTAAGATGATACAGCACGTAATTACGGTGGGCACTGAAAAAAGCTCATTTTTAGGAAGCTTTGTTTTTGCTATTTAAAAATTGGAAATCAGAAATTTGAAATTATTAAAAGAAATAATGTCTTCAAAAGTAAGTGTATTTTTTGTCCAAATTAACTATAATTAACTTTAAGGCCAGACAATTTTTCTTTAGCGAAAAAGCGACAAAATTCTGCGCTTTCAGTAAATTAACAAATAACAGCTACAAAAAGAGCTGCTAAAGCATCATTTGACTGAGTTCAAAACCACGCTAACGATAACATTGCAAAGCTCCCTCAAATCAAATGTAACGCCCAAAATTCTGCCCAGAATTCTCTGCACAGCAGCTACTGCCCACCCGGGGGGGGGGGGGGGGGAGGGGGGGCATCCTCAGGATGGAAGCCATAAAATGTTTCCACTTTTTCCCCGGTTATTGTTTTCCCTTGTGTCACACTTTTTTCTCCGCCGAACTTAATTACATTCCGATTTGCGGCCGCTCGGGCAATGAAAACAAGACCGTCGAGCGTGTCGCTGAAGAAACTGGAACTCGCCCCAGAGCAGCTGGTCGTTAATGGTGCCGATTATCATATTTTTATAGTCCATCGTAGGTGGGGAAAGAGGTGGAGTTCGGTTCTAACAAACCGATCCAAGTAAATCGATATCCGGCGCCCACCGGGATTAAAAACACTTAATTTTTGGTTATGATTGTGGCTCACTCGACCGATCCGATGATGATGAGAGGCATCTGGCGTAGCCCTTGGTTTGTCTTAACGGCGGTCTGGCGGTCTGGCGATCAGGAGGCAGCTGAGATAATAGGGCGTAGAGCGAGCTGATATACGCATTTAATTATAAATACACGTTTCCTAATTCGTTTTAACCTGGATTTTTTGAACCGATTCGTCGTTCGGGCGTCACTGAAGAGGTTTCAACGGAACAGTCGGAACAGGTGGATCATCTTCATCATCATCAGCATCATCTTCATCATGCAGAGAACCAACGGCAAAGGAGCGCGAGGATATAAAATGAACATTTTTATAATTCGAAATGTGATAAAATCTATTATTTACGAGCCGCAGCAGCGGCAGCCGCCCAGCCATAGGTAACACCCGTCGGGCATGGCACAGAACATAAACGTTTGGTCACTCGCGACCACAACATGATATCGTGTCTTATCGACAAACAACTACTGGGAGTAAGGGATGAGGGAAGCGAGGAAGATATAAACGATTTCGGGCAGTAAAAGGCAAAGGAAAGACCACGACTCGACGAAGCTGACGCTGACCGACCGTTGAGCGTTCCCAGCGGGACATTTAGCCGCGGTTTGTTCGATTATTGACACAGCATCACCGTCATCGGAGTCTCCGCAGTCCAAGTCGTCGTCGTTGTCGTCGTCGTCGTCGTGTTTGGAATCCGATCGATCCGATGCCCTGAGAGAGCCAAAGGGGGGCGTAAAACTATGCAACGTGTAGACAAACGGTGATGATGATGATGATGATCATGATGATGCTAGCGCTTTTTCCGTATGTATCGTTACGATGATAAGTCATGGGGCCTTGTGCTAGACATCGCTATGCTCCGTTTTGCTTGGCTATTTCGTGATAAAGTTATAAAACTTCAATTTATGACCCTTTGCTACACGCTGCCCAGCGGGAAGTAATCGACAACTGGCCCGTGCCCGTTTGCAGGTGTATGCATGAAACATACGTTTTCCCCTTCCGCCGGTTTATAAATATTAGATCGAACGCTAGAAGAACGCCATTATTTGAAATTTAGATGTTTTAATTTTTGCCCTGGAGAGAGAGTTGTGAAAACCAAAATTTTTGCAAATCCTGGTCTACGTGTTTGGAGGATGAAGCTGTCAATGATGGTGGCCTGTGATATGATAATGACATTTCGAAATCCCACTCCCGAATATGCCAAATCTCCCAGTGAAGCTAGTAACTGAAGATGGGCCCCGGGAAGATTGAGAAATGAAATTTGTGTTTTGGATGAGCTGATGCGCACAAATCAAGCGCGTCAAGTATTCCAATAAAAGTGTCAGGTCGGGGGCTGGCTGGGTTTTGGATATCTGTCAGTTCATTTACATATTGTAATACTCGGCAGCTCGCATTTCAGCTGCTCCGCTGCCATCTGTTTGATGTGGCTGCTGGTTTGTATTAATTACTGGGAGGATTTCAAGCGTGAATCCAAGTGGCGTTTCTTACTTTCTCGAGTAGATATGATTGAAATCCCGAGACAATTTCAAACATCAGAGCTACTGAAAATTTGATTTCCAATGAATTGTAATATGTACGCTTATTATGGAACTCATTCAATGTGTCGTAATTGTTGAGGGATTTTTAGCAGCCCCATACATTGATCCTATTCCTACGAAAGTCCTTTTTGTTTCTTGGTCTAATAATGTCAACTGCTGCAAATCAAGATATAAATTCCGACTATCTTAAGATTGATAAAATTCCTCTTCCAACTTTACCAAACTAATTTTATCATCAATTGCACAACAGCAATAGCTAGAAGAACGAAATGGAAAACAACCTCCAACAGTAGAACATTTCAAATACCCTATCATGGCTACTGATCCTCCAGGAATCCGGTATTGTACAGCAAAACACTGGCAAAAGTATTTCAAACAATCCGCAAGAGATCATCACACTGCTCAAGATCCAAACTGTTTCAGGATACTAGGAAACGCCATTTGAAACGTGCGCACCAACCGGCACGAATCATTCGTAATCTGTTTCGAGAGAAAACTTTTACTTCCTTGTGCCCCGTGCTCAGCCTGTCGGAAACATGGACATACGGGAGCAGAATGCATTCTGGTCACCGTTACCGAGCGACAGCACATAAAACAGCACTGAAACAACTGCACCGCGTACACTAAGAGTGCAGAACGAGGGACTTTAATATCGTTGCTCACACAACCCGTTCGGAAATCGAATTGAATCGAAACCGAACTCAACCGGAAGGCAACCGATTGCTTGGTTTTGTGGTTCTTGTGTGCAAAGAACTTTTGCTTGTTGACCGGCGACTCTCGAGGCCAGAAGCTCTCTAACTATCATGCTTTCGGTGCACAGAGAGGGGCCAGTTCGACCTAATACTGGCCCATGGACGTTCTAGGAAGTGAATACGGTAGATGTATTTAAAACACTAAGCGATGCTTTATCAAACATGCCCCTATAAGGTAAGAAGAACATTACTACTACTAGCACCTAAAGCTAAAGACGGAAAGTTGAACAACTGAAATGCATCAAAATTTTACATGATGCTTGGAGTTGACCAAACTGTTCCACTATTCCACTATCCACTGCCCGCAGTAACGGAGGTGGAGACGCAACCGTAAGGAGCTTGGCCGTGCTTGTTAAAGTAAAGTTTAGTGTGATGATCGGGGCTATTTGGAGAAAGTACTACGTTTTCGGTGTTAAATGTTAGAATTTCTCTTGGGTCAGCGTTTGGTGGTCGTGGTCTACTGGTGGAGGTGCTGCCACGCTGGTGAAAGCCGGAAGCGGATGTGATGCTATAAGCTGAGCAAAAGTCCTGTTCCCATGGCAACAGCCCTTCCCCCAGGCCGGGGACCACCAGCAGAAGGTTTGCTACGTCGATGGTCGCCGGACGGTAGGTCGGGAACCGCAATGCAGCAGGAAGAGGACTCCTGTGCGACAGGGGACCGAATGTTGCGGGCAGAGGACACGACGACGCGACTCTCCGTTCGACGGAGGGTGTGCAGGAGGAGTAGAGGGGGTTTTCTTGACCGAGGAAAATAAATTAGCAACATAATCGATTGTGAAAGAGCAAATGAAATATGATACTGTCGTGTGGCTGTCGTTGAGGGAAGGGGATGGTCGTACTGTTGGACAATTTTCCAAATTTTTTATATTGTTTTAGATAAGAAACGCTGTTGAAGTGGTTCCTCGAATTTAATCTACATTTAAAGATGACTTCTAGTAGCATAAGGATAATGAATTAACACATCAACACACATTAACACAAGTTTCCGTAATAAGTCAATACAAAAACCAGTTCGTGGCTCAATAGGACAAGTTCTTTTGGGTTTACTGTAAAATGTTTATGTCATTCGGATCATTATTGTGTAAGTTATTATTATTTTTAAAAACAATTGATAAAAAGGAATTTCGTGTTCTCATAAAACAATATTTTTGATATATTAAAGGGTGGTAAAACGATATTTGGACAACCATTACGGTACTTCTGCCCTAGGAATATCAACAATTATCGACTGATATGCTGGTTTTAACCGCAATCGTACTCTGGTTAGCTGGACCAAATATGGCTGTTGGTCCCTAAAGAAACTCAAGTAAGTAGAAAAATATATGTAACATTACTCAAAACTCCAATAACTTGTACAATACAGAGTATATAGTACATGTAAAAGAGTCTATTCTATTAATCCACGAGCTGATTTTTATGTTGGAAGTGACCTTTATATGCCAAGGATATAAAAACATAAAATAAAATATTCCGTAATAGCGTATCACGCGCAATATTATTGCTAAATATTCTAGGCTACTTTAATTTTATGAGAAACATAAAGAAAAATAGAGAAACATAAAGAAACAACATACTTCAAGAAACATAAAAATATTTTGCAGAGCCCGCTAAACAAGCTATTGACCAATAACATCAAACTTGTGTGGCCGGCTTTAGAGTAATATATTTTTCGTCTATCCTCTATCAATCAACACGCCTCATGCAAAGCCACTTTATTGGTAGGCGAATGATAATCGGTTTCAATCATTCTCCCCCTATAATACTGTCAGGATGGTATTAGACAAGGTACGGCACGCCTTCGTCTGGGGATGTTCCTTTATAAATGTTGACCGGACCATATCGAACCCTCGAATTCCTCATCCTTATGGACATAATCCATCGCAGTGACATATACGTACCATTATAGGGGATACCATCCTCGTGCCGTGCCGTCACAACACAACGAAAGAAGAGCACCGATCGGAGGACAAGCAATTATTTGCCATTTGACTCGCATTAACCGAAAAGTCGAACCGTCGAGCATTACTTTCTCATTAACGCGTAAGTACGCTTAAGCCTTTGTGCAATCAAGGCGACCAATCAACGGATGCATCCGCTACACTGCGAGCTGCTCACCACCCTCACTGATGATGAGACGACGAACTATGAAGCGCTTGCTGTTGGAAATGTGCGTACCGAGTTACATAGCGGAAAAACGTAGGAGTTTTCCCCCCCGGGTAAATATGAACCAACATGTTTTTTTTTTTTTCTCCAGTGCACCAATCGCACCGAAACGAAATCCATTTCGTGGCCGGCGGAAAGTGCAGCGTGGAAAGTAAGTGAAACATTTTTTTACGCTTCGGCCACTCGGTTGGCGGAAAATAAGCAAGTTTGCCCTCCCCCACCACCAGCCGCGGCGTATGCGCTGAAAATTTAAATTGGAAATAAAACTTTCAGTATAAATAGCAAAATCAGCATCAGCTAAGGCAGAATGGACCGAAAAAAAAAACATTCCGGCTCCCGAGTGGTCCAGCGATGCACGACTTTTCACGCCTTCTCCTCGAGGGTAGTTTGCTGGTTGGTGTGAATGAGGAATCATTAAAAAGTTTCCTTCTAGCCCCCGAAGGGGTGGTGGTAGCACGCTTCATCCGGTTGTTTATTACGAGCGAATGCGAAACCCCCGGAAATGCGCACCGAAACGAGGATTTTGGATGCATTTGGATGCAGCATTTTTTATTTTGGCTTCAACATAACGGAGAAAGGGATGTAAAGAGGGACGCAAGAGTCCTGTACATGAGGATGCACTTGCAACGCGAATGCTGGCAGCAAATTGTTATGCAACTCCTAATGGAATTGCGTGCGAATGTTTCGCTTGCGCCTGGGAGTTGGCGCGTTATGAATGACTTGCGTCTCTCGCGTATGTCAATTGAGAAGCAGCAGCAGGATGCAAAGCAATTTATCTTTCCACGAAACGTCTCCAGCAAAGGTTGCATTCCAATGTGCTTGTTCGTCATTGCAATTAAAAGGGAAATAAATTAAAACGTCAACCAATTGTCGAGAAAACCATTTAACGATTGTTTAAAAGCATATCTAGCATTCCATTTAGAGTTTACGCGAAAGGATGGCACAGTAGAAGTGGTAAAAGTTTGTTAATTTCTACCAAAGCACCGGAAGAGCTAGAAGACCCCAACACGTAATATGAAAAGGAGCAAAAAAATGGTACAGCATGCAACCGGACACCGGACAGTGGATGCGCCCGGTGATTCGTTCATTTGCACCAGATAAGAGCATAAGCTTTTTTAATTCTATCACATTAAAACCATTTCCATCCTAGGAACCGTACCAGAGCCAAAGCCAGAGCGCGCTGCTCTGGCTGCTGTAGGACGGCGGCAAAATCATGCTCGGCGGCCCATCCGATGGAGCCGACGGCGAGCGATCGTTGAGCGACGATAAGGTAAATTTATTAAATTACTGATAAAACAGCCGGAGAAAAAACAAATGCCACGGGCATACACAGGAACATCGGAATGGTCGTCCAGTAGAAGCAGAAACCAACCAGCAGCATCGGCAGCAGCAGCATCGGCAACAGCAGCAGTCCAGCCCACCGGAGAGAAGCTGAAAAATTGAATTAAATGATAAAATAAAATCTATAATTTATTGTACAGCGGCGCTGACGCGTTTGCCTTCGGATGGAAACAACATTTTATTTCGTTTTTCCCAACCCGCACTACCCGTTGAAGGGATCGTCCTGCAATCGGTTACTGGAGACACATTAGTGCAAACATACACACACACAGACACGCATATACCGAGAGCGAATCAAGCGTTTCGGTCATCCATCTTGGCCTAGTTAGTGGCATGGCTGTAACGGTGGCCGGAAGCTCCGGCCTTGGTCCGAGTACGCTCGACGTTATCCTTGGCTTGCCGGCTTCGGAAAAGGCAAACCAAGCAGCTGTTCCGTTCCAAGCCATTTCCTTGGACATCACCACCCGTGTGTGTATGTGCGCTCGGTCCAAACGGTTCAGCAAAGCATCGAACTTGGATTTAATTCAATTCTACTGGCACCTACCAGCCCGGGACACACACACATACAGTGGCACCAACCATGGCATCACCAACCGGGCGTTGAAGCCGTATTTCGTATTTCGAACGCATCCGGGGCGCGGCGCAGCGCAGACCAAGCGCAGCATGTGCCATGCAGTGGGAAAGGGAGGGGGGGCAGGGTAGGTGAACGTATGGCGTTGGGCTCGGTGGTGGCCCGGTTAGTCCGGAGCCGGGTGGTTGACAAAGTGTAAATTAGATTCGAATCAATTTATTTTCCAATCATCGTTTCTACGAACGTTCTGCACGCGAACGAACGAACTTCGCGACTATGGCGCTTGGAAGGTTGTCTTTTTCGGGTGAGGAAAAAAGGGAAAAATGGAAGGGGACGAAGGATGGGGTGCCGGTCATTAGGAGAAGGTGCGAAGAAGTTGATAAAATTATTCGCACTCGCAGCTCGAGTGCCGTGGGCCGCCAGCGCTAATCGTCCGTTCAGATGCCTTTGGAATGTGGAAGATTCCCGTTTATGTAATTAGTGGACTGCAGAGAACGCTCTAGAAAACAGATTTGCTATCATAATGGTTGGGAATGCTCGGCCTGAGAATTGAGGTTGCTTCAAATACTTGAAAAAATTAATGCAAATCTAAAATATGGCCGCACCGTAACAATATCCAGTTAATGACATTCCAAAAAAAGGAGGCAAAAGAATGACCGATGTCCTCCCGATGGTCACAAACCAGTCGATTACAACAGCCGATTGCCAAATCCCAGTTTGATGTGAATGGAATTGATTGCGCTGTTTTCGTGGAGCTGCCCCCATTCGCTGGGCATCGCCACGGGACCGCGATGGTCCGGTGATCCGGTGTTAGCACTGATTGGATTGTCCCCCGTGTGCCTGACTGACAAAGGCCTGCCGCCGACTTAATTGTAATTGCTGGACGAATATAAATGTGCGGGATTCAAGCGGGAAAATAATAGAAAAGAAGCGCTTTGGAAAGATAAAATTGGAATTTGCAATTCGTTTAGAGCGTGACGCAGTTGACAATATAAAAATAAAAAAAAAAAAACAGATGAATTTGAGGTACAATCATGGAGGGAACTGTTGGTGCAGCATGATTGTGATCAATGTGCAAGCCGTTGCTGCTTGCAGCTCATACAGAAATTAATACCATGAATTGAATCATGGTTGGTTTAATTACTAGAAAAAAAACCTTCATTATTTTGAAATAAATAATAATATTAATTACGGATTACTTCCAAAGGACAATGCCAGTGTATTTGCTCTATTGTTAGAAATGCATGATGGAATATTAATAATGAATATGCAGGTATTTTTAGCATTTTAATTGACGATGTCATATAAATTTATATTTCCTTGACACATCAGATATAAAAACAAACGATTTCATAAAAATTCTATAGTGATGATTGAGGGCGTCATATTTACAGAAAAAAATGATAATGGTAAATGCTTAAAAATGATAAATATTGATCCGTTTCCGTATCCGTGAAAAACCCTTATACAGTATCCGTGAAAAACCCTTGATGTGTTTTACTGAATTTGTTTAAAGGCATAGTAACGGAATCAAGGTACAGATAATATACGAACATTGAGGGACTGTTGTTCGAAATTGATGTTGCGAAATTGAGCAAATGATCAGCATTGTTCTCTGATTCGAATCTTCCGGGCGGTAAAAAATAGATCTACCCACTAGGACAGCTGGTCGATGATAAAACGATTAGATTTTTACGCTTCATCGTAAGCTTATTGTGAGGAATTGAGATTAAATACCACACAAAATCTAACATCATAGGTTCGAATCAAATGGAAAAACGAAAACTAGGAACTGATCTATAACCTTTGTTTGAATTATTTGATAATGGTAAAGAATATAACTTGCACCGTGTCACGAATTTGAATAGTGTGAAAAGAAAAACGAAAAAATAGTTGAAATGAATGAATCGATGAAGATGATTCTAAACACAGCGAACTAAAAAAAGATTTGATAAGACGTAATGACTCCGATGGTGCGTTAGATCATCGTGAGGGCAAAAATTAAAGTCATTAGCCAAATAACATACCACAAAATTTCTTCAAACCCCCACACAACCCTGGACAAGCCAATTAAATGACGCCGAAGATCATACTATAGTCTTTCGGTGCATTTCGAGCTACCCTCCATGATCGACCCCATAAAGCGGTGCAGCATATCACACACAGAGGGGCACACACACACGCGCGCAGCCCAATCTCGGTAATCGATTCCATGGGCTTGGCCCGAAATAAATTCAATTAGATTTTCGAGTGGCCATCAGAAAATCCGCTTACAATCCAATTTACTCTAATTAAAAGCTTGTTGATACTGTCCAATACGGCTAGGGCCGGCCGGCATGCGGAACCGGGCATGGTGCGTTGCGGTGGCCGAATCGAATACTCCCGGATCCGCTGCGAGATCCGCGGATAGCAAACGCTTTCGGATGTGTGTGCGGTCAGGCGCCGAACTATTCATTAGCTCGAACGGTGTGTGTGTTTGTCTGGGACTGTTGGTCCTGGATCGAACTGCTCTGGAGGAGGTCACTCTTTCGAATGGCAACACGCAGTGGTACCGAGAATTGGAATTAACATATTCCATACTCTTAAAGTTGGTCGTATCGCATTGCTCGTTGATTAATTGGCGATCGTGTGGTTACTACCACTACTACTGCAGTGGTCAGAATTCTCGATTTGGTTTCCGTAGACTGCACGGCCTTTATCCATTCAACAATGCCGGGATGTTGGAGAACGCGTTGGAGCATTGCAGCACTGCAAGCTTCATTTGAGTTGAATTTGAGGAAATCATAATATCTAATATTTACTCGACATTAGTCACAAATCATTTATTGCGACACAGACAGAGGCAGCAGCAGCAGCAGAAGCGGTAACAGTCATCCAATGCAGCAGCACCAGCAGCATTCATTAATACAGAAGCCTCACACACACAGGAACGACCTCGCCAATCGAGCGTTAGGATCATAATTACGTTTCGCATAATTTAACAGTGACCGAACACGAAATTGAAAATCTGACCATAATTATAGCGCACGAGAGAGGAAGAGCGAGCGACTACCGGGTTAATTAGCTGCAGGTTCAGTTCCCATTTAAAGCGAGTAGCACTTGCCCAGTCTAGTATGCAGATTAGCGGTTCACCGACTGACCGACCGGTTGTACTAAAAACACGAATTCAACTAATACACGCTAGCAAATCGAACTGGCATACAAGGCGACCAAAATATCGAATTAGTCGATGATGGGTTTTGGGCAATGCTTGGGGTCAAAATGTTCCCTTGGGCACGATGCCTTCACTCGTGATGGTTGTGGTTCCCTTTGAAAGTTCGTCGCATTATTTATGAGTGCAGCAACGGATGCACCGTCGGGCGGTGCTTTACGATGCACCACCATAAGCACCGTAAAGGTGCACCACCAGCGGTAGTAAACGGTCGATAGGAAAGGTGGTGCCTAGCGACACTTGTCCGGCCAAGCGACATATGGACTCCGTGGGAGTCACGGGCGTACCCCGGGTAAAGAAAACTCACTCATACGCTCACATCGACTGCATTATACCCTCCAAACGTGCCGCGCAAGGATAATAAAATCCAACGAGTTACAGATTCCATTGCTGGTGGTGCTCTAGTACCATCTAGCTGCTAGGAAGAACAGAGTCCAAGTCGGGCAATGTGTGCCAGAATCGTTATGTGGAACGGAATAAAACATATTTGCTCAGAGAGAAAGAAAAAACCGGGAAGCTTTTGCCCCATTTGGGAGCTGTTGCAATTGCTGCAGCTGCAGTGTGTATCGTATTGCCCAGGCGGTAGTTAACGGTATAGCAAGCAGCAGGAGTAACAGCAGCCACTTCAGGATCGTTTTCTCCAAAGGGATTCCATTTCCTTGGGTGCAAGCATTTCCGCTTTCGTTGGTGCGGACTTTATCCCAAGATGGTCTCGTTCGGTTCGGTGCGAGAATGTTTTTTTTCTTTCTAACGAGTTAGTTTGGTTCCTTGTGTTCCCAGCCCAGGTTGAGAAGTGTGTTCGTTATACTTTGAAATTGATCGGATTAAACAAAATTAAATAAAGTAACAGTACTTGCACATGATGCGTCCTATGAAGTAGTTCTACAGAGTATCTTAATATCCAAGATGTACCTTTTAATTTATCAGTTATTCTGATCAAGAAGGTGACTAACTCTTCTTCAGAAACTTTCCTTTCTAAAATGGAATCGGTGAAGCAGTTTTCTAAAAAAAGCCTAATTCGAACCTTTCCTCCACCTAACTCTACATGTTATTCTAGGATATTCTGGAATCTGGAAGAACCTACTACCCTCAAGTATTTCGTTTTTTTTTTCTACTGTTCATTTTGAATCCGATTCACCAAGTATTTACTTTATTTACTATTGGAGATCCGGTAGCAGCAGTATTGAATAACAAAAATTCTATGCATTCAGCATTCTGTTTCCCTTTAATGATTCGGTATTAATATCAAACGACCTCTTTCGTTCTACATTCTTTAAATTTAAAACTTCTAAACCTATTCAAAATAAATGGTCACTGTTTTGTGCACGTAATGGTTGATAGGCACTCCAATCCCCTATCATGCTTCACATCACTTCAAATGAAATGTGAGTCTCCAAGTGGTGGAAGGCTGTAACGTGCTGAACCTCCTGCTTGAC
Organism: Anopheles darlingi; assembly: GCF_943734745.1. Taxonomy (NCBI): domain Eukaryota; kingdom Metazoa; phylum Arthropoda; class Insecta; order Diptera; family Culicidae; genus Anopheles; species Anopheles darlingi. The sequence continues at coordinate 25,871,013 of NC_064875.1, read as the reverse complement.
TAGACGCACTCCTAATCAGAATGCTATGTTGAATTCCACATATCTTCTCCTTCCAAAAAAAAAAAAAAAAGAATT
>NC_064875.1:25863438-25868438 GCF_943734745.1 Anopheles darlingi | reverse complement strand
CCGACCGGGGCCTCAAGCCTAAAACCAGACTCCAACTTGGAGCGGGGCCTACGAGGATCCTAATTTTTCAACACCCTGTCCCGATCCCGCGTGGTGGACAAAATTCCCGCTCGTGCGTGCCTCCCCACCTAACGAGGGCTGTGCGGTTTTTGCTGCGGGGAAAACTTGGAATTAATTTTCCCTAATTTGCTGCTTACGAGCAGCCAGAGCTTCGGCTCCTCGAGACGGAACGCCATATAGTCACTACGCGCGCGGGCCTCCAAACTCCAATTAAGCTGCCAGGTTTTTCTTTCTTTCGGCTGCCAAGCCGACCATTAGCCTGAACCAAGCTGGACTTGAGCTTGGACCGGTTTGACGTGGGCCCCAAAAGAACGAAAACATTAACTACAGTTTGTGGCTCATTGTAGCGTCCGCTTGAAGCTTAGAATAGTCTCCATACACGCCGGCGTCCGGTACCTCCTTGTCGGTGAGTGTTCGTGGAAAGGATACACGCGACCTGTTTGAGGATAAAGTTTCCTTTTCAACAACTCTGTGCCGTGCTTCTGCTCTGGCAGGTGCTGCTGCTGCGGTGGCCGTGCCCAAGAGGTGTAGCAGCGACAGCATTCAATGTTGGCTTTATTTAGCAACATTTTGTATCTTTTTTGTTCGAGGCAACAGGTGTGTGCGTGTGTTTGGCGAGGAGATGAGGCAACAATGTTACGTTTTGATCATTTCTGCTTCACGCTGGACTAGGAAATGAGAATATGGCGTCCCGATTGAAGCATGAATTGTAGTCTAGCTATAGTAGCATCTACTGCCACTCCCAGTCTCCTGGCACCATACTGTTGCTGCTGGCCTTTCATGGAGCGATCCAATTATGAAAACTGTTTAACTAATAGCTTCCCTTTGGTTGCATCTGTTTGTTTTTATGTTATGCGACTAATCCAATAAGAGTGGCAGGTAATCATTTGTATTTACACAAATTAATGTAATTTCAATCCGTACACTATGAGCACGATCGCCAATGTAATCGATTTTCAATCTGTGATGCTGGCCAAAGCTCTTTTCAATTAATCATCCAAACAGCAAATCAAACCATTGTGCATCCAAACAAACTGCGTTCGATCAAGCGTGCAGCCACCGTCACCGCCATGGGTGGGAAATCAATTAACGTATCAGCCGGTGAGCCTTTGGTGCTAAAGGCTACATATTGTTTTCATTAAACTCGCCACTCTTAGGGCGCGATCGCTTGCCAATGTGGCGGTTTTGAAAGTGGAGCCACGAAATGCACGCAGCACTTCAAATCAGCGTCCGCGCTAACCGCAAATTTAATTTCATCAAAAAACTTCATCGGTTGAAGCCGAGCGGCTCCGGTGAGTGCTAAATTATCGATTAATTAATTATTCAATTCATGCCCGGTATTGCGGACATTAACGTATGATTTTGCACCCAAGTCAAGGGGTTTGACATTCAATCGCCTGGCTGCCCGGGTGTACGTCGGTTAGGTGAGAAAAATGTTTAATAATTCATGACATCAGTGCGGTTTGTCGAGTGCGGTGATGCAGTGCCCACCTAAAGAGGCCAATTAAAGTGCGATAAGCAGCATTGGAGTGGTGCATTCCATGGTGTGGCCTACATATATGATGTGCAAAGATGTGAGCAATATACTATAGGCTAATGGAGCGACCAGTGACCGCTAATTAATTTGTTGGTAGAGATACTCTAGAAGTGACAGAATACACCCCTCCTGATACCACATTTGATGGGGAAACCAAATGAATTTCCGTGTTTGATAAAAATGGTTGGAAATCTTTCTCCGACCGCATCGCTCATGGACGACCGCAGCCGAACGAGCAACGTACATCACTCTGCAGTGCATCGCCTCATTTTAATTGCAAAATCTACATCAATCAACACTTTCGTATTCCGCCGTGCGCCTGCCGGAATGCACTTTGAATTTCTAGTAACACAAATAATGGCAAAAGGACCGCTTGCACTTACGGCAAGCGCCCGTGGTACCTGATTTGCCTAATGGAAATCCTGACTGTGTGGCCTGGCGTGAACGAAAACTTGCTTGCGCTTTCCGCATTTCCCGGAAATGTAATTCGGATTTGGGCTTTTAAACTTCCGGGCGAACCGACGACTCTTTTTATTCTGGGTGTGTAAAGAGTTCTGGGCGGCCATTTCTACTTTTGCGACACCGCACCTTCACGAGAAACTTGAATTTTGGGCATGCATAAATCAGACCCACACGCCGCGGGGAGGAGGGAGGGGGTGGGAATTGTGTCGAAAGTTTGCATTAGTGTAATCATTAGAGGAAAACGCGAAAGGGAGAAAAAAAAATCTTTGTGGCTCAAGGAAGTTGCTCTAAGATTTTTCTTTCATCCTCTTGTGCTGTGGGAGGTAGAATTTAACTTTCAAGTTTGCTTGAAAGCTCTTTCCAGTTTCGCGCCTGTTGCTGGTGCCATTGTTTGGGAAATTTTGGCCAAACTGCTGCTGCCTGCCAGCGGGCAGCATTACTACGGGATGCACTCAGGCGGACTGCCATTTTTACGCTTCGCTGCGGTGCACTATAGTCCTGGGGTCGCGAACGCAAGTGATGCATGTGGGCATCATCGGTGGATGGTACTTGGAAACTTTTCACGGATAATAAAATTCGTACTCCATCGCTGGTTTGCGCTCTTCCGGGTGGTTGACGAAACGAGATTTTCATCGAATGTGACCTTTGGTTCCAGTTTGAAATGCTCCATTAAACGCGGTGCCGAATTTGATCGGGAGGAAAGGGATTAAAGGACCTCAACGCTATGAGCATATGTGAATAATGAACAGCTTATGGTCGAGGAGTAGAATAATTCATCAGCTAATCTACCGAATTTCCTATTAATATTGTCATGGAAATTCATTTGTGATATTTAGATCAAGTACAAAATTAGGAATTTAATTTCCCAATGACGTGCTTCGCGGCATAAAAACCGCCAATTCAAATCCACACAAGCGCGGCTGGAAAACGATATAAACGATAATTAATAAAACGTTAAGGGATGGCGTTAAAACGATAAATACAAAACGTAAACAAACGCGTGTTTTCGCAAAAATTTGAACATTTCTCCGGTTCCGGTCGACTTTTGCGGCCAGAAAATGTTTAAACCGGAAAGCCACGGGCTTAGCCCGGACTTTCGGCTCACCAAATTCTCGACTCTGCGTGGGTGAGGCTCAAAAGTTCCTCAGGATGTCCTCAACCGACTTCTTGCAGGAGTTTACCCCGAGCAGCAGCAGCAGCAACACGTAGTTGATAAGAAACCCGAAGATGATAAGAGCAAGGAAGGTGTTGGTAAGTGAATGAGATAATCAAATTATGATCTTTCACCCTTAGTAACATCTCGTTGCTTCCCCATTGCAGGTATAGGTTTAGATTCATCTGTAATTGCACTCCGCGATGAGCTTTTTTTGGTGCAATCCGTGGATTTCTTCTATCCCCTGATTGATGATCCGTTCACGTTAGGCCGGATTGCGTTGGCCAACGTGGTGAACGATGTATACGCAGTCGGAGCGACCGAGATTGATCAGATCAAGCTCATCGTTTCCGCACCGACGGAGTTCACCGAGAAAGAGCGGGATGTAGTCGTTCCGATGGTGATGGACGGCTTTCTGTCGGCGGCCAAAGAGTGCAAAGCACCGGTCCACATTGGCAGCATCGCAGAGAACCCGTGGTGCATCATTGGTGGTGCCGCAACGGCTGTTTGCCATCGATCCGAGCTAACAATGTGAGTAATTAGTCTTCGTTAACGATCGGCCCGCGTGATCTTGTTACCGTTTCCCTATCTCCTCAATTGCAGGCCATACAATGCAGAAGTGGGAGACGCAATTGTACTAACGAAACCACTCGGAACGCAACTCGCCACCAACGTTTACATCTGGATGAACGAACAATCCGACAATTGGACCCGGCTCCAGGAACGTTTCAGTGTGGCTGACGTGGAGGAAACGTATCGCATCGCGTTGGAGTCCATGTGTCGGCTCAACCTTACCGGAGCGAAACTAATGCGCAAATACAACGCACATGCAGCGACCGACGTGACGGGGTTCGGGCTGTACGGGCATGCGGAAAACTTGGCCAAGTACCAAAAGGCCGAAGTTGATTTCCACATCGACAAACTGCCAATCATAAAAAACGTGCGCGAGATGGCCGAGGTGCTGGGTCGCAGTGCAAAATTGTTGGCCGGCAAGGCGGTGGAAACCAGCGGTGGATTACTTATTTGCCTTCCGAGTGCTGATGCGGCCAGCTTCTGTGAAGAGTACAGGAGCAGCACTTCTCATCCCGCTTGGATTATCGGTAGCGTCAAAGAAGGCAAGCGTTGTGCACAGATGAATTTAAACCTAGAGTACATAGAGGTAGATTGATGTTGAAACAGCAACCGCAGTTGTGTGGATCCGGCGTTGAGAGAATAGGCGTAAAGCGTATGATGCGAGTTTCGGAAAGGCGTAAAATGCTGGGAAATTTGTTAATGTTTTCTTTCGCTTTCCCCCCACGCGAGATGCACACCCTGGTTGAATAAATTCGTTTTTTGTGACCTAAAAATTTCCCTTTTTTTGTCTCATTATTTTTTCAGTTTACGCAAAAGTTTATGCCGGTTGCTATAAGTAATAGACTCTGCAGGTGTATGGATACTGCAGCATGCTTTTCCTGGCGTTGGCCTCGGTGCAATTCTACGCAATATAGTTGGCGGTAGGTGACCATCCGAGAGTCGTGCGCCTTGATGGATCATGTCGTGGTTTAGGAATCGGAGTGATGGGGTACACCTCCTGGGCCAGTGCCCCCAGTAGTTTCACCGCGCATCGGCAGGGCGTACACAGGGCCGTCTTTAGCTTCTTGGGGGCCCTGATCGCTGAAAAAACGGCCGTTTCAATTTTTTCAAAGCAAAGAAATTCAGAACTTTCTGTCCCGCTCACTCTTAGCGGAACTCAGGCTTGTGCGAGCGGGAGGGTTTCATCGTTTACATCCCTGCGGTTTGAAGAGTCGT
>NC_064875.1:25845938-25858438 GCF_943734745.1 Anopheles darlingi | reverse complement strand
ACATAAGGTCTTTACTATCAACACCTGGTTCATTTAAAGCTAGCAATGGACCAGAAATCACTATACCATTGGAAACCCAGCGAATTATCCAACAAAACGTTTCGTATTTGATGTAAATCGAACCAATGAAAGATTTCTCAAATAGAACCTTTAACTTGAACCCAACATTACATCGTAATTGGATACAAAAGGAAACTCTAAGGAATCTCCTTGCTCGTAACATTAAACAATTTTTCATTTTAATTAATTCTGTTTCTGTGGTAAATCAGTATTTCAATACATTAACGTACTTCGAATGATACAAGAAAATTGATGCTCCATGAGTAACATGTGATCTGAATAGATAGTTTTGTAGCCTTTACCTTTCCTGTAATGTGATAAATTGATTGCAACTGTGGGTAATGTTTGCTAAATTACTTAAACCGCCCACCCTGGCAGACATTCGATTCAGGAGCAGAAAGCCTTCTTCAGTTGACCTACATCGGAATCGCTACCGAGAGGAACACGGTCACACAGTACCCAAAGCACGCAGCTAGGAGCAGTTCTGCTAACCTAAATAAATATTTAACCTCCACCAAATGAGCCTCATTATCATGTGTTTGTCCATGTCCCTCCCTCCTTCTAGTACCCGCGTGTAATGACGCAGCCCTCAGCTTCTTCAACTGGCGGAGTTTTTGGCAATAGGTGAACAACTGTGCAAACAGTGACAGCGACTCAAAGCGCTGAAGATCCGAAACTGGTCGCCACGTCACGGTGCACGTCACTGTACGGAACGCGAAAAGCTCAACGCGGAAAGATGCAACGAACGTTGGGCATTCCGCGGAAGACGATCGCGAACGACTGCTACACCCTTCGCGTCCATCCGGAAGTGGAGTCATCATGTCTGACAAACAAACAAACAGCACACATATGGGGCAACTAAACTAAACGCTCGGTCTCGGTGGTTTGATTTTGAGTGACTCGATCCAACCCACTGGCCTGCCGGGGTCGCCATCGTCATCGTCGTCGTCGTCGTCGTGTACGTGTCGTGGTGGAAGATCCAGACGCTATTCTGCAACAGTCGGTTCCGTGGTCCCGGAGTGGTCTGGCTTTGCTCGGTGGTTAGCCATGCGTGTAGCATACGAAACATTCTCGCGAAGATATACAATGCTGTACGAGCACATGCCGGGTTGGTGCGTCAAGTCCTAAAGTGCACCGCAGCCACGCTACTGCTGCTGCTGCACGTTTGTTTGCGGTACGAGTTTGCTGGCTGGCGTATTTTGGATGCCAGCATCCAAAGCATCCCTCATTTGGAAGGGCAGGGATTAACCAAGTTACAACCACGAATTTGGTGGTTTCTCCTGTTTTTGAAGTGACAGGAGGTAACCTGGAATGCAGGAGGAATTGAATGCTAAATGCTGCATCCAAAAACAAGCGCACGAAGCGGACTTTTACTTTGTCCGCTAATGTAGCTTTTCGTCAACATTCCGACGCACTCGTTTAGGGTCCGTTGGCCATGATGATGGTGGTGCTTTCGCCCGAAACTCGTTTTCCGTAATCAGTGCATTCAGTTCCCGACGGTGTCTTCGCCGACGACGACGATCAACGCGCCGAGAATCCCGGAACTGTGTCCCGGAAACCACACAGCCAACAAATTGAGTTTTTGTCGCTCCGGACCACTATGTAGTGGTGGTGGTGATGGTGGTGTCCTGACCATACGCGTCACGCCAAGCGATAAGCGAACGGTCGTGTGGTTCCTCGCTAAGCTCGTTTCTAAGTCCGTGTTTACATTTATCAGTTTTCCGGCCACCATTTTTTTCCTAACACACACACACACACACACACACACACACACACACACACACACACACACACACTCGGTCCTGTGAGCCACCATTTCGGTTTGGGGGCCGGTTTGAAAGCCTTTTTTGTTTGTCTCCTGTCCGAATGACCCAATTTTCGGTCCATCCCGGGGAGCAACATTGGTGGCCGAGAAGGAGGAAGCCCTTTCAAACAGCCACACAAATGCAGGCTGGCATGCAAGAGGATGTGTGTGTGCGTGTGTTGTGCCGTGGAAGGGCTCACTGGGGAATATGCACGGTGGCCGGATGGCCACGAGTCAGATGTGGCCTGTGGAGTGTTTTATCTGATTTTAACTTTTGCTATCGTTTGTGACACTCACCAGGCGACTGACATTCGTGTGTGTGTGCAGGAAGGTGGTCGAGGAGAAGAAGGTGTGTTGGACACCCCCTCCCTTCCTGCTCTCGTGGTTGATGCGGGACACTCCCCTTTCCGGTGGGTCCCTGGTGTTTTGTAAATGTGCTTGATGTGCTCTGTTGGTAGCAAACATATCCCTCGACCTCGACGAGCAAAGGAAAAAGTTTTTCCTCCTCCATCCTTAAAACCAAAACGCTTTGCTGCTGCTGCTGCTGCTGCTGTTACTAATGGAGGACGTCGTGATGCTCCTGCTGCTGCTGTTGTTGCTGTTGCTGAAGGAGTTCGTCTACATGTCCGTTCGGCAATAATATGCCACAATTGACATTACACTCGGCGGCGGCGGCGGCGGCGACGACGGCGGTGATGGTGAATTTCAACTCGATCTCACCTCCGCACGTTCAATTAAGCCGTTTGTGTTACGAGTCTTTTCATCCGTTTTAAATCCTTTCAGTAAACTTTCAGGTCAACTCCCATCGAGTCCAGCGTTTCGAGTGCAGTCCGTTTGGTTGTTTGGATTGGAACATATGGGCCAGCCGGTTATAACCGAGTCAGATCGACCATTTCTGCTACCGATGAGGTAACTTTACGTAACCGGTGGCCATCAACTGGACTGGATGCAATTGAGATGTTTGTTTCCAAAGGGGAGAAGTAATGGCTGGAATCAAACTCGTCCTCCATGCAGCTTACGCTCATTTTGATCAAAAACAGACTCAAATAAATCCACAATTATACTGTGTGGAAAGCTTGAAAAGATTGAGCAGTTGCCGAAGAATGTTTAATTTACATTTGAGGAATGTTTGCCAGAAACTTCAGCCATGGAATTACTTTGAGAAAAGCGTATCTTCTGAATTGAACCTTTCGTGGTGTTCATCGTAACCTTTAGTTGAACTATCTGTGGTATGTATATCGATAGTCTTTTATTAGATTGTGAGTTTTTATACGTAGTTCTGTCAAGATTTTGATTTTTTTAAATCTTTAACAGCATTTTGTTATGGAAATTTTGATGTGTTTCCGATGTGCCTTAAAGAAACATTCGATGCAAAAAATCGGTATCAACACCATATTAAATCTGAACTAGGTTAATTACCTGGCAGATAATGTGCTGCAAAACTGTTCAAAATTTCAAAAAGATCGGGTTAGTTGATTTTATGCTACGAACTGGTCTTTGAGCAGTTTTGAATAGTTAATTTGCATTTCGCTTACTAGCTACCTTCGAGTTTTATGCAATTTGTTTATCCTTCTTTTTAAACATAATTTTGTTGAACTCGTTTTCATACAAACATCGTTACATTAACGTACTGCCAACAACTGAAAAAAATAATGTTGACACGATTACCTGAAAAAAACGTATCCTTCAATATAAAATATCGATTTTTGAAAAAATCTAAATCATAAAATAGCGTCCTATTATTCTGGAAGAGGTTCATTTTACTGCGAAATTCACAGAAAGAAAAGGTATTTTAAAGGTTTCGTAAAACAAAACCACTAAATTGAGCCATTTTCTGAGTGGAATTAACCATTGCACCCTTTCAGCATAATTTTAAGCGTCTCTATGGCATCGATTATGGTTTCAATTGCAGCCACTGAACGTATGAGAACTGAAACGAATCGCAGCAGTACAACAAACGTCATAATGATTCACCTTTGATTGATACAATTATCAAGCAAAAAGGTCCGCAGACGCCCGTCCTCCTCCTCATCACACTAATCATTCAATCTTGATTAATGCCACTTTTGAATTGTAATATTTCATTATTTGATTGGTTGACCACCTCCCCTACCGTGGTCTCATCATCGACTGTTGACTGTCGGAAATTTATGATGATATTATGTATGGGCCCCGAACTGGGTTATCCTGCAGACCTCTCCCCGGGGGGTAAAGTGCTATTTGGTGCATGAAATGGATCAAATCCAGACTGACCGCGTGGGTAGAGGAGCCTAGAAGTGGGGAGATTAATTATGGTGGCTATTAAAAATGGCGAAACGGAAATATAATCGAACTAACAAGAGCGTAAAAACGATTTATCTCCTCCAATGGGAGATTTTTTTTTGTTTCACTGCATCCCACCTGAACTACTGGCCCACATCATCATCATCATCATCAGCAGCAGCATCCGTAACGTCACGTGGATCAATGGGTTTTGCCGGTAATCATATGTTCCACTGCACCGGACATTGGTAATGGCCGCGATTGCAAATCAAACCATCATAACCGGACCCCAGACCTGCATCCATCACCGACATGATCGCTCGCTCGTTCAATGGAGGCATTTGAGTGATCCCACCCTTACACCACTCCACCGAACGTTGGCACCACCCACAGGGCGCGACCCATGGTGTGCGCGGAAACAATTTAATTTCCTTCCGAAGTCAATCAATCGTCGTCGTAGTCATCCTTTGATGTGGTAAACGGCGAATTACCTCAAAAGCGGATCTGGCACGAGGCATCGCCGGTAGCCGTATCGATTAAGTCAATTCGCCCTCACCTTCTCGGGATGTGTGTGTGTGTGTACTTCAGGGGAACATTCCGGGGGAGTTGATTCGCGCTTCGGTTTTTTTTTGCTGTAATCTCGAAAGCTTTTAGTTGGCAATGACGTCGAACTTTTCCAACCCGAATTCCCGGATCGTAAAGTGCAGGAACGGAACGAACGAGGTGAATGATAAATATTAATGTGCTCTCCCCGCCCCCGGAAAGGATTCTTATTCACTCGCGAGGCGAGGCTAAAGGTAATAAATATTTATTGCCTCTTGACTCCTGCGAGTGGCCATATTGAATTCGTTCGAACAAACGCTCTGTAACCCTTTCTGCAGTAGGCTGTGGACCGCTGGAAAAGACGAAGAACGAAGAACGTTCCGCGTGCTAGAAACTAATTGAAAAGGATTTCTGCTGCTCTGCTCGAATCCGGTGTTTGTGCGAAGTGCTTCACCAGAAATCAAAGGCATGATTTCGTATCGTTTGATTGAGCGAGTGAGCGAGCGAATGAGATTTGTCTCCAAATTAGCCGACCTCGGTACGGTTCCATCCTCGCGAATCCTTGATTAAGAGCATCTCGGTATTCATTGCCCGTAGTGTCGGGTTGTGTCCAGCGCCCCGGAACCTCTTCGAGATCTAATGAATGAATGCGGAATGCGCCGGTCGGTCCTTACTCAAGGTAAAGGATTAAGTGATTGAAAGAAGGTCAGATCGAACCATTGCCCAGATCGAACATGAAAGGAAGAAATGGAAGCTTGAGAATAATCGACCAAAACGGAAGAATGAAGAAAGGCTTCGGAATAGTATTGCAATGGTGGGGTTACCTTTTGCGAAGGTTCGAAGCTTCGAGCATCTCTCAATACCAATCATTTGATTGATAAGATGGTATTGGAAGGTCTTCCCGCTCCCTCGTCCTCGTCGGTTGGAGTTCCCTCGGTACTGGGCAAGAAAATCGAATGCAAGAACCTGCCTGACCAGCTGCTGCTGCTGCTGCTGCTGACTGTCTGTGAAGTGATAATCACTCCGTTTGATAGAATTGAGTTTCAATTGGTGACCAGGTCCAAACTATCGGGACCTTCGTCTAGTTGAATCGATCCCGAATCGATCAGATCGATTGCCTCGGGAAAATCGGAAAAACAGGGCGAGGATTCGCAAAGACCACTGTGTACACCGTCTTATGATGTCGTTGAAATTCGTCCAAAATCCTAACTGAAGGGGAAGAAAGTGAAACGTTTCTAAAATGTTTCTGTAAAAGCCCAAAATTGTCCTGAATATATTAAGACAGATAAGCAATAAACGAGGAAGAACTTTTTAAAAAAAATATTGGTCACTTCTCATCTAATAAGTTGAGTTACTAGAGTGTTACTCTAAACTTCTTCAACTTTTATGGTTCAATAGACAAAAAGCAACGATATAACAAACTGAGATGGATAGCAAACGGAACTAGCTGGTTGCACTATTCAACCAAACGTTAAGCAGGAAACTCTTCTTTATTATCTGCTCCTAGGTCTCCGAAGTGTGTGAGACAGGAGAATCGATTGAATAGTGAACCGGTAGTCGCTGCCGGCGAGTCGATTGCACTTGCACTTCGTTCGAGAATGTCGAAACCGTTCCGGCAGATGCTCATTAGCGTAAATGTAGAAACCCAGACTAGCTTTTGGGTAAACATCATTTAGATCGTTCGCGAAGATAGAGAGTTGCCTGCTCGAAAGAGAAACGGGAACGGATAGAATTTGGGCATCATTTAAGCTTTTCGCTTCTTATCTCCTCGGGTCATCCACCTTCGTCGACCGTACCGCCGGCTTCATGACCGGATCGGCGTCAACCCTTTCGCACTAGCGCCAAATATTGGGTATTGCCGATATCGCGGACATAGTCAATAGACCATGGACCGGGTTACCTATGAGCTAATGGGTAATGCTAGTCCGCGGGCTCTACGTGCCTTTGGTTCGGGTGAAAGAATAACCCAAATTATAAATGCAACATGCGCCCGAGAGTCGCAAAAAATAAAATAGTCCCAATGAAGTAAAAACACTCCAACCGATGTTGGGACAGAGATGCGAAAAAGGTATTCCGGTAATGGTGGGGATCGAAAGGCTCTTCCGTTCTCTTACGACTAGCGGTGACTAGCGGAGCGCAGCTGAAGGGGTTAATCAATAATAAATGTAGCTCAGGTATTGGGGTCTTCGGTACTTCGGTGGACACCGGCAGGTTGGCTAATTCGTGGAAGGATTTGGCGGAGATACCGGCGCTGGTGACCTGCTTTAATATGCGCTCCGCGTGTGACGTGTAACGCTGCTGAAGGGGAAGGGAATAAATGCGGAGATGGAAAGTATCTAATGGCCAAGGGGCAAATATTGAAGTTCCAGGTATACGTTTATTTTCGCAGAAATTTCGTAGCCTATCTAGAGCATCGCGCATCGACCATTTGCTTTCCCATGAATCCTAGAATTTATTCAAATGAGCAGCTCTCTATCGGTTGGCATGGTCGGCCGTGATTAACGCCAGGAGGGCCACGCGTTCCTTTCTTTTCGATTATATCTTTCGTTTCCTTCTATGATATCGGCCCTATTAACTGGCACGCCGTGAAACAGCCTGATATGAATGACTGTCGGTGGTTTTTAGGACGATTTTGAGTCTAAATAGTAGCAACACGAAATTATTGATTTCGCTGATCAATATCATAATTATTCGTTTAATGTTTGTAACATTTCATAAACGCTTTTACAATAATAAAAAGATTTTTCTGTATACTAAAAATATTTATTTCAAAACGGCTCAATTTTTTAAAAGAATTTAAAGCATTGTACAATGTTTTTTATAACCCAATTTATGCTTGTTTCGTGACCCCTGCGTGTCATTTAATGGGGGGCTTCGGTGTTTTTTTTTATTATTCGCATTTATTTTTAACAATTTTTTATGAATGCTTATCTTTTCAAGAGTATTGTGTAAAATTTTGGGATCAATCGAAACAAAACTGACAAAGATATTGATTTTTGAAAAATAGTTTCATACAAGGCTCAATGCATCTCGCGACTTTGAATCGCGATTCCCAAAACTTATGTTTTCAAAGTCGGTAACCATCGTAGCATAAAAACTACTGGACCGATCGATTTAAAATTTTCAACACATAATCTGTGCACTTATTTGCCAGGTAGCCCCGTCGAGATTTTGTTAAAATTGTTGATTCTTTTTTTAGACATTTTTTTAAATTATGTAAAGCTCATTTTTTGAGGCAATATTGAAAAAAAGTATCACTTTTTCAACTTCAAAAATCCGCCGAATATCGAAAACTGGGAAATTTCAGAAAAACTCAACGGGGCTACCTGGATAAACTTATAATCTAACAAAAGAATATTCGTTTGAATATTTCTGATGACCCAGCACGTGGCTACGATGGGCACCGCAAAAAGTACATTTTTGCAAACTTGCCTTTCTGGATTGAATGCCATGAACGTAGTTTTGAATAAATAATTCCCAAAAAAGAACTAAGTATTCTTGAAAAGTTGTAGTTTTACATGAGATTATTTTGAAAAAATAAAGTTGACTGGTTTCTTCAGTAAAAATCGTCTCGTATCGTAAAAATCGTCTCGTATCGAAAATCGTAAAATCTAATAAGCCCTTTTTTGACCCGAAATAACCAAAGCCCCCCCTTAAATCGTTAAAGCTGTTTTGTGTTGATAATCATAGGAAGTATACTATCACACTTCGCTCCATTTGTGAGGAGATTTTAGGCAAATTCTTACGATTTACCGGTATTTTAAGCAATCGAGCATTTGGAAAAGTGTTTAATAATAAACAACTCAGTTATTTGTCTTTATTTATCTGTTAATCGATTTCCATATTCAAAGGTTTCCATTTGATTATATTATTTTAACAACTAGGATGCTATCAAAATGTGTTCCTCTATAGTTTAAATTTCTCTTAGTAAGTATTACTGTGAATAAAAAAGTTGTCTCTTTTTGAAAACGATTTATTATTGTTTTTGTTGATATCTTACGGGGCCGTATTCAGAAAACGATTTAGAACTGAATCTCACTGTGGCTAAACGAATCTTAACCGAATTAACTTAAAGCGAATCTAATTTAATTTCTTCTTAACGAATCTAACTTAAAGTTGTTCATCTTCTAGAATCTGTTCATACTTTTTCTGACTAATATGTTCAACAACCATATATTCAAATAACATTTTAAGAATATTATTGCCAAACATACTCGCACAAAATTGTGGTTTTAATAACGTGAGTAAGTATCAACTAATAATGCGGCCAAATCAATTTCGATCACTGTGAAACACGAACATCTTCATAGCATTCAACTCTGCACCGTTTGAGAAAAGCATTATTTGTATATTTTTATATCTGAATATTTAACATGTAACAACATGGCTCTGGATTAATTACCTGGACGGTGGGAATCCCGTAGCCGTATATACGACGGACGTCTTACTGGCATACTAAATCTTTTGTACGCAAAAACACTGAAGCAAGTCATCTCGACACCCAATTTGTTGAAGTATACCAACACAGTTGTCCCATCGTGTGTTATCTCGATTTTCTAAGATTTTTTAAAAATAAAAAACGGTTAAACCATTTGCGGATTAAAAAATGTAAACCGATGAGGAATACTTACACTGATCGGATTGGAGGTTGTATTCTCCATTACACTGTGGTTATCCATTGCATAACCTATCGGTATGCTCACTTCTACCACAGTGCCGTTTGATTGTTGATTCTCTACCTCTGGAATGTAACTGCAGCAAACATTAAACTGCTTCAGCAACTTAGTAGCGGTCGCTTGTTTGCTGACTTCTATGTTGAAACTGCGACAAGAATACACCTGCCAGTTGACTAAAATGTATCCCTGGCCGTCTCCGTCGATGATCACGTAAATAACCCTGATATTATGTATTATGGAATTGATTGTGATGTTTTTTCTAACGTGTTGGTAGCTGTCGTTAATTGTATTAATGCGTATAATTTTTTTTGTATTGCCATAATGGAGAGACACATTAAAATCGTAAGTTGTAAATGGCATAGGAAAGGCTGAAAATTTAGGAAAAAGTTAGTTAAGCGTTAATTGACCCAGGTGTTCTATGTTCTGAGCACTCACGTTGAACAATTAAGTCAACTTCCAAGCAACACTTCTTTATGCTATCGTCATTTGGGAGTTGAATGCTGTACGACTTATTATAATCCAACATTACGATAAATTGATTGTGTGATCCTACATACACTAAGTCTTCCGAAAGTACTTTTATAATCTTCCTAAAACTATCTGAGATAACGCCTTGCATAATCGATGCATTCACCCGGATCCCCAACTCACCCAATTTCATTGGTTTCACCTCAAACCAGACCGGTGCGTTTGATTTTGGAGGAACGATTACAGTTTTCGATTCAGTCGCGCCTGGATTGAAAAACGATAAAAATACAACCAGTAAAGCGGTGCCGAGGTCCACAACTCATTTGTTGACAAAGTCACCTCCTGCAGGACGATCGACAAACTGTATCTGATTCTTTGCACTAAACATTGTTACGTTGGCCTCAATCGCTTCGCTGATTGTACTGAACAGAGTAAAATGTAGCCTTACTGTCTCTCCTCGTTTCATGGATTCTGGCAGATGGTCCAAAATGTAGAAGATTTTTTTAGTCGAGAACTGGATCGGATACTTGACGCTTCCCAAACCATATTCAGGGTCTATGGAAAATCCAGTTATACACCACGTGGTGGTTGAATGAGGTACTGTCACTACGAGCCCAATGCGTCCTGAAGGAGGAATAGTCACATTCTCCCACAACCATGACTCCCAAAACTGGGTCCTAAAAGGTTCGGGCATGCCAAAGCGAGGCTCATCCGGATAAATTCCGCGAGCTTCATACTTATGCTCTACAAGAGAAAACATGACTAATTCTGCCAATTAGGTGCACTTCACACTTTCACTAATACTTACCATATGTATTCCGAGTTGGAATTATTATTGAATCAACAAAAACCCGTGCAAACAATTCTGTATTCTGTAAGACCATTTTTAATTAATCAGGCAAATTGGGGCAACTCGACGATACAAACATACTTACCTCTAAAACATCACCACTTTCGTTGAATTCTGTGTAATGGTGAAACCTATTGAACATATTCCAAATACTGCCTAGAAAGATGTCGTGATACTGATCCATCATATGCTGCTGCAAACGTTGGTCATATGCTGTCAAAGCAACGAACGCTCCTGGACGACCCCGAATAGCTAACTCAATTTCATCCCCTGGATCAACACCATCTTCACTGATGTTCTCTTCGATCTTAATCTCGAGCTGCAATTATATTTTAATGTGAGAAATATATTCTTCATATTTATATGTTTTGGGTGATCGATTCTTGGCCATTACAGGGTTCCCAAATTCCTCGATCAATATATCCACGGCGTTCTGTATCATCTCGTTATTCACAATAGTGGCAACTATTATTCTTGAACGAGGGATAAGCCTTGCAGACACCAGCAATTGGAAAGGGTATCTATTCATCCTGTTTGGTCTGAAGAATCCAGCATCAACAAAGTTCCCTTTACAACTTACATAGTACAGGAGAATGGTCATATCATGTGAACATGAAACCATTAATTTGACCATTCTGTTAACTTTGGCTCTATAACGACAAGACAATATTTAGCAAGTTTAGGAACAATCGATTTGTTTTATATTGATGAATGTATACCGTGTTAGAAGCTTTACTTCGATGAACATATGAGTGCCTGAGACACCTTCCAGTTGATAAATCGGTTTATTTAGCTTCAGATGATGGCCTTCTAACACCTGCTTTTTGGAGATCCACGTTGATACCAATGTTATTTTTAAATTTCTTGGATTACTTAATTCAATGAAACTCACTCGTAAGTATTTCAGTTTCGTTGTTTCTTTGGTTTGTATGAAGAGTGTAATGTAAACGGTCGTATTAGTTGTGAAGTTTCGGCCAGAAAATCCCCCCTCACCATCAATTTCAACAAGCAAGGTAACGTTATTTGCTGGTTCATTGTTAAGATGTGTGACTTTCAGTGTCGCGGTGAATGGTGTTCCCGCACGGTATGTGAGTCTTGAGTTGTGAGTCACTTTATATTTGTAATTGTATATCATTATCCACTGGTCTTTAGTAGCTGTACGATCTAAAACCAATAAGTACCGAACATCAGGCGTATTAGCATCTCATGAATCATATATCGCTGTTTTGCGCCCTCTCAGTTTATCTTTACTTTTATATTGCTCAGTGAACGTGATGTTCACCACCACGTCATGCGTATCCTTGAGTCCAGCCAGCTTTCCAGTAAAAGGAAGATAGACTTGTCGTATTCCATTGATATTCCATTTACTGGAATAATCTATTTTTCCATTTTCTAGGTAGAGATTGATCTCCATTGCACCATTGATTGGTATTCCCAAATCATTTTTAACTTGTACAGTAAGATTAAGCGCCTGATGCTGTACAAGTGGCACAACTGTCGGATAGATATTCAAATCAATCGAGTATAACTGGTAATCCCTCACCTCGAAAGTTTTCCATGCCAAAAAATCGCTATTTCTTATTGCATGAATGCGATAAGTACCCAGCAACGGTAGTGTTGGAATTGCGATGTGACCTTCAAATACACCTCCGTTAAGACTAATATTAATCCATTGTCGAAAATAATTTAGTAAGGGATCCCGCACGTAAACGGAAACACGTGATCCGGGGGGCAGAGGCTTAAGATCGGCATC
This sequence comes from Anopheles darlingi, assembly GCF_943734745.1. NCBI lineage: Eukaryota > Metazoa > Arthropoda > Insecta > Diptera > Culicidae > Anopheles > Anopheles darlingi. The sequence continues at coordinate 25,846,022 of NC_064875.1, read as the reverse complement.
GATCGCGATTACCCGTAGCTTTAAAGTTTCGTCCGGCCTAAAGACAGGCTTGCTAAGTTGTATCAAGCCTTCAGCAGGATAGCT
>NC_064875.1:25833438-25840938 GCF_943734745.1 Anopheles darlingi | reverse complement strand
ACGAGGGAGAGAGAGAAAAAAACCAAACTAACGCTGCATTCTACACGACATGGCACTATTTAACCCATTTATGAGAAGCTAATGGTTTCAGCGCCATCAGAGGGGAGCAAACAATTTTCACCAACCCCCGGGGCCTCCGGCTGATGAGGGAGAGATTAGCGAAAATTCAATTCGAGTGCCAATTCCCCGGCAGCGATTTCGCGAACATAATTTCTCCATCCCTCCATTGTGGAACCGCTCGCCGTTCTATTGGCTCCGCGGTTGTGTTCGACATTCATTCGTTTCCACACCAAACCATCGAGAGTTTAGTGCTCGACGCGGGTACCGGGAATGTGAGTTTTCCTTTTGGGGGGTTTATTTTTTGCCCTTCCAACATCCCGGTGGGTGCACCGTGGTGTGGCGCAAACTGGGAGCAAACCTCAGCGCCAGCGCTGCTGTCAGCGGATAGAGAAGCCCTGCAGGTGCGTACGCTGACAAATGGGAACGATAAATAGTGCGGCCACGATAGCACCAACCGAGCGAGCGACCGAGAAAACAGCCGAGGCCTCCGTTGAGCATAACGGGGTGCCGGTAGTAGTGCACCATCATAATGCACCGCGGGGTTTAATGTAATGCACTTTCAGCGGCAGCGCACCAACGGAGTAGGCTTTGCGCAACAGAGGAACAACAGATTGCTTGGTGCAGCAGCATTCGTGTTCGATGTTACGCGCCAGCAATGGCTGAGGTTAATGTTAATGTGTTAATATTTTAAATGATAACATTTTTCACTTTCGGTTACCGGCGGCTCGTTGTTGTGATAGCACCAAGCACGATGTGGACTGGTGTGCGCGTCCGCCAATCTGTGTGCATGTCGTATGTTTACGGCAACTGGCTGGTTTGGCGTGGATTGTAACCGTGCTTCAAACCACAAAATGGCCGTGAAAATGGTTCACATTAAAGGTAGCTCCAGGATCCAGCAACCAGCTAGCCGGCCAGCTGATCGCCCCGCATTTGTTTCTTAATGGCGGCTAATGATTGGCGATGCAACAGCGTCCGCTCATTTACTTGGGCACGGAATTTGCGGGTTTTTTAAGGCCGGCGATTGAAGTGCAACTATTTATCGGCCTTTGGCACCGAGCCCAGAATGACGACCGTTTATTCGGAGCCCACCATGAGAGGTCCGAGGCTGTAGTGTGCTGAACAGGGGGGTTATACAATCGCTTCCATTTGTATGCAAATTATCGCCTCGATGGGCGTTTTGGGGGGTGCCTTGCTGATTGCCGGGCCGGGTTGATGGTTCAGTGACGAATGTAATTGTAATTGAAATGAGGCGTCAAACATGGAGTGGGAGAACAGTTTTTTTGTAAAACGGTTTCCAATTAAAATGGCACACGTCATCGTGTGGCCCGGTAGAGTTTTGTTTGCCTTTCATTGTTTCCAACCGGTCGCGCTCAGTCAGAAGATAGTGACAGAAGATTGGTAATTTATGGTACTTCATTCTCATTACGTTTGATGCTGGATTGTTTTAGGGTTTTTGTAAAGCTCGCAGCTTTACACCATTTTTCAAAAATGTATTTTTCATACATGTACTCACAAGAAAGTTGCGTTCATGCATCATGCAATTGATTTTCATTAACTTTAGAATACATACACATCTATACAACGGTAGCTTCTTGAAGAAGTTTTGTTGGAACGGTACTTTAAGGATATTATTTATCGACTGTCAAGTCTACACCGTCTATGAGAAAAGCATCAATAATACACTAGATTAGATATTTTGTGATTATTAGTATTGCATTGTGTTCTCGCAGTGTACCGAGATCTATATACAGTTTTTTACATACAGTTATGGCTATAATTTTTCTTTGTTTAATCGAATAACCGGTTGAATAATCGGATTAATGGCCCCAGTTGGAAAATTTCGATATATTCTCCGAAAATCCTTCTTCTTGAAAGCTTGGCACGAAATGTGTTTCGTCTTTCAAATACATTTGCACCGGATTAATCGACTAACTAAGGAAAAAATGACTAATTGATTGGCATCCGATTAAGCCTTTGCATAAAAGCATCGTTAACCAATTGAAATCGCCTGTTTGGAGTATTTTAAAAACTAAAGCAGAACACATGTCACATCGCATCCATTCGAAGCTATTAAATTATATACTTTTTCCCTTCCATCTAACACAGAAAATCCGATTTTAGGTTTTTGAAATGAGAACAACAAAGTGAATGCTTTCTTTTTGTCAGTACTGCCGCTCAATCTTATATGCACCTGTTTGTTGTCGATGAAATCTCCATTTAAATATGTAATTCTTCCAGATAAGTGTACCGAACACATTCCTATACTTCTAAAGAGATTGTTCCCACACCATTCAGTTACGCTGAAAATCCAAAGTAAAATGTTGTCTCCATCCAGCTTTTCCAGTTAGGGATTGCACTCGCCAACCTTTCGAAACCAGAAGCATTGCCGCACTGAATGTTTCGCCTCAGCATCGTGCCCAGACAACATACAATGCACACGGCTTACGTCCATGACAAAGCGTGCCGTTGGCCAACCTCGGGCCCATGTATACAGCGTCTCTTCGTCGCTCCATCCTAGGACGGCGACCAAAGAACGGATTCCATTCGACCCAGAGGACAATACTGTCTTCGCGGACTTCCTGCGCACCGCGACAATCCCCGCAAGGTATATCGCAGCGGCTCACCGGCTCTGATTCGCTATTATATTTCAGGTCCGCTACTCCACGCCGTGGCATGTTGTGTTGAACCGCTTACGTGTGCGTGTGTGTGTGTGTGTGTGTGTGTGCCGCCTCATATGCCGAATGAATAAATAATATCAAATTTCAGGGCCTGGTCCAATATTTGGCGTACAATTAATTTCGCTGAATGGTTGAATGCGCGATGAAAAGAATCCCCGGGATGTGGCGCCGCTTCCCGATTTCCGAGGGATTCGGGAAGTTGGCGAGAAGGAAACGAGTCCTTTCGGAGCTTTGGGGGACTGAAGAACGGACCATGACAAAAGGTTGATGCGGTGCGTTGGTTAAAAATGGGCGGAAATCCGTACGCGCCTAAAAGTAAAACGTTGAATGGAGCGAAGTGTAAACAATCTGAGGTCGGCTAAGTCGGTTTGAATAGTCCGGGGAACCGCCGGGAGTTATAAGAACCGCAGTTAATCCAGCACGAAGATGAAATATTAATCCATCAGCTACTCGGCACTACTATGGTAGTAGCTATGAACAGATTAACAACTTTAAACTACCTTAAAGTACATTTGCAAAGACTCCTGCAAGTCCTGCGAAGAAGAAGAAGAAGTGCGTCGTTCATAGACCCTGGACTCGTTACCATATTCCACTCCAGAGCAACAACTCCAGCTCAAAGGTTCGACGGAGGAATGGGGTAGGAGCAAAATAAACTTTATGCAACACAATCGAAAACACGTTCAGCGACACGCTCTCCGTGGAGTGAACCAAAGACGAGCGTATCCTGGGGCGCTGGCCATGTTGCTTTGCCAGTAGCAGTAGCCGTTCGCTTAGTGCAGCAGCAAATCAGTGTTATAAATAAGAGTTTCAGAGCGAACGGAAGCTCGTGTGGTGCAGGAAGAGGCTTGGAAGTAGCGTGCAGCAGTGGCTGAGAGCTGGTCCTCACTATGGCCGGTGCATCGAGCTAGCTAGCGGCGAGTGAAGAGTCAGAGCTCTGGGTGCATAATTATGCTGCACTCGAGGCACGTACAGCCAGCCATCCATCCGGCTAGTTGGGCCCGGACCTGGCCCAGACCTGGGCCTGGCCCCGGGGATCACAAGAAGACCTCGACGAGCGCACCAAACGACACTTCTTCAAACCTGACGAGTGAGCGAACGCGACGCCTCAAAACAGTGCCTGGGTGCCGGTGAAATATGATAATCGACAGGATGTGTACGCCACGCCACGGTCTCGGGTCTCGGGCACGTTCCCCTTGTTTACCACCGGACTGAAGCGCCATCACCGGTCCGGTCCGAAGCATGTAAGTAGATGTGTCGAGATGTGTCTGGCTGATTAGATCCCACACTCATCCCAGCCGGTGGTACAGCGCGCATCCTGATGCTTATCGCTTATCGCGAACCCGGGACCATTACTTTGTTGTGCCGGTCCGGGTTGCCGGCGTGGTTAATACCACGTGTTCGACATGACGGACATAGTGGACCGGCCTTCGATAGAGTATTCGATGTCCGATGAGAGATCCGAGACTTAGCGTGACTTTGTTGTAGAGTGGCCAGAGGGAAGTGATGTATTCGTTGGCTGTAGGAGTAGCAGAAGAAGGATTAGCAAATGGTGGCGCTGGCTGGTTAGTTAAAGGTGTCAGGTGATTGTCCGATCCTTTGCCATCGATAATTGAAACTGAAAGTCAATGAAGTCGAAAAGGGAGTCTTATCTGTGCAAGTGCGAGGAGTCCAAGTCCAAGTGATCAGGAGCTTTCAGACTTTATTAATAATTCAGTTTCGTCTCGAGGATACTACGACATTAGACATTCGAATGAAGAATACGAAAGACATTAAGGTGCATGGCCATCATAGCAGGTGAAAGCAGCTGTAAAGCAACTTTTAACTTAGCAACCTTGTTTTGTTTTCTCAAACACGCTTGTGTCGCGCCTTTATGTCAGTTCTTTGCAGGGAATTGATTGTTAAAAAAGTATCCTTCATCTTAGCCGCATCTGGTCACGATAGTAACTGTATTTCAACCTCAATCTGACAGATCTTAACATAAAGATGCTTCCTTCGCCAGGTGCCTTTAGACACACGAACCGTCCAAGGTGTAATCCGTAACCTACAAAATATGCTTTTGTACGTGCGGAATGATTAATACGTCACGGGGCCCATAGAAGGACCCAATTTATATCCTTCCACAAGTATCCCCACAAGTTCGCACATTTGTCAAGTCAATCGTCTGGTGAAGGAGTGTGATGAACCGTGAAGCGTAATCGTAGCAGCAGTGAAGGTCCTGCGTGCCAAAGACATTCCACACAATCGATGGCAGATCCGATCCCTACAGCCACCGATCTTGGCCACCGGTCTTTATGGCCTTCTCCTCGTCCTCGTTTCTTACCTTAGCAATGTCGCACATACACACCTTGCGCGATTAGATGCAATGATTTGTGATATGGGTAATCGCTTTATGGGTCAAACGTTCTGCGGACCCGACCCGAGAAATGGGCTTTCCAGCAAAACCCTTTTCAAAGTGTCCCGTGCGAGCAATCTACCGGTCGGCCCCAGAACGCCACACACACATACACACAGACGCTACTAGCAAGTGTCCGTCACTCGCCAGGGGAACAAGGATGCAAGAAAAATAGTGAGAGAGAAAAAAAGCTCGAAGCATAATAACCGTTGAGTGAAAGGACCGCATGGCCACCATGGGCACCATGGCACATGCCACTCGCAAAACCCCAAAAGTCATCGAATAAGCTCGGAACGTAGAAAACATCCCCGAGCAGAGGATTGACCAGCGCGCGCACGCCATAAAGCAAACTTCGAAGCAATTCCGTCCTCTGGAATGAAAGGAAAGTCTGAAGAGAGGTTCTTGAAGGCCGGGCGAGAGGAGGCTCTGTAGAAAATGGTGGAGCAGCTCATCGGGACAGAAATAAGGTGAAGCAAAGTGCCATAAATCTGTCCCGCTCCCAAGGAAGGGCAGAGCGGAGGCAGGGAAGGGTGGCAACATTAATCATACTCGCTCCTCGCCGGCATGCTCGGGGGCCAAACGGGTGACCGGTGCTCGATTCTAGCTGAAGCCACCGTCCGGTTTGTCCGGTCAGCGAAGGTCCGATGCTGGCGGGGAGAAGGGGGATAATAGAACATTTTCCTGTTTTCATTTTCCGTTCGTTCCACCATTTTTCGGGACCCACTTCCACCTCCCTTTTTCTCCCTCTGCCACGGTTTCGATCTCGATCTAGTATTCCGTTTTATGGCCAAGTGAAAATATTAATGATGGAATTGAGTTAAAATGAATTCCATGTTGTCCGGGCCGGGGTATAAAGCGACACACACACAGACAAACACACACTCTCACACACCGTAGCAAATGATTGAGCCTCGCCTGATAGTAGCCGGATGTGTCACGCTGACCGGTTCCGGTAACCAGACGGCTTGACGACCTTTCGTTCTTTTCCTTTTCGCTCCGGGTTTTTCCGTTCTCAGCGTCGCCGCCGCTTCATTTCCGTCATTTTCCGTGTCGTGATGTCCGATGCTCGGGACGGGTTAAATCGGGAAATTTGTTCTCACACCACGGAGAGGACTTTTGCCAAAGGATTCCGGCGATGATCGGTTATGGAAGGTTGTTCCGTTTGACGTTCGGACAAGCGCGCTTGACACTGCGATGATGTCACAGCATGTGCGGGGTGTAGGGAAGGTATGGTCCATCGTGAGGGTGGATTTTATGGTGGATGAAAGAAGCATTTCGGTTATTTTTACATTTATGAGCACGTTCCGTTGGTCAGGACGCGCTCTTTTATGCTCGCTGCAATAAAAGTTTGCTGCATGATTTGTCAGTGAATAGGTGAAGGGGACAGGCCGAGAACGCGGAGTTTGGCTTTCAAATTAGTCCAGTCGAAGATAGGGAGAGGTGTGTTTGACCATCATGTCGACATTATTTCAATTAACAGAATTGAATGCAAGCTTGACCATTGTTCCATTCATAACCTGTTCGTTGGAGCGCAATTTCGTTCTAGTGCTTCACATGCAAATGTTACAGGCGCCAATGGGGTTGTTTTTAATGCAAAAATGATGTTTTTGAAGCATTATTTTGGTATCAGCAAAAAGGAAATAATTTTAATAGAAACAAAATAGAGATACAAGCATGGACGGATACTAGTTATGAAATTCTACGGAATGCAATTGAAACTGCAAACCGAAGATAAACTTGTGGATGTTTTAAATAAGTGAATGGAAATGTGAGGATTAAGGATGTCGCTTAAATTGAAGTATGGATGCGTAATCAGTGGAAAATGATTGGAAATAGATGAAACAAACAAAATAATCCAGGTAAAAGCGTTAAAAAATCAAAACTATTTATGGGAAAATGCTATTTGCAATCAAAATTAAACAGTAACGCAGCCGGAATGAGATGCTTATATTTAATTAGTAAGCATATAGAACCATAGTAATGTCTGTAAATCTGGTGCTGTTGTCGATAACTCATCGCTTGATAGAGCTACAACATTTTCGAAGAAAAGAAATAATTTCCGAAGAAAAAAATAAAATAGTAAAAGGTAGTCTTGGTATGATTTTACAATCTTTCCTTGAACTTAATTTAAAAGGTTTCTTAGTATTGACTAGGTTATGGATGAAGCTGGTTCGGAATAATGGAACATGCGAGAGCAAGTTAATGATGAACATTGCTTGAGCTCATCCAATCGGCTAGTAGCTAGAGGCCAAATAGCAAACTATGAGCCTCGTACTGCCATACCAAAGTGACGTTATGTAACTTACGAAGCACAGATCGAATTCTTGGATTTTGTAATCGTGGCCCAAATTACACTATTAAACAACAACG
>NC_064875.1:25825938-25828438 GCF_943734745.1 Anopheles darlingi | reverse complement strand
TTTTGCCAATTCATTATTTGCAGATGTTGCAAAGATAATTTTCCCCGGGGATAAACACAATCATAAACGCTTAAGTTAACAAACGTTCAAGCGTTCATGATTGTGTTTATTTCCGGGGAAAACATTCTTACAATCTTATCTGCATACTTTTATTTGAAGAATAGCTCAACAAAAATTGTTTTGTTTATTATAAAAAAATATTCTTTCTTATCATTTAATAATTTAATCATTTTATTTGTATCGATCCAAAAGCTACAGGTAAACAGAAATACAAAGGTTTGGAAAGACGCTGAAAAGTAACAGATCTATTTTAAAAGTAATTTAAATATGCTAAGAGCTTCGGTACATTTTGTAAATAATTCTAATAACATAATTAATACGTAACAACGGCGCCGTGGCTTAGTTGGTTAAAGCGCCTGTCTAGTAAACAGGAGATCGTGAGTTCGAATCTCGCCGGAGCCTAACAATGACTTGAGCAAAAAAATAGTCTTTTATTGCACCTCGTAATTGTATAGCTTTTCATAGTGCTAAAAATATACACATGTTCAAATACGCAACAATAACATGACTAAAACATTTGTAGACTATAACTAGTGTAGACGAAAAATTGATCATAATTTTATCATCTGCAGGTAATTCTTTGGAAGTTGTTTGCAACTTCTGCGTTCCAACTACCGCATATACAGTTCCTCTAGAACCTCTGAGTCTTATTAAAGGGAAGTATCACACTCGAATAGTGTACTACAACACTTTTTGTTGACTTACAAACCGCTCGCTAAACATTACAGCCTCGTGGTTGTTCGAGAGGAAAACAGCTCCAATCCCATACTCTCCTAACCAAACCAATTACCCCGAAGACCGCACGGACCTTCAACGGACCTGATGCCCCGCGAAAGATAGCACATAATCAATTTACGGCAAATCACGGCCATTGCATCACCGTTGCCTTCTGCTCGGGCGCGTTAAAGCGCATCAGCGCATTTCACACCTCGACGCCACGCCATTTATCTCAAGTACAGTTCTTGGCGCTATAGCGATACCGATGCCGATGCCGATGTCTTGTCTTCGCTATCCGCCTAGCGAAACACCGGGATCTCGCGTTATGCGGTTAATTTTCTGGAAAATTACGTCGATTCCGCCGCCAATAGCCCGGTTTCCAGGAAACGTTGGACCATCCGCGCTTCGGCTGGATCAACGAGGCGTCAAATATGTGGGGCTTCGAAGCAAGCAGAGTTGAATCGTTGGCCACGCACAGCCCTCAGCCTTACCAATTCCAACACCGTGCACCGCGTAGTGATTTAGTGTGGAGCGAGCTGTGAGGTACTTCGACCATTTACTCTGTAAGCCAAGTCCCGATGAAGGAGCGAAATGGTTGCTTATTACCAGCGTTACTAGAGTGCTGAGAGACGCTGCTTGTGTAGCGCTTTCTACTCGCCACCACCATCGGCCTTCGCAGGGAAGGTAAAGGTAAGTGTGCAATTGGCAAAAGGTCTGCCGTGGCCGTGCGCTTGAGATCAAACTTTGTCCTTCGTGCGGAGTGTAGACTATTCCTCGTCTAGGCCTCTCTCTTTCTCTCTTTCCCCAAGAAGGTGAAGAGCAGGTAAATGGCCCAGACCACTCCCCGGACCCGCGACCGTTCCATTCCGACCTAGATCGTTTTCATTAAAAATTTTACGACGTCAATTAGAACCCATAAAGACATGATTACGATGTTGAGGATTGTTCACGATTTCGACCAATTCACCGCTGCGATTGGAGTGCTCTGGAGGTTGAGGTAATGGGATGCCCAAAGGGTAAGTGGGGTGGGGGGAAGGTAAACCCTTTCCCGAGTCGAGCTTCGAATCCGGAGGGCCCGGATCGTTCAAGCTCGGCGTGACTATCATCATCTAAAGCGGTATGGCGTAGAGCTGTGGACGAGTTAAGGTACCGCGGCGCACAGGGTCGTGATTGCCAAAGAACTCCTTTTCCTTCTCCTCGGTCACGTCTTGTTTCTTTCTTTTTCCTTCTTCCGTTCCAGGCAAAGCACCGGGACTTGGACCAGAGCAGTTAGGAACTAAGGAGTACCAAGCCTGTCTGTGCTTCTTCCAGCCTTTCGAGGCATGTTCCCTTTTGTTCTTTTGCCGAGGTCTATGACGCCACGTCGATGGTGCCACGATTATTGCCCGTCCCCGGGCTCTGACCTGCCCCTGCCATGGCCAACAGAACCGCCGGAGACGTAGAACTTATTGAAAATCGTCGATTTTATGATGTCTCTATACGTTGCCCCGTTTATCGCCTCGTGCTCCGTGGCTCCCGGCTCCCTCAATTAACTGGTTCTTTGGCCTTTCCTGCGCGTTTCTGTCATTCTTGTTGTTCCCATGTTCCCTCTTCTAGAGGCCGCTCGTAATCAAACTTCCTTTCGGCGACCTTCCTTTCGGAGTGTTGTGCGCAGCGGTCCCTTTGCGCCGCTTCTTTTTTCGGCGCTAGCAAAGGGCTCTCTGCTTTGGAAGTTTCTTTCCCC
>NC_064875.1:25753438-25823438 GCF_943734745.1 Anopheles darlingi | reverse complement strand
TTTCAAGTGATCAATCTCGTGTGCGCGCGGTCTGGGAATTGATGAATTTGCCTGAAACGCAACCTGATGGGTGCGTACGAACACCCTCGGGCCCTTCTTGTGAAAGGGAGTGCTGTGGAAAACACACACACACACACACACAGGGAGCGAGAAGAGGGAAGTTAATGCTCCCTTGCGGAAGGAAGGTTGCGCATTGCACTCACTATCGGCCGGTCCGATCGGTGAAACGGGAAATGAAACGAATAGCTTAACGCCCTCCCGGCCACTCTGCTGCAGGAACCCTCGAATCTCCATGGTTCAGCGAACCGGCTCTCGGATAAGAAGGGGCGCCTTTGCCGTGGCGCCGTTATCTGCAAACTGCAAAATAGTTCCATACGCTCCACTGGCTACGTGGCGCTTCCTGTGACTCACCGATGAGCACCAAAAAAAAAAAAAGGAACGCAATCGAAGGAGGCGAGCTGAATTCAATTGGAGACTTTCTCGGGGTTATCTGCAATCCAAGCGTTGTCGAATTATTTTCTGTTCTTTTATCCTTAACGTTTGGAATTAATAGAAAATCGCCGAGAGCCGGTGTACTACATCCCTTTAAATGGTTTCGTTTTAAGCTCAGACTTACTCGCCGCCTCGCGCTAGTTCTCGCGGTCGACTGTTACTCGGCAACAATTTGCCCAGAATAATCCGTTACAATGCTCTTATCACCAGTTATGAAACATGCTTTTTATTCTGCTAGTAACGCTTGCTTTCGTGGCTGCTGGCCGAGCTGCTGGCCGAGCTGCTGGCCAGCAGTCAGGCCCCGGCTTGCCAATTTGGCGATCTCGCCATTCTACCCTCTTCATTCTCTGGATGTTCCTCTCCCTGGCTACCGGAGCGTCACGAGTCGATTGCTATCTTGTGATTGTACTTAACTCGACCGTAATTAATACAAATGAGAAGCGGATTATGTGGTGGAAAAGGGGAAAGGGGCGCGCAACGCAACCTCTTTCCATCCTGGTCCCCTCTGGTTCCGCTGATAATAAGCCGTTCGACCAGGAGGAACTCGACAAAAAAAACAACAACCCATCCATCCGCACGGGAAGGCACAGGAAAAAGGCGGGGACCCTTTTCGCATTTTGGGAAAGCGAAAAAATTAAAACTTTACACACGACCGTTACTCACAGCGCACGCATTAGGCGATGAGCATCGGTGCGAATGACAAAAGATGATGGATTCACCGGTTTGTTGCAAAACTGCCAAGGGGTGAGGGCTGCTACCCCCCGGGGGCGGTCATTGTCCGCGAGTAATCATGAATCGAATATGTGGGCCTATCACCCTTTCTCGGCTGTCTCTCTTCTCGTTTGTGTTTGTGTGTGTGGATGAAAAATTAATCCTGATTATAATTTCAGGCGCAAAATTATAGAATTATCTCCATGCCGGCGGTGCGTTTGGTGTGTTGTCTGCCATCTTGGGTGCGATATTGTCTGGTATGACAGCGGCCCGTGGGCCCGGCGGATTCCTCGTCCAGTCGTCATCGTCGTCGTCTGGTATCGAATTGTGAATTAATTTTTAAAAAGCGCGCGACATATTTTAACGATGGCAATGGCAATGGCCGGAGCCGGGGGATGAATAAATGGATTCAATGTATTGTGTCTACGGGCATCAGCGATTCGGGCATGTCATCGTGCGTGAAAATCCCATCACACGACGTGCCCCGGACAATGCTCAACATGCATTCCGGCACGCGTCCGATGAGTGTAGCGCCGGCATCAATTTATGATTGAAGTTTGGCAGCCATTTTTCAGCAGCAACAACAACAACAACACCGACGAACGGAACACCGATGTTGACATCCATAATCGGGTTGGGTAAAGGTGGTGGCTCAACGCTCAGCTTACCGCCGGAGCCGAGATTCGTTCGCGCGATGACGCGTGATGCTGCAGCCCGTTTATTGGTGGAAAAGGTGATGAATTATTTCCCGGGCGTTAAACTGTGTCAATCCGGTGACAGGCAATCAATTTTCCGCGCACCGGTCAACGGTCCCGGAACGGAATGGAATGGAACGGAACGGGAATGGTGAGATTTTTAATTTTATTTCGAAGATAATTTCTTAGTCCACCTTGATTACGGTTGATTTTTCGACCGTCGACAGTCGAGTGTACGCGTGTGTACGCGCGTGGTGTGTGTGCTTATGTAGCGCATTTAATGGCATTTTGGTTTTCAGGTTGAAAATCACATTGCTGTCAACACGGGAGCAACAACGGCTTGTGCTGTAGCGATGTATTGATTGGTTGAAATTGGAGCGAATTGGATGATTTTCATCGAATCCGGTTGGCTAGTGTTTCACATTATTAGATCCGGTACGCTCGTGCGGAATGTGACGAGCGCAGTTTGTTGATAGGAATTCAACAGTTGCAATTCCATTTTGGCTTGTTTGATCCGTCATTTTATTTGCTTTATACACTAATGTAGCTGAAAGCAACGGGTGGAATATTTGTTTCGTCTGTTTTCCGATAATGAATTTCGATTGAAAATCATTGAAGATGCTTGAATGTGATGTGCGCAGAGAACACTATGCTATTTGTACTAGGAAAAGAGATTAAAGATGATTGTCGGTGTAATTTAGTTGCATATTTCCTTGCAATGGCTTCCGAAAGGAGATTCTAACACAAGCGCACGTTGAATCCCCTTACATTTCACAATTGAAATGTGATGTCCATTGGATTGGAGTATCATTGTACTGCTCAAGATATTGTAGTCACTGCTTGCAGATTTATCTAGAAGGGAGTAAAGTCGATGGAATTACTTTCCTATATATTTTTTTAATTTAAACAAATGAAAGATCGGAAGGCTTTGAACTACTCATTCGATGGTATATGATGAACTATTCGATGAACTACTCATGCACAATGGTATATACAGATGATCTGAGTAAGATTCCGTAAAAGTCTTCCTAAAAACAATGGAACACTCAATAAATTACTCGTCATCGGTGCTGGCCCATCGCTCACATATGGATTCTTTACATTCAAATCTTAACAACATTCAGAAAGAGATACTATTGTTGGAAGAACGATTTCAGCTCTATAGAAATGTTGATTAAATCAATCTATGCTTTGTGATAAAAGAACATACATCAAACCTTACTAATCCTTTAGGCTCTTTAGTTGATTTATTTTTAATTTCAGCATGATTAAATCGAGGCAATACGAAAAACAATACGTTTGGAATTATATCAATCGATTTTAATCAAAGGGTATATAATATCCAATAGAAAATATCTACCTAACAGGGAAATAAAATGGTTCTCAAACATTATTAGAAGCCTACAAAGCTAGTAGCAAAACTGTATCTACTCCACACAATCTTGGGCTGCGTACCATCGCCATATACATTGATATAATTTATTATTTTCTTTACTTCGTGGTATGAAATGTATCTCAAACGCATGAACGGTACAATATTTCAAGGATTGCTGATACAGAAAGGCTTTAAGCTTTCAACACTAGTTAATTATAGAACCTTAATAAAAAAAGGATCAAGGAATCCGACATGATAACGTTAATTCCTACATAATTAACCAACTGATATTTAAAACAAAACAGGAAATGGAATAAAACTTGAACGATTTTTTACAGTTATTCTGAAACAAAGTTCACTATCAGATACATCTCAACATCTTTACATGTGTTTTCCCCTTGATGGGAAATTCCATTTTTTTTAAACCTCAAGATACTCTCACGTTGCCCACAGACGGAACACATTACGTTCCCTTTCATCATCATCCGCCCCATATTTCAAATCCAAGTGTCCCCCCGAAATGCGATGAGATTATTATTTTCGAATGTGTCTCCTTTCCCCTGGGCCGTGTAACTCGAGCAACTCGAGGTCTCAGGTCCCGTTCTGGAAAACAATCCCATAAACTATAACCATCTTGGCGCGAACTATATCTCTCTTCTTACAGTGCTCGAGGAATTAACGTGTCAAAGATGTAACACTCGCATTCTAGTGCGCTCGTATGGCATTCTTCTCGTCAAACTGAAAGTGCCCCCGGGGGTGACGGTGGTCGTTAGAGGAAGTGTCGTCATACCCGCCGTCATAAAACGTCAATTAAAACCATCACTCCAGCGATGACCTCGCGCCGTGCCCTGCGCCGCAGCTTGCAGTCACGCGCGCCTCCCACTATCGGTAAGGTTTTGGCTCGTTGGCTGTCACGCGGTTATCGCTACGATGTGTTCCATTTGTCATTTCCTAGTACCGAGGTACGAAGTCGTCGGTGCAAGTACCGTGTTCCATGACGAACGGCGTTCGATTTCGGTCCTCGGACTTCGGGGTTTGGCGGCAGCTGCCAAAGCTGCCACAGAGAGGGCCGCCAGCACTCCAAATTCCTTCAAGGGAAAAACTAAAAACCCAAATAAACCTCCGACGTAATCCATCTTATGACAAATGATGATGAGAAATACGAAGGCTACGGTTGTCTGTGCACTGGGAATCAGAGGGATGGTGGGGGCTGTGAGAAAGTGTATTTGTGTCGCAATGTACACGAGAGGATACGTAATGTGCAATCATTACCACCACCACCGCTATCACCACACTCCTGCAAAAGCGCTGACAGTTGCCAGTTGTCACCACACAGGTTTGTGGTGGTTGTTTTGCGCCAGAGAAGCGCGATGATGCGATCCGATGTTGACCCAGAAACCGATGTCCACCGGCACGTTGTTTGGCGCATTTATGTTGCTACAAAATAGGAAAAGCACTCATGAGCGCGAACAGCTCCGGGGACGCGAATCCAGGCGAATCCCGGACATGGCATTCTCTGGAAGGAAGCATTGATTTGCTTTTGTCTCCTTCTCGGTCTTCCTGTGTGTGTGTTTTTTTTGGGGGGTAGAACGGGGCTTTCAACATGAAAGAACGCTTGTCATTTATCGAAGTAATGTGACAGGGAACAATTTTTCACCACAAACCACTCGCCAGGACACCACACACACAGGACGAATAGTTCTAATCAAGATGCTGCTGCTGCTGCTGCAGAAAGCAGACGTTCGTATCCTTGAAACTTGAAACTCGTCCAACAGTTTCTTCTACTCGGCAATCCCATTTCGAAACCCAAAAAAAAGCTGCCATCGTTGCTGCAGAGTGTTTCGTTCTCGAAATGGTGCAACCAGACCGGAGAAATCCTCGACCAAAACTACGCCACGCCACGCCACGCCTGTGACGCCTCGAAGTTTCGTCTTTCACTCGACACATTTCGCTCCACGGACCGCACCAAAAACCGGTGTCCTATCTGTCGTGTAAAGTGGTTAAGACGATTGGTGCGACAACGACGACGACGACGACGACGTTCCTGATCTTCTGACATCCTGCGTCATTCGAGTCGAGAACGAGTCGGCGTGTGTGTGTGCGCCACAGTGTGCCTGGTGTCAAGTGCGTCAGCGATGCCGGGTCCTAAAGGTTCGGGGGAATCGTTAATGTGAAGCACCGCCGCGACACCATACGTACGTACCGTGGCCGTTCATTGTTGCGGTGGCTTATGCGGTACCCACTTGCATTCACAGAACACCCATGCGTGTGTGTGTGTGTGTGTGTGTGCGTATGTGGGATTCCGGAAGAGCGGAATCCGTTCGCTTACGGCGCGATGCAGCTAGATTTTGTGGGAGAGATCGTTATGTTGCGGTATGGTACGGATCATGCCAACGCCTTTGGCCTTTTTGAAGGTACATAGTTGCGACAAGGGGGCAATAGACTTGCGGCTGCGGGAATATGATTTTTATGTCGAACCCGGTGGCCGGTCCCGACGGTGAAAGTAACGTTTTCCGCAGACGGAAAAAAATAATACTCCCAGACAATGATGATGCTGGTCGCCTAAAGGAGAAGGGAGGATGGAATAAATCTCCTCCAACACTCGACGGGTGACGCGCCCAAAAAGTGTCTCCGCGTGGGATCCAACAAGAAAAGAAGAAGTAGAAGAATGCCAGGTGTGAACAATCAATGTGGCGAGAAGTGATGATGGGTCGTAAAATATGGATAGGATAATGAAAAACGGTGTGGCGAGGCCCGTAGTAAATGCTGCTCGCAACAATGGTTAATGTTGCTGTGGCTTGAGGCAGGTTTCTTTTTTTTGGGGAAAGAAGTGAGCACCGAAAGGATGCGCATAGTTATATGGGTACATACGGTGGGGTGGTATGATCATAAAACCGGGCGCAGAACCTGGCGTTAATGTTTCATTTTTATTGCTTTGGCCATCCTCACGCTTTGCTTAGGCAAAGGTGGGTGATTTATGGATTGCAAACTTTGCAACACAAACCATCGCCCATCCGACAGGCTGTCTGACTGCCAGCCAGCTAGCGTTTTCATTGTTCAATACATTTGATTATGCTGTCTGGTTTATGCTTGTCGCGTTTATGTTTATTTATTAATTTATCGATATTAATGCGCCTTTATCCTTGATACATCTTCATTAGCCATTGGTTCTAAAAGGGTGTCTGAGGCGTGTGTTTATGATTCTGATTTGTAGCAGGTGTGTGTATAAATCTTTCATTGGTTTTTGGTGATACATAAAGATGCTTTCGAAAATGAAAAACATTTTTTTTTGCTTTTAGTCCTCTAAATCTGTCACTAATCTATGTTTAACATTGAAAGAAGGTGCTAATTTCTAGTGGCCTGGTCGCGGGCCTAAATACACCGTTTTTTATAAAGTTTCGTTGATAGTTTCTGGTGATAATTTCTGTTCATATCTTGTGCTTAATGCCACTACTATCAAACGTAGCAATTTGCTTGTATTATCGTCCAATAATTTTAGCAAGGCCTTAGGCTAAGAATGCTCTATCTTGCACTTTAAATCTCGCCATCAAAATTTAAATTACCATTTTCATGTTTCAGATTGCATACTCCATTGCGTTTGTTCATGATGTAACTTTACCACCAAGCGCTCATTTCTACAATAACTTTCTTTTGGTGATAACAAGCTGAACGGCCTGGTTACAGTGCTACGTAGCATGATTGTGTATTGCTGGTTTATTATAAAGCAGTATTTTTTATAGTGATTTGTATAATTATTTAATGAATTAATGAAGCATCCTAGAATGATGGTGGATCGGTATGAAACTTTAATGCAGAAACAATCGGGACAGGCTTATACGCCACATTACTCTAAGCTTCCAAAGGAAGCTGGGCACACGGTACTAGCAGAAAATGGTAGAGTGGCATAATGCACTATTTAGTCGCATTGCATTATTTTTCGCAGACCGAGAAGATTTTTTTGTCTCGATACAAATTGGAGCTGCACAAAGAGCAATATTTGTTAATGTTTGACTTTAGAGTGTTTTTCCTAATTTCTTTTCAATAACTAGTGGTTTTACATGAACATGAATGGTTGTACAGAAGCATCTTTTTATCTTCTCATTTGCTTTATGGAATCTTTAGAATCTTGCTTTGTGGAACAATAGAAGAAGACTTATTTTCAGACTTGATCGATGTACGAAGGGAGAAAGAATCATTAAAAGTTATTGAAGCAATGGGTTTTATTAAAGGCTTAATGAAAGATATAAAAAAGGTTGGTCGTTTCCTAAAACAACTGACTTTTAGGACTACGTTTTTAATCATGGCTCCACAGGAATTCCTCGTCTTTTGGTCATAAAACTAGTAGCATTCTTCTCTTTGGAGTCTTCTGTAAGTACAATTACCTGATAAATCATAATATAAGCAACTGTAGTATTTTAGAATACTATACGAAACTATACGAAAAAGTAACTTCAAAATGCATCAAATGTGATTCCAGAAATCGAGCCACACACTCCATAAACAAAATAAACGTTAAAAGGGAACCACCGGGAGAGGGATGGCAAGCTGACGAGAAGCACATGCCTATCGACGGCGAGGATCTCATCACAATTTCATGATTAACTCATAAATTTGTCTAATCTCCTCCCCACTCAGGCCCAGAGCTCCCAATCCCAGGCCTCGGGGCTCCTAAATTAACGTCCCGTTCGGAGGTGAAAATAAGGACTTTCGATTCCATCATCATTGATTGCACCTTCCCAAATCTAGTGGGGCGTGCAAACGCTAGTAGTACGCAAGGGGAGGGTAGGGAAATCGTCCGCCACGGCAAGCGGTAGGTGGTCCGATGAAGACCCCCCTCCCTCTCCCACATTTTCACTCCCCTCCTCGCGCCTTAATAAATGAACATCCAGCACGTCAGGCGATTATTTTTCATTCGTTCCATTAGTGTCAGAAGGCTTCGGTATGATTATGAGACCGCAGAAACGCACCGCACCCCCCCCCCCACACTTCTGCCATCTCCCTTTTGCCCTCCCTCCATCACACCTATGGCGCTTCGTAGGGGTGCAATATTCGGAAAATTACAATTTCGGTACTTCACGATAAATAATCCAGCATAAACGCACACGCACCACATAGGCATATAGGGTTATAGAGGCTCTCGAGACACACACGGGCGCGTTTCGATGCGATGGAGTGGACTGCGTGAGTCCGTGAGTGAGTGGCGTTTACCTTTTTTGCGCCAGAGTTCCGGTCGGTGGTTGGTGTGCGCTCGTCAGAGGGAGTGGTAGAGGGGCGGCACGCGCCTTGTGTGTTTTGCAGTCGAGAGAGTGATCCTTCATCGAGGAGCAATCCCCCACCGCTTCCGTCCCTAGTACGACGTCTGCTACTCGTTTCTTATTTCGATTGCAATATTGCGAAAATGGGTTTTTGAATTGCGCGCCTGACCTGGTGGCGAGGGTTAGGAGGACACCGAGGGAGGCCAGGGCCACTGTGCAAAATTCAACGACTGGGAAGAGGGGAGCCATTGAAGCCGTTCTTCAAAGGACGATGAGCAAGGAAGTAGCACAGGGGGTGAGGAAAAAAAAAGACGTGGTACTCGTACAAAGGGACGGTGCAGCGGTGGCGCAACCCTCTAAATCGTAATATTCGTAAGACATGACCACATGATGGATATGTTGCGATGGTGTCGCGGCACGAGGCACGTTCGCCGGAGAAGACCATTGTTGCCTCGGGTTGGCACAAGGAAACAAGGAATCCATTTAGTCAAGTACGGATGGCCCGGTACAGTGAGAGTTGCGAATGTGTGTTTGAAGCTCGAAATGGTATCAACAGAATATTGATATTAGCTAGTTTTGAGCAGGAAATTTTGGCTTAAAGTTGAAACAAGTTTAACAAACCTTGTATAGAAAAACATAATAATAATTTCGTGAAGGAGATCATCATCAATTTCATAGCTTTCCTTAACTCTTTCATAGCCTCACTTTAAATATACATTGTTTCTTGTTTTTGTTGTCCTTTTTTATTACTTCTTATTTCTATCGTTTTGTTTATTGTAGTAAATCCAATTTCCCTTATTTTCCACAGAAGAAAGCAGCTTTATTGTGTTATTTTCTAAATGAATGTTTAATCGACTTCAGGCATTTTAAATATGTTACTTGCTTATTTTAATAAAATCAATGTATTGGAAAGCATTTTAGCATTTTTTTGTTTAAATATAAAAAAACCTTCATACTCCGAACTTACACTTTAATAGCTTTTAGGTAGTATTTTAACCAAACAATGTCTTATCTAAAGCTCACACTCTGAGAATTTAAAAACAATGGCATAGATATGCTGGAGCATAATAGGGATAGCCGATTAATATATGTGTTCCATTAAAAAAATCGTCAAATAAAAAATCTAAATCGAAAAATCGTATAAAGCCAGCAGAAAAATGAAAAAATAAAAAGAAAATCATGAGATACCATAAATCATGAGATCATGAGATACCAAGAAGAAAAATCATGAGATACCATAAATTAATGCATCCAGTCCTATAAGACTATTTAAATCTTATAAGAATGAAGTTACTTTCTGGAGCTAGATAATGTACCACCGCTTGCAACTTGCAATGTTTTTTTTTTACATTTTTATAATAAGTGTAGTAGACATAGATACTATACAAATAACACTACGATAAATTACCTAAATTTGTATACAAATACGTTATTCCTAAAATCCATCTACTATCCTGTTCGATCATACAACACTCGCATACCACTGTGCCCTCACTTCCGTGCGTGCATCCGTGTAGGTGTCAGGCGAACACATCTCATGCGTTTCCGGCCGGCACCGGTCCCCACCGGTGGGAGTAGTACGCACCGGCCACCACCGACGACGCCACTAACATAAAAGCCCCTTACGGAATGTAAGCGGCCGTTCGCAGGACTCACATCTCATGCTCACGCGCCGGACGCACACACTCCGTCCGTCCGACCGTCGGCTGGCTGAGTGGTTCGCACGAGTGGAAAAAAGATATTAATTAATAAATCATTTACACTTAACCCCCTGGTCCGGTCCCGGTGCGCCATGGCGTACGCCGGCGTGTCAGGAGGGTGCGTCGTCCGGTTCCTACGTGCGTGTAGATCCTTCCGATGGAAGAAAGGAAGGAAGGAAGGCTCTCTGCTTCTACCCTGCTTCTAACAACACAAGCAAGAGCGCGTCTGCTTACCGGTGGAGATGGCGGTGTGCGTGTTCATGAAGCGCGTTGGTTTCTGCGGTGAGAGGGAAGGTCGGGGTCGGTAAAAAGGGGGCCAACCAAATGCGTGGTACGTGGTCAGAGCCCCATGTCTGCCCTTCGCCTTTTTACGTTGGCTGCGTTGGTATTCTTCCAGGGGGGCGCGTATGTGAGTGAGGATGAAATGAGATTATGGTTTTTAAAGTAAAATTGGCCACCACCGTCCTCCACGCAAGGAGATTGCAGGTGGCATGTGATGTGTGCGGCTAAATGGTTTCGTTGGTGTAGTAGTAGGAGAAAAACGTTCCAAAGGAGTGTCGGGAAGTCTTTCAATTAGGAACAGGAACATGTTACTTTGTACGATAGGAACTGAAATAACAATTAAAGAGAGCAAATATTTGAGTAAATGCTACAGAATGTTCAATAACAAAGACATCGGTCAATAAGTTGCGAGTGTAACATATAAGGAACACTTCTGTCTGCAGTAATGTTAATAATTTTTGTCTTTCAGATCATTATAGTGTAAATTATTGAACTTTTAGTAACGCTTCTTTTTTACTTTTGGAATTGCTTGACAACAACTACCTCATTTGTCCGAGCAGAGTACGAACGCGTTTAAAATTAGCATGCCAGTTAATAATTGTTGATTTTCCTGAGGAATAGGTGCTGCTATGTATAATGTTTGTCCAACTATTATTTTGCCCCCAACAGTTAATTTTTATTATCGAAAAACAATGTTTGATGAGGACACGGAATTCCTTCTTATCCATTGTATTTAACTAGTGAAGTAGCGTTATTAAACCTTCAAGAAATCATGGATGATGATAGAGAACCAAATGACATAAAAAATTGACAATACTTCTAAAAGAAGCTGTTCTATTGAACCTCGAAATGATTTTTATTTCAAAAGTGTCCTTTATTTGTCAAATCCCAAAATTATTGACCAATGTGTTAGTTACATAAATAAAAATTAAGGTGAGCAAATTCCAGAGGAAAACCTGCAAAAATATCCAATTACTAGACCATGCTGAGTGCATGCGATAGAATTATGGGAACGAAATGAGATGCATATGCACCAGGCATTACAACATAAGACTCCAGGACTCACTCTCACCCATCACTGACGTCACACACACGGTGGAATGTAAAAACAAATAAAAAAATGCTCCACAATATCCTCGGTTGACTCTCCCTCTCTCTCTCTCTGTCTCGCTGACAAGCTTTTCCCATTCGGTGTTCCGGTGCCGGGACCGTGTGACGACATCTGTGATTGCAGCAGACGGACGGACGACGAGCGCCCGGGATCCACCAGCAGCCTACAGTTCATTAGCTGGTATCCGGGGAGTATGGAGCCACCCGGTGGGTGGGGGGAATTTATCATGTAGATTATCTTTGATTCATGTGTCTGTCAGCCGGACACATGTTTGCCATTATGCAAACCCCACCTCGTCGTGGTGGTGGCTTCCCTTCCCCGGTGGGATGGGCTGAGAAAACTTCAGCCCCAGCGAAGATGCATCCCATGGAGGGGAGGGGAGGTTGGCATGCATATGGTGGGCGACACATCTGTCACCAGTTTGCGGTCATTGAAGGGTTTCCATTTATCATCGGATAATTCGGTTTCATGTCGCAGTCGCCAACCAGCAGTCAGCAGCAGCAGCCCTCGGCCTTCTGTTGTCATCCATGGAGACAGTCAGTGTCGATGCGCTGTCGTCAGGTTTGACAGCGCCCGTGCTCTGAGGGTTTTTCTTCCGTTTTTCACCTCGACTGGAACGAGCATCGTAGCAGGCTGCTGGATGTCAGTTTGTTGGAGGTATGGCATGGCATGGTAGCCATCTCCCCAAAGTATGCAAAGATAAAACAAATTAACTAACCAAACATAGGTGGAAAAGTGGGAAGAGGAAGAGAGTACTAAGGGAGGGAAGCTCGATATTCAGCTCGCTGCAGTCATTGCCGCTCCAGCCATTCATAGCCGGTGCAATGGATAAACATTTCCGATGAATTCTGTGTAACAGAGAAAGAGTAAGATAGAGAGAGAGAGAGAGAGAGAGAGAGAGAGAGAGAGAGAGAGAGAGAGAGAGAGAGAGAGAGAGAGAGAGAGATCGCGTGTGCGAGCATATGCGAACCCAAAACCAATCGACCGACCGAACGACCTGCTGGTTGCATAATATGATGCACGGCAGTTAAACATAAATTTCCATCTGTTTTTCCAATTTGAACCAACCACCAGCACCACTACACTACACACGCGCGCACACGAGCACACACCGGGCATGCTGCGAAGATAATTGAATCGTACAAACAAGCGCCAGACCACCAGCGACCGGGACCGGTGAAGGTGGTAAGGGTGGAAAACTGATCGACGAGCGGGAAAAATGTCGAATTCCGGGCACTCCGGATGCTCCGGTGCTCCGGTGCACCGCCCGAGCAGGAAGTGGTGGTGGTGAGCTCGAATGTTTTGGCGAGAGGAATGGACGTCGACGACGACAAACGGCGACGACTCTCGGTGGTCGGCTGGTCCAGGGCCCGGGATTGGATCCAGCGCTCCAGCCGGGTGAAATATGGAGCAAATGCAACATATGTGGCCAGAGCATAACCGCAACTGGATCACTGGCTCCCAGCACACACACACACACACACACACACACACACACACAGTTCCTGGCCAGCCACCAACGGGCGGCAGTCGCTCGATCTGTGCTAGTTGCCGATCCGTTGAAACCAGTTTCTCCCCCGGGATCCTCCTGGAGAATGTCTTGGGCATCTGCAGAATGCAGGGAGCGGTGCTGGTGGTGGTGGTGATGGTGATGGTGGTTGGGACCACCTAGGTAGCCACGGTAGCCCTACCAGTGTTAGTTTATCCAGTTTATCCCGCTTACAGTGGTGGATAAAGTGGATGAATTCATTCCCCCACGGGTTGGTGTGCTGCAGCAACGCGATAAGATCAAGGTTTAGAACGAACCACACACGCAGCTTCTTGGAGATTGTTGGAAAGGTGGAGAGAATGATGAACATTAATAACATATGAAAATGAGTTGTTCTTTGGCAGTAGAAAGTGATAATTCATTTGAGAATTTACATAAATGGTGGGTCCGTCGTCTGACAGTTCCCGAAAATGGATTTCAAGATGGTGGATTGCTGATAACAGCGATATGAACAAATTAATATTAAAAAATGGATTATCTTTCATCTCGAAAAGGTAGCATCACTTATTAATGCGTTGCTGCAGGAAATGGATTAGACGTTTAAAAAGAACAGCAAGCCATGGAGGTAAACCCAACCTAAAATAGTAAACATAACCTCAAAATACACATTCGCTTTGCAGCATTTTGTTCTGTAGTTCGATTTTAACTATTCCAAGACGGTTTCCCCAACTAACTGATCACTTCTAGATATTTCTCCAAGTTTAAGCTATTTCACATTAATGTCAAAATGTGTGGTTTTGAATTATGTCTCCCCCTAATCAAGTCGTTCTTCCAACAGCTTCCAGCCAAAGACCCCTTGCGCGACACAACAAATGGAGCAATAAATTATCAGCTGCGCGCGAGTCAACCTAAATCATGAAGCTGACTGTAGTTCCCTCGTCCCTGTCCTCCTCTTCCTGGGCTCAATACTGTGCCAAGCGATACACTGCACGCCGGACAACACCGTCAGCTCCCGTCCCGTGGTCGTCCTGCGGTCCTGCCGCGAGAACCACAAACCACGAGCCTTGCTGCCGGTCCATTGGAAATCAATTATAGCCTGTCGAGGCGCATTCAAAACCGCCCTTCGCTCGCCTTCCACGTTCCCGGTGTCCCTCACGCTCATCCCGGAGGAAAAGTCCCGGGAAAACGTATTTATTAGTGGTAGCGGTGAGCGAGGCCGCTGCACGTGGTATCGGATGGCCTGGCCAGACTTATGGGGCCCTGGATCTTCAACTTCATCACCACCTGCAACCGGATTCCTGCAACCCAAAACCCAAAATGAATCCAAACCAGTTGTTCCAGTAACTGGTGCCGTTTGCATCCCGAATGCATCTGCCGGTCCGGTCCTCAGGTCCTCGGTACTAACGTCGGTTCTTTTCTGCGGTCAACCATGACCGAACCTAACACGCCAACATGACGGCGATGTCGGCGGTTTTAACGGGCAGATTGGGTGTGAAAATGTACTTTCGACGTGGCCGTTCGAATTTCAAACACGCGAAGCGACCTCGCCGCGACTTGTCCTCGTAAAGATAAGCTGCTACTACTTCTGCTTCTGGCGCGCTATCGGTCCAGGGCCAAAAGCGAGACCGGCTTAATTCTGTTTATTGACTTCGGCATCGACTTTTGCAGCGCGAGCGGCGATCCCTTCCCAGGAGCCCGCAAAAGGATCCGCAGCTTGTTGTGTAATCCTTAAACTAAACAATCTCCTCCGGTCCCTTGCAGCCTCTTTCGCAATCTCGCAGTTCGGTTGTAAATCTGTAGCATTTTCACAAATCTTGCGTTTGCGTTTGGGTTTTTCACGGGGCCACTCCGGGGTCACTCGGGGACCAGAAGAAGGCAAACAATGGTCCCCGGTCCCGGGTTGCCGATGGTATTAGCTTTGTTTTCGGGCTGTTTGGTTAGGAGTAGCCGGGGTTTGGAGAAGTCGGAAGTAATAATTCCTTCACGTCATTCACGTCGGTCAAAATGGGAAGAATGGACATCGGGACTACCTCATGGGATCATGGGCAGGAATCTGGAGCTGAATGGAGGTGGACATGGACCGACTCTTCAACTTCCCGAGACGAGCGCAAGGTTGTTCACCAGCACCCACTCTTTGAGACCGTCGATATCCTATAGGATTGGCCAAAAAGGACATCTCGGAAGAAACAATGCGCTCCCGTGTGGCGCATGTCCGGGACGGGTGAAATCGGGACGGGATCCCTAGGATCGGCATTACAGGGACTTCCGGAGGACAAAGGAGTTGACCGATTGCAGATTGTTTGAATGACTTGACCGTTTTTCGCACTCTGCTGCAGCCAGGATACCTCCTCCTCGTTGTTGTAGCTGTTGTTGTGCTCGGCCCTAGGCCGGTCGGCCGATGGTTTGGTTAATGGTCTCGAGAACCGAGAAGACCGAGTGGAAATGAAATTATTTTTGCCAACCATTGCCATTGCCTTTGCCATTCCCTCGCCTCGTCCCCTGTCCCCTCGCTGTAACCCCCTCCCCTGCACGCACACTTACGAGCACTAAATTGATAATTTATCACACGCTGTTGTCATTTCCGGTACAGACAGGCAACCCGAAAATGGCGGACGGAAGCGGACGGAGCGATACAACAGCCGGGTTGTTCTCGATAGGGTGGTTCTCGGCGGTGGGGTTTGGTTGTGCAAATTCTCGTTCTCACCTCTCGCCATCTCTCTTCCTCTCACTTGCGCTTGGTCTTTGTGCAATTCTTTAGATTTCCTGTCGTCGCAATCGCTACTTCATTTATCATCGAATAGGACCCGTGGGGTCCCAGTGAGAATCCGGGTCCAGTGCCGTTCTGTGTACATCCTGCAAACGTTCCTAGTGTACGTGTGGAGTGTGGAAGTGTACAGCCGGAGCTGTTGTTCGGTTGATGACCGTATTGGGTTTGGTGTTATTGTAAGAGATTGCGAAAGAATGGTCTTGGTAGAGTACTTTTGAATTCGTTTCAGAATGCTTTTAAAACCATTTTTGCCACCCAACTGCCATTTTTGCTGAAGTTTACGATTCTTGTTGCACAGTAAATCATTGCGGTACTTAGGACGGTGAGAGATGTGGTTGAGTTTGAGTTGTAAAGATATTTGCGATTTATCATTTTGTTTTATTAGTTAAAATTGGTTTGGTTTCCTGATTGAAGACATATTAAATTGTTAGTTATTAAACCGAAATTGAAGCAATGGTCCGCCATTTTGAAGAGAAGAGAATAAATACGAATAGATACACGAAATCATCGTTGACAGAGCCCAGACAACGTGTCTCATAAATATGCTGTCTCACGCATGTAGTCGATGTTTTCCATTTTATTTTATTTTCAGCTTTAATATGATTTGATACGAACACGGACATATTCTTCGCCACTATTTCCACAACCGAATTGAGCACATTTCCGAAGAAGCTCACAAAAATTACTCCAAATCTTGAAATTTTTTATTAAGCTCATTCGCATTTTTGAGTTTGTAAATAGATTTCTTAGTCTGACACACTATCTGTATGAGTAGGTGTGCAACACTTTTTCCCTAGAAATGAGTAGGAAAAACTGTACTGAAAATGTGATGGATTAATTGATTTGTAACGACTGACCAGGCACGTAAAAATCTTTATCATCTTTTCTATTTACTGCTCACTTTTTGCTACTTCGGAGATAACTCTTACTGTTTTCACTTGAGAATCTTAAGCAACTTTTGCCTTGTTCGTTGATTGGGAGTCGAGCTGGCTTACATTTTTAAGGAAATCATCAAACAGTATGATTTCTTTTTGTAAATATCCTAGAGATCAGATCTTCTCCTACAACTAATCAAAAAACGTATCATATCATTAATTTTAAGAATGTTAGTTAGCCATTTTCAAACCGAATAATGATCTCTCTTCTGTTCAGGTAATCTTACAACCTATGGTAAGTGCTAGAGGCTCATAACTAGGATAACTAGGATTAAATTTTTAAAATTGAATGGATGGAGCATAAACTACAGTTAATTCATAAAATTTAAACTTTGATCAAACTCACACTAAATGAATTATTGCAGATTCAAACCAAGAGATTTTCATTTAGCGAATCCTTAATTTGGTTGAATAGCACTCAAAGCACAATGATTTTAAATTGCAACCATAAGGCATATAAATGATCCTGTACATTAAGATTTTGATTGATAGATTTTGTTTGTATTTTCCTCCTAATAATCCTCCTTTTCCTCATATTCCTAATATCTATCCCTTATTGTCCTAATATTTATGCTTATGATAGATGAACAAACAAAACCGTTAGACTCATAAATAGCTTAGGACCGCAATTCTCCTTTCGATTGAATATAAAATGAGATTCTTTTCTTAAAAGGTTCCACGGCATAATTGCATAAATCAAAAGAGTCCTTGGGATATCCAGGGATTCCACCAACCATTTACCCCTAGATTGATCCGAATAACAAAGCTATAATTGGCGCTCATTTCCAATAACTCTTCCGCTTTCTATTTACTCCTCACCTTAACACCAGTAGCATCACTTTCCCTCTGATGCCGATACTACTGCTGCCGTTGTCATCCGTTTAGCGCATCTGCCGGCTCGCCGGTCGTCTCCAATCAAATGCCGGGAAAACGTTTCAATTACCCTTTTCTTCCTGCTGCTCCTTGTGCTACGACTACTACTCACAGGCGAAGCAATCACCGGGAGCACACGCAGTGCCATCAATTGAAATGCAAAACAGAGGCGATGCATCTGCCAAACGCGAAGGTGGAAAGACAAACCAGAACCCGGGGCCTCTCGAAGCTCTGGAATGATGGAAAGCTGGTCCGCGCCAACCCGTACCGGAGTGCAATGAGTCAAAGTCAAAAAGAGTCATAAACGGTTTCCCGGGGCGTGAAAGGGACTCATCAGCGTCAGCATCAGCGGCATCGTGGCGTGGCATGGCGTGGTCTCGTGGCCGTTGCTTGGCATGGCAACCATTAAGTTAATTTTGGGGTAATTAACATAAATAACGGCATCGGCCGGCGGTACCCTTAAATCAACGCGTTACACGCTACAAGTTCATTGTCACCTCTCCCTCTGGGGACCTGGCCACATCGTTTCCGGAAGTGGAAGACTTGGTCTCTCCACGGAGGGAGGATCTGGCAATCGTGCATCCCTTTGATCCCTTTTTTGTCACCTTCAGGGATTTCCGACGGTGTTCGTCCACGATGGTTGCATTTCGAATGCAGCAATCCCGGACCGGGTTCCCGGGTAAACGAATTTACATGACAATCAACGTAGGCCGGTGGCGCCTTGGAGCGTCGAAGCGTCCCTTTTTCCAGCGGGGAAATAAAAGGGGAAGTTTGGTCACGCGTCCCTATCACGCCTCGTGGACTCGTGACTTCCGTGACAGGCCGCACGACAATGGCCGAAGGGTGCTAGGGAAGGCTGGGATTGCAGCAGGAAGCTCCGGAAATAGAAACTGGCAGCTGATCAATTCGTATCGATGGTGGAATTCTATTTCTCGGCACAAGGTCAGGGTTCTAAAAATAAGATTTTTCCGAGATTGGAGAGAGTTCCACGCTTTAAGATCTACGTCTGACCTTCACCTCCAGTTGTAGGCCGTAAATGCAAGGGCATTAAACATTGTTCTAAAAGCATAATTTGTTGCATTCCGGCGTACGGGAACCAACGCTGCAGCAGCAATGTTCTCCAAATATTCACCGTGAGGAGCGCAAACAGATCCCTGAACATAGAGGCATGTTAGAGACACTTTTTGATCCTCACATCACAGCGTGATACTCCGGCGAAAGCCCTTGTGCAAGTCCTCTGCATCTACATCTGCAACCAACAAACAACAAATGCAGCAATGGCGGTGAGCTCCAGAGAGAGAGCGAGACTCCAAACGGTACGCCATCCAGCTTGGGGTATCGCTAAATCTTTTGCACAAGTAGCATCGCTTCCGATTGCGCCTCGTACATTGCATACATGCAACCGCACCACAGACCGGGCGGTGCGGCGTGAAATAAAAATGTACTTCAGACAATTTTCACTCCATCTTTTCCTGGGGGGGGGGAGGTCCTTTACGATCCCGGCGCTACGGCTACGGTCACGGCCCGCAGGACACTGTGTTTTCGGAGACGCGTTTGTAGTAGTACCGAAGGAGATATAAAACGACTCCTCCACCAACCGTGTTCCAAGCTATAAATATCCTTCGCTATACGCCCTCCCCCCTGAAGCGGTATATACCCGTAATCCCGTAACTCTTGCCGCCTTGAATACCTTGAGACGGGGACAACCCGGGCAGCCCTTGTTGCAGTAGTGCAACCAACCCTTGCAAGCAGACCGATCCGGTACTCCGGCCCGGTCGCTGGTATGACCATCGTCGCATCATCGGCTATTATGGCAAACCGAGAGCCATAAGAACACGTCGGCATCGAAAACATTTATTCATATAAACAAACATCCGGCCAGACAGACAGCGAGGCCGAGAGCCGAGGGGGAAGGGGTAGGTAGGTGGAGGACCTTCCACCGCATCGCATCGCAACCCGGAAGCCTGGAGAGCCTCGGAATAAAGCATAATATGCACATGATAATAAATGTACATCTCTTCCGGTTTGTCGGTTTGCCGTGAACCGCCGCCACCTCGTCTCGACTCCGCACCGCATGCCAGGATTTTGGCCGAAAGCCGAAAGCACCGAAGCCACCAGACAGAAGCCTCTACTACTGCCGGGATGGCTTCGGTATCAGCGACACATTTGGGGAGGATTTTGGGTTTTTTTCTTCTCTCCATCTCTATCCAATGACTTCGAACGGTCGGCTCTGGGTTTTTTTTAGAAGGGAATGGAAGGGACAGAAGAAGGGAGTGAGTAACGTATGGCTGTGGCTGCGGGCTACGGCGATATTCCTCAGGTCCTCCTCTATTTACGGTGGGTGGTGGGCTGAGAAATTGGCAGCATTTGTCTTTGCGTGCCAAATGCAGATATCGAGCAGCAGCGTAGAGCAGAGCAGACCGGTGGCTAGTAGTGGAGAAGGAGGAGGAGGAGGAAAAGACATTCCTTTGGTTGAAATAAAAATAGCCACCCCTGTAGGCCAGGATTGGGGATGAGAGCAAAAACTAGCCCAGGAACGTTCGTCTCGACCAATCTTATCGAGCTTACTTTTTCATAGAACCTAATTTGATTATGTTTATTTGATAAGATGGAGAAGAGCGGGGGTAGAGACAGATCTGATGGCTGTGGTTCTGGCGTGACAGTAGACGATTGTTTTGGGGGAGGCCACTCGGTACCGACTCGGAATGAAATATCATAGTCCTAGTGGTCCATAAGGTCGAACTGCAGATGGGAAAGCCTATAATTTGATGTCAATTAGCCAAACTAAATAGAGTGTTGGTAGACACTGGAAATGGGAATGTAGACATATGTGTGTGTCTGCTCAAAACCATCATCATCCAGGCAGCATCAGAAGCGGCTTCAGGTTTCGACAGATCCTCAGGGAGTTCAAATACTTGTCGGTTTTTGGATTCAACTTATTGGTTTTCAGGGAAATCGGGCAATCATGCAGAAGGAAATCCTTGAAGTTGATTCTGGATACTGTGAAAGTGCATATTTGTGCTGCCCACTGTTGCCGTTATCGTTTTTGGAGCAAATTGTTGAAATATTTTCTGCAGTTTTTGCGAATCGGTTGTTAGGTCGTTTCGGGAAGAGTTCATCCATCGACTAGGCGCTCCAGCTTCTGATAGCTACAGTTAGCAACTGATGTCGAATTGCTTCAGTTGAAATTGCTTTTCAACTTCTGCACCACTTGCACCCTTTGCATTCGATCAAATTGCATTTCATCATCGGAATCTGTGGAAACTAAAAAAAAGGGTTTTCCGGAGGTGCTTCAGTTCCGCGAAAGCTTTTGGGACCATTTTCCACGCTTTACACACTGCTCCTCCGCACAGCTGTCGACCGTAGACCGGGGACAACTTTTTCTCCAACTACTGGCGATCGAGATGCGTCGATTGGCTAAAGATAACTCCCGGCAACAACTTCCTCATTCGCAAAAATCCGCGATCCGTTCGCGAACGATTTGTTATCCATTGTGTGATTGTGTGTGTGTGTGTGGCCATTGTAGGCCATCCAGTTTGTGGACGATGGATCTCTGACAATATTGGATTACACACAATCCGCTCGAACCTCGACTTTCGGCGACGTTTCCAATTTTTTTGGGAAATAAAACCTCTCCCCCACAAAATCGAATGGTTCGCAATCGATATCGGAACCCGACCGACCAGAAGGATACAAACGACGTGGGCAGTGACATGAAAATTCAAAACTTGGTCTCCTCGGCCATCGTCTGCCCGGTAGCCTCTGTGTTTGCTTTCTCCGGTTGGTGGTTGCTGTCGACGAAGGTGGGATACCATATGGCACACACCGGGCTTGCCGCGGAGTAGGCTACGCTCACCTTATGCTTCGGCTTCGGAGCACAATTCGGAGCGAATTCGCAGTAGGCGACGCCGGCAGGCCGGCTGCTGGTGATCAATTCAATAATGAATCGGAATTGCATTCAGCAATTCAGATAGCGGAACAGAGAGAGAGAGAGTAAAAGAGAGAGCGAGAGGGGTAGCGTGGATCCTGTTGCAGATCCCGAAATCGGAATCGGAACATCGACCGGAAGCGAACGGAAGGTGCGATTTTTATTTCCCATTGTATTCCGGGGCCCTCCGGCAGCTATTCGCCGGAATCGCCGGTCTCGTGGTTTGATTTATTGAGTTTTAGAGGAGGGAGAGAGAGGGACCCGCTGCAAAAAGCACTTGGCAGGACCTCCGATTCCAGGGTTCCGTACGGTGTTCCTGAGGGTTCCTGAATTTGCACAGAGCTGCAGCAAATGAGCAGGATGAGACCGAGACCGACCGGGCGGAACAACGGTGACAGAACGATTTCTGTCAAACTTCGTTTTTTTCTTTTCGTTCCTCATTCCATTCCCTTCTGGCCATCGGTACGGGGCGTGTGACAATGGCGTGTCTTCTGGCATGAAGAAGCAAACGGAATTTATGAAGCATCGAGCACCGGCTAGGAAGCATATATGAGCCCCGAAAGGAACCACGAGCGGTGTGCATTATGTCCACATCCGATACTCGTTCGTTCAAACCGGCCCATTCGACATTGCCGGCCATTGTTGCGCCCCGTTTGAATGGGAAGACGATACGGGCAAAGGGAACGATCGGAATCGGAACATATCGGAATGTATTCTTCGGTTCGGTGATTCGTTTCGCGCACCGGGCCCGAGCGGAAGTCGCTGCTCAATGCACGATTAAATGACGGAAAATTGTCTTAATACCATAAGACGGTTAGGACCGAGAA
This sequence comes from Anopheles darlingi, assembly GCF_943734745.1. Taxonomy (NCBI): domain Eukaryota; kingdom Metazoa; phylum Arthropoda; class Insecta; order Diptera; family Culicidae; genus Anopheles; species Anopheles darlingi. The sequence goes on along the minus strand of NC_064875.1, from coordinate 25,800,998 downwards.
CCGGGGGAATCGATCGATCTCTTGTGTGTGTGTGTGTATCCGAAGATAATTTGTCATGAAGTCCTTTTGATTGCCGTGACAGGATAGTATCTTCGGGCATTCGGGATTTCGGAAGTTCGCTCGATGCTTTGCGGCCAATGTTTACACGGGAATTATGATTTTGGTCCCCGAGAAAGGGCCGCCCGAGAAAGGCCCGAGAAAGGGGACGTTCTGCTTTCTTCCTGCGAGTGACCGAAGGGCGTACACTACTAGTGACGCTTTTTTTTGTGGGACCTTCGGGAACTAACTCCAGGGCCTTTTAAGGAGAAGCCTTCCGGTCCGGACCGTTCCGAGGCCACATTCCTTTGGCGGTCTAGTTCAAGGCGAGGACGCGATGCGACTCGCCTTTGCTTCTTCCAGTGTCGGCCGGTTGGACCTTCATTTGTCATAATTATTTCCCGATCCCGATCCCGATCGATTTTCTCAATTATTGTGCTCGCAAGCGAACGGGCGACGGCTTCGCGTTTCGGTGTGTAACCGCATTGATCATGGCGTGACTGCGTTTAGGGTGTATCCGGGGATGGCCATAAAGAATGGATGCGGCTGTGTGTTTGGTTCGTTAGAGCGATAGGCGAGCAGATAGCAATAGGGTTTCCTAGAATTCCGGTAACAATAAAATGGCGTAGCTCAGTTTTTTTTACGTATTTCGCTCAGCAATTCAATACATTTCTAATTGATTCGATTCATAAATCTACGTTGCCTCTTATTTAGCAAATGCAATTTAACAAATTGTAATATTTACTGCTCAATATTGGCAGAATTTGCTTTATTTGATAGAGTAAATGATAGCTAGAAAAGTACTTTTATTGTAACCGTTTACTTTTTTTCTCTTGAATAGCTCAAATAGCTGTTTTCGGTCCATAAAACATTTAATTTTAATTTCTTTTCGTCAATTATGGACTGATTGACTGTTTTCATAAAAAGAAAATAATAAACTTATTTTGTAAAAGCCTTTTTATTTCAACTAACTTTTTCATTTAACGTTCAAAGTTGAAAGCTTAAGCAAGGAATGCTTTTGATTTAGCATTAAAATATTTTATATAATTTATTCACGTTTCGTTTGCATTTGCTTTTGCAAAACATTGAAGAAACTCTTTCGTTTCTTAGCTCTCGTTTCTTAACGAAACGAAAATGTATCAATTTAAACACTTAAGCTCAAACATTACGACTGCTTTGAATGCAGTATTTGATATTCTAGGAAACAAGAATTCGTTTGTTTTGATAACGTAAAGCATTTTATGTTTTGCTTCCTATCAGAAATATTTAAAAAGTATAGAAAAAATACATTTCATGGTACTGTATTCGGTTTACAGCTTGCAGAGAGTAGATATTGTTTTTTTTGTTCTTGGTTTGATATTTTAAAACTTTTTTCACATAATAATTGAAAAAGAAAAACATTTTAGCGATTTTTCTGAAGCAATAATTCTACTTAATCGATTGATAATATGATAAAGGTTTGTTTCTTGTTAGCTTCCAAAGCTTGCGAATTATATTATGTTGAATATGTGAAACAATAATGTTACCAATTTAGACACAGGACCATAAAAAGGAACCATTTTAAATTCCAAACGAAGCTCAACAACTCAAACACCCTTCTATGATTTCCGATCCCATTTTCAAAACTAATCGTTATGTCAAATGAAACAAATTATTCCAAAATCCGTTCCGCGTATTGATCTCTCTGCCACCGGCATGGCGACGCGATGCATCAACCTCAATCACATTGCTGCTGATGCCACCGTTCGATTCATTTCTGCAAATTGATGGCCGATCCCGCTCCGAGCCCGAGGCCACCGCATCATCGGAGCATCGATCGGGTCGTCAACCGCCAACCGTTGACTCCCAAAGACCCCCAAAAGCTGGATAATGTTTTAATGAGCTTCCCATCCGTCATCCCGATTGACACCCCCGGGACCGTGCCCCACAGCCCTTCTCTCTCTCTATCACGCACTCTCTGTATCTCTGCCACCATTGGGATGGTCAATTATTATTACTGTTTGGCACAATTTGGGCACAAGAATGAGCGTCCCACGGCACACACACACAACACGACACGACACGACGTGTGACGTATGACTGATTCCACTGCCAGTGGGAATATGTGCCAGTGTGTTTTTCAATGCCCGGGACCACAGAATGACGAAGTTGCCAACAACGCTGGTGGTGCAGTAGCACTTCTCGGTCTAGTCTAGTCGTCGGTCGGGAAGTCGATTTAATCTCGTGCCTGTCACGGTGGCAGCCGTTCGGCCATTGTGCTTTGCTAATGGTAGTCGCTTGTTTCATGCTTTGAAGGGAGGGGGGTTGGGCATTATTGATCCGCTCTCATACATCAGTCATCGATTGAAAGGAGGACTATTGTGACTATTGGACATAGCAATGCTATGTAGAGCGTTACCTGTGCTTCGTACTTCTGATAAGAACAGGCGCTGATAGAGAGAATTTGAGCCCTTCCTATGGCTCTATAAATGGACATACTAAAACTACACTTTTTAATAAACATATATCTCAAGTTTCTATTGACCTAAGGTTAATTTTGGCACAACAGACTCATTTTTTTATATTTTTTTTCTCGGGAAGAAACCATTTCACTTCAATTTTTAAGCTGAATTTCATATCTGCATTATTCAAGAATATTTTGTTATAAATTGCGAAAGAATGCTGCAGAATGTGTTCATTTAGGAAGGCTTATTAAGTTTATTTTGAAATTTACAAAAGTAGCAACAAGTTTGTTAAAATGTTGATCCGACTATCTGAGATTTAGTGGAGATATGAAGTGTTCTAAATTGTGCAATATTATCCATTCTTTCTATTGTAAAAAAAAGTGTTCAAATTTCTAAATCGACTGCTGCAATAGTTTTTGGTGCTACAACTGGCATCGACTTTGAAAATGTTGGTTTTGGGAGCACCTCTTCAAAGTAATCAAATGCATTGTGCCATGTATGAAGCACGATTTTTAGAAATCAAGATCTCTGTTAGTGCATCGATTGTTAATACACAGCAAACTGGAACCATCAAAATTCATGTGAAAATTTATTTATTTTACCATCTTATGGTCAACGGGCACAATACGCCTTCTTGACCCTTAAAGTTATACTTAACCCTATCCTAAGTCCTAAATTACTATTGCTTCAAGATTGGCCTTGCTTAAGCTTGTCGTCATGTTGTAGTCCAAAAGATGCGATAGTTGATTATAAGTCGTACATAATGCGGAAATGGGATCAATGCGTTTAATCGTCGGAGGATGCGTGTGAACCGCTAAAGTGGCACCCGTTCTGCGACGAATGATCCGTTCATTAGCCGTAAGTTTGAACAAAGAAAGTAACATAGGAGCATCAACATTGGAACATAGAACATTGTGGACAAACAAGGCCGATGTGGTTAGGCGGCGTTGCGCAAGAGAACGGATACCTAATAGCAAGCACCGTGTTTTGTAGTCCGGGAGGTTATCATTATTGACCCATCCAAGGCGTAATATTGCCGATTTGGTAAACCTGCGTTGTATAGCTTCGATGCGGTCTGCCCAGCACTGACTATTAGGGTTCCATGTGACGCACGCAAATTCTAAAATAGGCCTAACAAGCGAGAAGTATAGGGACTTAAGACACAAAATATCAGAGAATTCCTTTGTCACACGTAATACAAATCCTAGCATTCTGGTCGCCCTACCTATAATATCGTCGTAGTGTAGCTTGAAAGAAAGTTTCGCGTCTAGTGTGATTCCCAGGTCGCGAACAGAATTTGTCCTAGAGATGATGTCATTGTTTATCTTATAGTCATAACATAAAGGAGCCGACTTTCGCGTGAAAGATAAAACACAACATTTAGACACATTAACAGACATACCGTTACTAACACACCAGTTGTCGAAGACAGCAATTTGCCCTTGGAGTATTAGACAATCACCTGTGCACGATACGGGTAACATAAGTTTAACGTCGTCCGCATAGATGAGATGTGCATTGGGTAATAGTGCCAGGCTCAAATCATTCAAGTACAGTAAAAATAACAAGGGACCCAGGTTGCTACCTTGTGGTACCCCAGAGGTGTTACAAAATCGGTCTGACAGCTCATCATTAATCTTAACAAATATTTCACGGTCAGTGAGGTAGGACCCCAACCATGAAACAAGCGCAGGACAGGTACCCAACTTGCCTAACTTTGTAAGTAATAACGCATGAGGAACTTTATCGAAGGCAGCACTAAAATCGGTGTATACAACGTCAAGCTGTTTTCCCTGGCCAATAGCCGCTGCGCACGAATGTAGAAGTTCCAGGATGTTGGTGTTGACAGATCTACCGCGAACAAAGCCATGTTGTTGCTGTGCTATGTAGTGTCTGGTGGAATTAAATAAATACTCCGCCATTATAATTTCAAAGACACGCACTGAGAATAGATATGCCTCGGTAGTTGTTGATATTCGTTTTGTCCCCTTTTTTATGCAGTGGCAACATCCAAGATTTCTTCCAGGCCGATGGAAAAGTCGTTGTTGAGAGCGAACAGGTTAAGATAATACGTAAAGGCTCTAGAATTGATGCGCAACAACCTTTAATTATGGATGATGGGATTCCATCAGGACCAGGTGAATACGATAGCTTAAGTTGTTTAATCGCCTCTAGTATCATTTTGTTCGTCACTGATGGCACGGGGATGTCTAAGAAAATGTAACTAAAACTAAACGAAAAATGTAACTAAAAACTTGAATACCTTAGCCCTCCACTTGAACTAACCAAATCTGAATAAACATAAACGAAATCTCATTTACCTCCAGCACATCATCTATTTGATTCTATTGCGCTGTCCTTCTGGAGAGTGGCTTTTCATCAAAACCATTAAGTGCATGCTTCCCGCAAAAAACAAAAAGGTAAACAGGATTCGCGGAACGCAAAATTGAATCCTGCGGCTCCGAAGACGGCGTACATCCTACTCCGTGCTTTACCGCGATGTCACCGGCACCGCACATTATTTTCAGTGGCTCCGGTGTCCACCAAATCAAAGCCAAAGAACTTTACCGAAAGAAGATTACGTTTAAGCCGGTTGTTTGTTTTTTAATTTTATTTTTCCCTCACAAGGCACCTAAAGAGCCACTTTCACCGGACACCACCGCCGTAGCATAGCAGCTGATGATCGTGCTTATCGCGGTGTGCATGAGTCACCGCGAAGCTTAGCGCTAAACGGCGAACCTCAGAAATCCCTGTCGAGGCAGTCGACCTCATTACCGGTTTGGCCGGTCTTATTATTGGCCCCCCGAAAAAGATGATACACACGCGCGCGCACAGACACACACATACAGGGGATGGGCAAACATCCTGCACGGTGACACAGTGGCCACGGTGACGAAAGCCGGGAGCCAAGAAAGCCGGGAGGACAAAGATAGAGCGAAATAAGAAACGGAAAATCCTTCGAAAAAAGAAAAACAAAAGCGAAATGCGAACAGGCAGCGACCGTCGGTCCAATAATGAAAGGAAATAAGCGAAAAGCCGAATGTAATAATCTCAATTGTAAATTACCGGAAGTTTGGTTTCGGTATGTGGTAGCCGCCTCATTGTTTCCTGCCAGGTTGCCTGCCTGGCTGCCTGGCCGCTACCGTGGTAAATGTGGGACAGCCACACAGGCCACACAGTCAAGGCAGGCAAGGCAAAAGGACAACGGAAGGAAAAAAAGGAGGGAATAAACCGCGCGAGGGGACGGTAAACAACAACAAAAAAAACGTTGAAATGGAAGGCAGTAGTCTGCCTGCCCCCGGGGTTCACGGTGAAGGTTCTGTGATGCCCGGCTTCCGGGGCTAGCGGGCGAAAGCGAAATGCGATACTTTCACTTGCGGGGCCATTCTGCACAGCAGCAGCAGCAAGTCCTGCCTTGTGTGTCCCTGTGGATGTGCAGAAATGGAACGGAGGGGTGGATTGCGGTGATGTAAACGCAATTGATGTACACGCGCGGCGTAGCGATACCGACTTCCTGGCAGCTGGAAAGGCGCAGTTCAAGCCCTCGGTTCATCGCGAAATCGATCGCTGCAAGTGAGAGTTTGCTGGCGACTGCTTCTAATCAGGATCAGGAACCGTTTCAATGTTTTCAGGTAAAGAGTGTGAATTATTCAGCGTGTACCAGAATTGGTGTCACAATTTTTAATATCCTTCTAGATTCAATTTGGTAATTTCGTTCTGTCAGATTGCAATACATCCTTTTGCCTGTTTATTTTAAACGAGAAGCTGGTGATGGTCGTTTGTTTTCATTTTACTGTACGCTTGGACACTGTGAAATGTTATACTATATGGCAATTGAGAGCATTTTTCAGTTCTGATTCTTTTTTTACATGTTTTTTTTTTCAAGTTCAAGTTCAACGTCGTTAATACATTCTTCAAAAGATGCTTCAGAAGTACCATCACAGCAAACGAAGTGATAAAAAGCAAAAAAAAAGCCAATACGCTGGAATTTTTACTTCTTTGGCCGTTTTCGATAATCTGAGTAAAGTCAACCAAAAAATTTATTTAAAAAAATTCAATATACAGGATGCACAGAGATGATGTTGAACTTAGAAAATATAACAAACAACGAGAGTATTATTTGACAGCTTGCACAAGTGAGATATGTTTAAAAACAAGCCAAAATAGTTGAATAGTGATTGATACATATTGATTTTGGACAAAAAACTCACACCGTTTCGGAAAATGCCTAACCAGCAAAGTAAACAAATGGATGAAACTTGTTTCTAGTGTTTGTTTTGCAAAATGTACCGAAAGTTATAGTTTGAAAAGGTCTGCCATGGAAAGACAAATTATTGGAATGCTGCCCAAAAATGAACGCGGTATTATTTTTGAAGGAATTTAAAAATATGCTATATGCTTCATATACTTCTGAGTCGTAGGGTAAAATTGTTCAAACTGGTAGCAACAAGCTTCTGCTTTGGCTCATAAAACAAAGAAGCCGTTGACAAGATTTGCAAAAAAAATGTACAATTAAATCACTACTGAAGAATAGCCGATATCTTATCTGATTTGCTTACTTTTTATGTCAGATAGCACAATGATAAAAACACAATTGGTTCAAAATTTATTTACGTGAATCTCGAATTAATACCAAATTAATTCAGTAGATTTTTTACATGGATTGCAATAAATAAAGACATATATTTTAGAATAATAGCATACATTGGATGATTTGTTTTGACTAAATTGCATTTTACTGTAGTGACACCTACTCTGGAAATTCCACGCATCGTACGTTTGGCGCATCGATCGTCTCGCTCTCTGCCAAGCAATACCAGCCTATGATCGATATGAGCTGCTGGCAAATCAATATTAAACTCCTGGCACCAGTGGCCGTACCACATCCGGATGCAACCGAAGTCGCTTCCGGTCACACTGGACTTGTGAGTGAAGCACTTCCCTTTGTGTTAACAGCGCCACTTTGCGGTTTTAGATAGTCATTTCGATCGATCTCGAACGCACCATCATCGTGTTATGCTTTCAGTGAGCGTTCAGCGGATGTGGCGAGCATACGGTCCTGCCCTTCCAGCCCACTGCTTCCGGTCCGGTAGGGGCTGCTCAATGGTTTAATGCACTTCTTTCCCTCCATTGTCATCAATCCCGGCGCACCGTGCGTCATTAAGGTGCGCTTCGTGCGCCAAGCCAGAGACATCCTTTAAAAGACTGTCTCTCTGCTCAGCTGCGACCTCCCCGCGACGAGCGCGAACGAAATGAATTGAAAATTTCATTTGAATATTTTATGCTCCGCCATTGTGCAGCGCGTCGAGGAGTCCAAAGCCAAATTGGAAGGGTGTCTAGTGTCCTGGCGCGTGGGGGACTCCCTGGAGAAAAGAAAAGCCCAACTGACGCAACGGCTGGGCGTCACGGCTTTGACACACTGGCGGGCCACGGGCGTGCGAACTCCTCAGGCCGAGAGGCCGAGCCGACTACTTAAGGATTGTTCCCCTGTTTGCATAAGTCTCTGGATGATTTATTCATAAATCGTTCTTCTCGGTCACTCTCGGGCTGCGCCTGGAGTCTGCTCCTGGTTCCCGGTTCCACGTTTCGGGGGTGGTCCCTTGGGGGGGAGACCAGTTTCTGTGCGGGATCAAGGCTTGGGGAGTTTATGTTTTTATGCTGCACAGGACACCGGGGAAGAAGCCAGGAAGAATGCCAGTGTCTCCGGCTGGTTTGGGCGCACATCCTGGAGCGTATTTTATTCCCTGGCAATTTGCCTCCGAGGCACAAGCACTGGGACGCGCTGGGTCTAGGGCTTTTATTTTTTAAAGACTTTCGGTCGTAAATAGATTGGGGAACAGGACATGATTGTTGTGGCCTAGGGTTTCGGTGGAATAAAGATACTCGGGTGCGTGTTGGGGAGAAGTGCTCCGTTGATGAAGTACTTCACATTTTTTCCTTCATTCTAGATGCATTTCTATGGAGAGAGGAGATGAGGTTCTTTCAGAGTGATTACCGTGTTCTAAGGCTTATGGTATGGTCGGAAAAGACCTTACTGCTGCGGTAGGGCTTGAGTTTTTTACCTTTATTATGATTAGTGTAAAGTTTTACTTTGAAGCTATTTTAGGCTTACCTGAACCGCATATTACTCGAAAATGCCATTGTATTTAAAGTAATTTCTATAGTCTTAATAGTCCTAAAATAATAATAGAATATAGAACATTCCTCCATGATTCTGGCTGCAGCCGTGCATTTATAGTCAAGGCGATTACTATTTGTTTTACAAAGCATACATTGCTCTAATTGAACATTTAATAACTATAAGCTTTTCCCCTGTAGCTATGTATGATAATGATATTGATTTGGGACAATTGAAATGACCAAAAACGATACTCTTCTCGTCACCAACAACAATTGAGATATTCCATTCTCATCCACTAACTGTAGTAGCAACTATTATTCGAAGAAGTACTCAGGCTTAATGTATTTTGTCAAAAGTTCGCAAGATTGTTTTTTGTTGTTTGGAATTTATGTGTTTTGAGACTATCCAAACAGTTTCTTTCAGCTAAAATATTGTCAGTTGTTTCAATTCTACAATATTAGCGAGAATATTTCGAATATTCTATACATCTTCATTTGAAGGTAGCTTCAATTCTTTCCTTCCTAATTTAAATGTTCCTTTCTATTTTTATCTACCAGATAGTTGTCTTACACATTTACTTTAAGTAGTTAAATATACCTTTGATAAATAAAATTTGTAGAAGCATTTCTTAAATAATTTTCAATATCAATTCGATTTCAATAGTAAAAACTAAATTTCTCACAATTGTGATATAGTAGACTGGCCTGTGTATGTAAATGTAACTTAGACTGTAAGTATAGAGCCATCGTCGCTAGATGCACATCGTTTGTCTTATTTCATCAACTGTAAAACGCTACGAATTAATGCAAATGCCTTGCACTTGAATCGATTCTTCTATTCGATTTCATCGTCGGCATCGTTTTGATGCACGCATGATTCGGAATGTACGAGTATGCTCGAAGATTAGACTAAGATTAGACACCACGAGGTAGGAGTTTTGTCAACAAAACAATCATGATTTACGCCACTTTAACTGCCCGCTATCACCGATTGGATGTTACTAGCACATTATCTAATCAGTACACGGTGTGCGCCGGGATCAAAGTGGAACCATTTTAATATTACGCGATAGGCTCATTAAGATAGTGTTCTCGTTTCCTGCCTTGAGTCGGCAGCGACACTTTCTTCCACCGAAAAAGGTTCTCCAGATCATTTAACTTTCATCTTACGATCGGGGCGAACCGTCTCGGTATGCAAATCTCATCACCCCGATGCTCCACGTGAGCCTCGGGAGGATACGAGACGGGGGTTGGTTGGGTTGGGTTGGGTCGCTGGAATGCTTCCGCCCGTCGAGCACAAACATATTTCCATCAGATATGTTATATTGAATGGCGCATCGCCGTCGCGCCGTAGTGTCATGGCTGTGGCACCGATGGCGGCGAAAGTTTACAAAGAAAAACCGCCGGCATTCCGGATACCGGAACGGACCTCAAGGGCCACGGGCCACGGACCATGGGGCCGCGCCTCGGCAGAACATAACCGTCATCATCTTCGAATGTCACCGAAGGCATCGAAGCGTCACCAAGAAAAAGAGAGAGACAGAGAGAGACAGAGAGAACCCGTCGAGGCCCGTCGGCGAACCGTAAACGTAATGTAGCGCCGATCCGGCGTGTCGTATGTTCACACTTCTGCGCCCTCCAGCCCTCTTCATCCTCCTCCCCCCCCTTCCACTGGAGAATGGGAGGAAAATGCTCAACCAGATGTTGATGATAGTCGATAGTCAGTGGGCTGGCTGGTGGTAACGGTGCAGCGAACCGTTGGAATCAGACTTTCGGGGAGCGAAAAATCAGTCCCACACACACACACACACACACACACACGGCCTGTCTGGGCGGGGGAAAAAAAGGTTAGCTGGCAGGTTGTTCAAAGATATTGAAGACGACGACGTAGCCAGAAGACGAAATGCTTGGCCAAGCGTAGGGCGAGTAGGTGTGAGAATTAACGCAAGCCGCGACACCATCCATCCACCTTTTGTCGGAGGGTGCTTTCGATCGGAAATAATTTAGCTAAAAATCGGTGCCAGCAATGGCCGTAGTCAGGCACAACAGTATAGTCTACGGGGCTACGAGGACCGAGGGACCGGCACTAATCATTTGCGTCACATGTGTGCGTGCGAAACATTTAATCAATTTCATCTATCCTCTATGATGGTTCGTCGATGTAGCCTCGGGGCCACAAAGGCGGGAAGGAACTCAAACTCAATCGCCGCTAGGTTTTGGGCTTTTGCATTCGCGCGTACGGTGGGAAACAACACCGAAAAGGCTGCTCACTAAATTGTTAAAATTAATTAACGAAATTCGATAAAGGCCAACAGCTGCAGTAGGCGAAGCCATAAGGTTCGCTGCACTATGGGAAGGTGGAAGTTTCCAGGGTGGTCAGAATTGAGAAACACATTGGATTGCAATTAAGTGAACAGAACTCGTGTGAGTAACTAAGAAATAGAGTAAAAAGAGTTTACAGAAGTTGATTTTATGGTCTGGCATCTTTAAAATATATTTTAAGTTTAAGTATTATAAACCTTCATTCCCTAGAATAATGTGAACACATAAAACCATCGCTTAAAACACATGTTCGAGCCTATCGGGCTCAACCACCGGCCAGCATTCCCGTAGTGCAGCGGAAGATGTTTGGCGTACATTAGGTTAACGATGCCCGTCCCGTCCCATCCCGTCCTTTGCATCTACTGTGGCGCATCCGCTCGTCCCTGCTCATAACTTACTCGCGTCCCTGCGCTCACGCGGTGACATCACAAAACCGTGACTGACTAGCAGCCGATCGGCACACCCTCCTGCCCCTCCCTTTGTATGGTCTAACCGCAGCGTTGATGAGGTTGACAAACTTCAACCGAAACCCCGCAACGTCACATGTGTGTCTGTATGAGTTGCCCTCCAATGTCGATCCTGGCTGCCACGTATGGTGCCACCATGATGGCGAGCGTATGTTTTGTTATCTAATTAAAAGTTTGATTTATGATAAATAGTTTTCCTCTTCCTCGGCTGCTTTCGATAAATCATCAACGCGAGTGGTGGTGCCACGGTACCGATGGTGATGATGGTTTGCTGGCAGCCACAGGACAGGAGGTTTTCATCGCGCCATATCGCGCGCTTATCAGAAACCATGGAACATGTGGGGGGGAACGTCGCACACAGGGCGTGTTTGTCTTTGACGGGCGTTGGCTGGATGGGGATTCCGATTTCGACAGCAGCAGCCGTGCGGTCGGTGGTTGCGCTCTGACTTATATTGCATCATACGTGACCTACCTTGCACCGGAATCTGGTGTTCTCTTGGGGATTCTAGGGTTGTAACTTGTGGAATTTCGACGTTTGGATCGTTGGACAGGAATGGGTTTTCCATTTTTGCACATTGCAATTGTCCGTATCCGTTGCATCGTGAATGACATCCAGGGAATGGAAAGGCGGCGTCATCGATGTGTTTTGTGATTGATAGTTCCTTTCTAATAAATCTGTCCGTCAACCATCAGTCAAAAAGTGTCTCAGGATTTGTGGCGAATCCGAATTGAAATCATTGTTTCCTTTTGCAATAGACGGTTTGTCCCATAGTGCTTTAGAATAATATTTTGACAGCGACAATCATAGTTCTTGTAAAGGATATCTAATCCTTACGAAATAATTAGGATTCTCCTCCAACAAGTGACAAGTTTAGAATGTGTACTAACCAAAGCTGCTTCTTGCTGTCACTGGCGGTCTAGAACTGACTGTGGATGGACATCCGGACATCCACACAAAGGTCGTAAAAATAGCGGAAAACCACATCCCACTCACACACACACAGCATCAACCCCATTTCTGATGATCTATGCAAACCGCGTACGTTAAGTATAAGGTTAACGGCTAGGCTCTCGGCTGTGGCCTGTGGTCTGTGGCCGCTTCTCGTCACACACACACACACACACACACACGGAGATGTGCCACTTGCGGTGTGGCCACTTTTCGGGGGGCCTCTCTCTCTCTCTCGCTCTCATCCGGCCCATAATAAATCACAATTCCACTCCGGGGGGAACCTTCGCAGTGGTGGCCACCATGGGTGTCGCGTGGGCCGTCCCCATGGGACGAGGATGGCGCACTACAACATATACGACCGGTGACCGACCTCTTGCTGTTCCGAAATTTGCGGTTCAGCGAAATTTATGACGCTTCACAAGGTGAACCACATCAGATAAAATCTGACCGACTGGAGGGCGTGTGTGTGTGTGTGCTTCCGGAGTTGCAACCGGAAAAGGATTGTTGGCAGGTTGGTTGTACTGCCAGGAAGATGTCACACCTACTCCTCCTCCGGAGCTGAACGCTGAAGGCGCGTTTTCCAAGCAAAAGGACCATCGCCACGTCCACGTCCTGCTTGATATATGATGGAAATGGTTAGCCGCCTGGAGGGATACCGGCTTGACATGGGTGATGTGACTGAGAGGTCGCGAGGTGCTTTTTGCGGTGACCAAGAGTGTCGACCGGTCAAGAGTAATGGCTGACACCTCATGGTCGCGCCCGAAACGTGAGACACTCTATGAAAATTGATTTGGTTTCTGAGGGATTATCCTGGCCCCTTTTGAGGATAGTGGGTATGCAAGATGTATGTGATGGTGCGACGAGAAGAATCACAAAACACTCGGCCACGGCCACGGAAGTGACCCTTGACTTGCACCAGGATTAACTGGCCTTGTATTGGGGTGTTGGGTATTGTTCGTGCAGATGCATAAGTACAATTTGGTTGATGATTTGTAGTAGTACCCTGACCCAGCAATATGCTACTGCATGCTCCTGCTACAATATGCTACCACATGTAGGATATTTTCTCGATTCAATCCTGGTGATGGTGATGGTTTGTGGTATACCGATGAGCATCTCAGTACGAAGATAGATTGTGTGCATCCTAGAAGCATCTGATGCTCTATCACACTGTCACACTGCCAATGTCATTTGATCGTAAAACATGCTTCATTGCATTGGTGAATCATTAAAAAGCGAGACATTAAAAATGATAACACTCCAAAAAGCCAAATGGTGTGTGTCTCTGCAAGCATCGACGACGAAAGTCAACGACCGTACAACAAGCTGTTGTCTTTCTGGTGACGTCCCCAAGAAACATGGCCCCATGTTTCTGACGATGAATCGTCCTGGCCCCCTTCCCCTTCCATCCATTTGAGCCGCCCAGGTTCGTTAAATGCGCTCATCTGTTATCTGTCAAGTCGGAATGGGCCACATGTGTGGTCACCTCTCCCCCCCTCTCTCCACATTCCACCCACCCTCTGTGCTCTGTGTGCTTGTATTTGTCATCTTCATTGGATTAATTGCTGTTTACACGATTACACGCCTCTCGCTTCTGTTGGTCATGATGATTGGTAGATGTCATGCCGTATTTACTTACCGCTGGAGCTTAACGGATGTCTCAGGTGGATGTGGATGACCGGGTGCTGGGCGCCGGTAATCTGGTTTGGTCATCCTTGAGCCAGGCTTTCGAAGTGCTCTTCTCGAAGGAACGTTTTGTGAGAATGTGAGTCTTCAGCAATGCTGATAGTTTATCATCGAGTCGGCGGTGCTACCTTTCTGATGATGACTTCAGAAGGCTAAGACGTGAGAACGTAATCTTAGGAGGAGCTGTTACTTGACGTTCACAGATCGTGATCTGGCTGCGGTCTACAACTTGACAATTACAATAACATAGCAGAAAAAGCATGAAAAAATCACTCGCGTTTGCTCTTAAAGAACATCATTATATATTTAGACTTTTGTGGCATTTATTTTTCTCAATTGCTACGAAATATAAAATTTTTAAGAATATTGTGAAGGAAAAATTGTATGAAGCTTCACCTTTTTAACTTAAAAATGCAATTGAAAATTTTTAAGTTAAGAATTTCATAAAAAATATAAGGGAAGGACCAACAGAAACTAATCCCCTTAAAGAATATTGCTTTTTTACATCTAACCTGAGGCTGATTTAATTATATCCGAACATGGGACTCAAAGTTGCTATGGACATCGCAGAAAATGTATTTTTACAGATGGATTTATCGGATATTTATACCATATATTTTTGCCTAATAACAAACTTGGCAAGTTAACATAATATTTACAAAGAAAGTAGATTTGATTGTTTTGCCATCCAGAATCCGCAAAAGAGCTTGTTATGCTTGAAATAAAGTAAGCAATAAAGTATTATAGGAATACAGATGCGCCCAAATTGAGAGTAAGGACGACACAATAGAGAAAAACATGTTTAATAACGCGATGATTCCTATTAAAACAATAGAACTCATAAAAATGATAACAGTAACATAAAGCACGGCGGTGAATGAAGAAAGGTAAATCAGAAGCCATAAATCTGAAACTATGTAGCTCTTCAAAATTAGATTATGAAATGGGATCCTGTGTCGATGCATCCTGCAAATTGCAACCGAAAGTGAAACACGTTTGACAAGATAATGACATAACCACAACACTTCGAAACACCATTATGACGTTATGCTCTCTCTGTTTCTGTGTCTCCCGAAAAAGCTGACCATTGCGGATGAAATCGGATTATGGCAGCTACAAAAACCCGCAAAATCCAACACCTCAGTCCAGGGACAAAAGCAAGCAAGAACCCTTCGGAATCCTCGGAACATTCTTCCCGGGGACGCAAAAGGTGTGAGAGCAGCATCATGTCACAGCATCATCTCATCTTTAAGTAACGGTCGTCGTGTGTCTTAATCTGTTGTTATTTTTTCCTTTTTCCCAAAGACATTCTCGTATTGCTTTCCGTTTCCAGGTCGGTTCCTCGGAGATCTGGGTCAATTTTCGGTTCATACCTCGACCACATCCATCTTTGGTCGGGCCGGGTGTTAAATTCTGCACCATGAACGGACCCTTCGAGATTTGGTGTTTGGTGTTTGGTGACAAAGCGAAGAGAATTAGCTACCACATTAGCCTCCATTGTTGCCTTCTGTCGGATCAGCGTTTGCAAGGTTCGATGCACGGAAACAAAAGTTTGCAAGGGATAAGGAAATTGAAACCCTTGGCCTATCGCTGGGGACCAGAGCTACACGTTGTCTCTGATTTTCCTGAGATAGTTTTCTCTGAATTTGTTTTGCGCTCTTCGAAGAAATGGCGAGATGGCGCTGGAGATATCGGAATGCCCGGGACGCGACTGGAACTAATATCAATGGGGTAAATGCGTAAAAGTTACCTCCAGCTCTTCATTTGCTAACTTGATTTTGCTCTTCAACTAGCAGACAGAACGAAGGAGGAGGAGACAAGAAGAAGGTTCAAGAGCTGACCAGTTGGTCGACTGCAGTTTGCGTGGAGCTCGGGGTTTGAGTGAGAAATGTCGACAGATGGTTTGGCAAACGATAGAAATCTCGTTACAGGCCAGGCCTGGGTCACTCTAATGGAATGCTGGCTGCTGCTGCGGGAGTCCTATGATCTTTCTGGACAGTCCGGTCGCAGCGGTGGTACGCAGATGAACGCAGGAACACCCCGGGAAGGAAGCGCTCCCGCTTGATGGTTTGATGTGACCAAAAAGTGGAACTAATGGACATTACTTTACCGTCCCGGAGGAGGTGGAATGAGACGAGGAAGGTTGGAACCGGAGTAGGGCAAAAGGGAAGTTTTCTGAGGAATTGAGTTAACGATGGCAAATGGGCGCAATTTGCCCCACCGGTACGCAAATGGAAGCCACTACAGAAAATCATTAGGTAGTGCTGCTCTTACTCCTACTCCTGCTACTCACCACACCACCACTCGGCCAGGGAAGGAGTTCCAAGCTCGGTTGTTTTCTTTTTCACTTCTTTTCCTGTTTTCGAGGCCTCCCAAAAAGGGAAGTCTCGAGGATTGATTCGGATGAAGGCGTTCGCAAAGAGTGCCAAGCGCAGTGTGACCGGAAATGATCGGCGCGAAATGACCGACGGACGGACGGAACGGAACAGGACGGTCGCAACGGATTGCAGCTGGCAGATGCGATGAGAACCGGGTGGCGTGCAATTTGCGGCGCGGTTACGATGCCATCCCGCAAGTGCAATTCCGATGCGAAGTTGCATTACGGCAGCAGTTCAGCCGGGAGTCCGGTTCGGCAAAAATCCCACGATCCGTGAAGTTCAGTCAGTCGAATCATGGCACTTGGCGGTTATCTTGCACCTCTTGAGTGAGGGGTAATGGTTGCAATGAGCACAGTGGCCAGCAGTTCTCTTGAGGGATTTTTTTTTTAATTAACACTGTACGGAATCGCTTGCCACTTCGTTACACTTGTGTTATTTTAGCGTAACTGCATTATACTGACATATACATTTTTTTGTTTAAAAAGAGTATAATAGAGATTTGTTAAACTAGATACAGCACAAACAAGAGATGCATTACCGCCTTCGGGGTTGATATCTAAAATAATACACTCAAAATTGATTAAACATTCAATATTTCGTACAACTGTAAGTTGAAAGCAAATAATTGAAAAATTAAAACAGACGAACTATTGCCTAGAATCACATAAGCCAAACAGACAGACAGAGACAGACACATCACATAAGCAGATATAATTATTTTCTTCTTTTCTTAAGTTTATACCTCGTTTAGCTCAATGAATACTACTAGCACCGAAACTCTAGCTGTATGTACAATATTGGATCATGATACACTGCTGCTCAATTGTTCAATGCTAATAAACTGCTGCCGGTTTCAAATGCTTTTTTACTGGGTGGTGAAAGATTATTATTCAGATTACTTTTCATTTCTATTTCGACTTTGGTACAATGTCATTTGTAAAGTTACAGTACAATACTTACAAAGTTTTTAAATACATTTTTAGAATCTTTTTAACACTGCAAATTTTATGTTTCATTCATGTTTATTTTCTCTAATCTTAGTCAAGCTTCACCCAATCATCCTGGCAGATAAAATTTGTATAACTGAGTTTACAACAATTTCGGTTGATTTTGAATCATTCGAAACGATTTTATCAGCTAATGCACCATGAAGACAAACATAAAAGACTATGCCAATTGATATTTGGCTTCAAAATAATGACGTTAGGGGCGAGCATTTTCAGAAGCAACCGAGTTGCGATAATCCGAATTATATTATAGAGGTTGCGAAACAGTTTTTCATATAATTGTCATGTAGTTCACAAGAGATGGACAGAGAATTTTAAAATAATGGTGGCTGAAGATTAGATGGATTCTTTTGCTTGCATTTTTTAAATCAAGAACACAAGAAAAAAATCGTTTCAAAATACACGGTTTTCACCGCTTTGGCAAATGCTGCCGTTCTTACTGATAGTGTTTGAACGATTATGGAACGATGGCCTTTTCAAGATTGTTTTAATGAATACCGTATTTCAGAGAATCATTTGCACCAATCCCGAAGCAACAACTTATTTTGAATTTTATTTTTTATTATTATTTGAATTTAAATTTTAATGAATCTTTGAAAACCCCTGCCTTTATCTCAATACAACTCCATTAAAATTTTCTGGTAATCAAACCAGAAACACCGACATTACTGCATGAAAATATATCGTAAAACATGCGGTTAAGTTTACAACGCCGATGAGACTTCAATGAAGGTATCACTTTCCCATTGGCACTTGATACAAAAAGAAAGGCAAAAAGGTACTAAAAACTTTGAACGAAAGCTCTCAGAAGGCAATTCCATGATTTGCCCCATAAAACGTGTGTGCGGAGGGTTAAAAATTTAATTTTCTCGAAACCTCGCGCAACAGTAAAGCTGCTATCGAGCCAACGGAGACGACAACAAAAAAGAAAAACGAGAGCAAAACTAAAACAATGAAGCCGGCTGCAAACGGAAATGCATCGCGCAAACGACGACGCCGACGACGACGCACCATCGCAACGGCGAACGGGATTCACCTGCTCCTCCTGGAGGGCCAATTATCGTGGGTTATGATCGTGTGGTTTGGACTTTCGTAATCCCCCGAGATGGATAAGGTGGACGCCATCATCCAACGTAGCACACACGAGAGACCGATCTTCTGTCCCGTCTCCTCCTGCTTCTTCTCCATTCTCTCCCACGCTGCAGGAAAGGCGGAAAAAGGTGCGGACAATTTCGTGGACCCCCCCGGAGGCCTGGTGTATGTCGGATGGCGACGATCGAACCGCCACCACCGATGATCATCCGTAAGTCTGGGGCCCTCGGAACCCCGGGGAAGGTCCCAAGAAGGCTTGCCGGGACCCGAGACGATCGGAGCGCGCGCGCGCCGATCACCGAATTGCACCAGAAACCGCAGGAGATGATGATTTGGTCATGGCGTCAGAAGAAGGTATGGCAGGTCGAGAAGGAGAGGAGAGGAGGAAAAGTAAGATACCTTCTCCGTTAGCGACCATAACCCATCCAGTCGCCGGCGTCGAGGTTGGTCGAGAAAGGTGCGAAAGTTAAGCTTTTGTTGCCCTCAAAACCCCTTCGATAAGATAGCCTTATCGGACACCTCCTGACAGGGTTCGTCATATTTCTTCTCCTTCAATCGCCACAAATCCAACATAACACAACACGCACACAAAACACGCACACACACACGCACATGAAACATAACCAAACAATTTAATGTGAACCTTGATGCGAACTGCGGCGGTTGTAGCCTTTTCCCTTGTGGTTATGTTGCTTTTTTCTGTCTTCATCGCCCAGGTGCTCAGGTCTTGGACATACGCAACGCAGCAAGCGACGCCACGTCGGCGACGACGATGGCGACGACGACGATGACGGTCTCCCTGGCGGTAACTAATGGTAACGCAGCAACAGCAGCAGCAGAAGTAGGAAATCGCCAACGCCTGGAGGCGTTTGGGTTTTGCACCTTGTCAGTAATCACAGTCCCGGACCACAAGCTGAGGGCAGACCTCCGCAGCGGCAGGCAGGCCAGAATCACGTCACGGCATCCAAGGTATGCCGGGCCGATGATGATGATGCTGGTCGCTCGCCACGGGGTTGAAACTAATCAAATTGTCATTTGCCGTTTGAAGCCCGGTTCTTCGAAAGTCCCTCGCCAATGGCGCTAGAGGCGCACGTTCCTCGTTCGTTCGTTCGTTCGTTCGTGGATTCCAGACTTTTGCTTCTTTTTTTTTTTACCGCCGTATACCTCCACAACTCCTTTCACGAAGGATATACCGGGAGAAAGAGGGATCTAAATAATAATAGCGCGACGCAAAACAAAAATTGTGTACGGCCCGGAATGTGCGACTTTCACCGGGCGACCGGGGATATCGCTTCTACATTTGGAAGTTCGAGCGCTAGTTTTTGGTGATATCCCTTCGGTATGTCCCATGTTCGGTTTCTTTTTTTTTTCCTCCCAAATTCAGCGCTTCAAACACAGACCTCGCAGGCTAATCCTTCTTTTCTAGCAAAAGGATTAATCCGACCGACCGAATGGGTTTCGAATGGCTGCAATCAACATTTTAATTGGATCTGTCAGCTTTGTGGATTAGTGCATCGCTGCATTCGGATTCGTGGATCTGCACATACGAAAAAAAAAGAAAGAAGTCATCACATTTCGGTGGCAATAAAATTGTCAAAACATTTCGTGACAAACAGAGCTACAGCCCGTTCGGTGAACACACGTTGGATTACAGGATAACAGCCGATTCCTTGGGCCAATCCAAAATCGGGATCTTCTGCAGAAGTTTTGTTCCCAAAGATCCCAGGAGCCGAAATACAAGAGAATTTTTCTCCTCTATTTTTCGGGTTTTGACTCTTTACCTTCTTCAAACCTACGGACAAAAACATGCGGAAAACTTTTCGCCAGACCAGGGTTTGATCGGAACGGGCAGAACGAACGAAACGAAACGAACAAGAAACCAGAAAGCCGGAAAGCAATGGCGAACGAGCAAAACATTGCACCACAGCGGAATACCCTTATCAAGATCCAATCACGGCCTATTTGTCACATTCCATTGTTGGTGCAAGCGGTCCCCGGCTGGCGGTCTGGCTGGCTATTTTTGGCTTTTATTTATTCTCGTTATCCGAAAGATCGAAAGAAGCGTGTGGTCCGGTCCGTGTGTGTGTGGCTCACATATGTGGGCACCCCTCTGGGACCCACACACACACACACACACACACACACACACGTACAGAAAACCGCAACCGGAGGACGGATAGTTTCTTTCTCGATTTTTTATTTCTTTTAATTTCACTCCAGCACCGAGGGACCGAGGGATCCGAGATTCGGGGTTGCTGGCAATTTTCTAACCACTAAGGACTCGAGCGAATCCATTTAGCGATTTAGAGAGGCTCCTTTGGCCCGGTCCTTGTGTCCCTCGATGCGTCATGAGGATGAGAATCGGATTTGGAACGGGAATGGGTATTGTGTGCACATTGTGCTTGCTCGTGTGTGTCTGTTGTGCTGGAGATTCTTTTCCTTCGTCCGAAACCGACTTTTTCTGGGGACCCATGAGAATTGGACACACCACCACCAACAACACCAGAGGGAGGGAGAGCCGAGGAGATTGAATCCTTTTTGGGAGGAGACACAAACACGTGGACCACAGCCGGACTGGTGGTCGAGGTTTTAACCACTTTCGATCCCCCGCCCTCATAGAATGTACGCAAATAGGCTCAATTCGGTTGGTCCAGTGGCAGCATAACAAAGGCACCGCTCCTGGGAAGTGCTCTAATGCTCCCCGGGCCCATTGCAGTTTTGGTGTCCCTCGGGGAGTTTTAATGTTTGAGAGCCTTTGTGGGAAGCGGAAGGATTTAAAATCCTTTTTTTTGGTCTCGTGAATCATGTGCGTTCTTCGAATTCTCGAAAGATCGTTAGTGGCGTACGAAATGTGATCGTTACGATTGGTTCCAGCTAGTTTTGGGGCCAAGGAGCATTGTTCCTGCACATTCAACTAAACTCGGTTATAAAATTGGCGAAGAATGCTTATGTTTTCACCATAATTGAACATGTTTACGATTTTGTCAAAGGTTTTCGATATACTCTTTGGTCTTCATTTTAATTAAAAAGAAACATTGAATAATCATCTTTGAAATTGATACGGAATAAATTGTTTCACAAAGTTAGTAGCTGATGACAATTTATTTATTAACAGCCGTTGGTTTATTTAAAAAAAATAGATTAATGGCATAGATAGAGCACATCTCAGCATATCAGTATCTGATCTTTTTTGCATTCATGTTTGGCGATTTCATTTATTGTTTTAAATAAATAAATCTATGCAACTTATGGTGATAATCTCTTACGGACAGGCATAAAGAGGACGGATTGTTTCTTTCAGATAGGCTCAGGTGACGTCAAGGTTTGAATCAAAGAGGTGAATCATTTTTGCTAAATATCTGCCACAATGCATTTTTGTTGGATGTTTATCCAAAACCAATCGATAACCCAATCAGCATTAACCAATCGATCTGTTGTGATTTTGATGTTAATATCGGTTACTTCCAGAAGCTGTTAAATAGAAGAAAAAAGATTGGACTAGCTTGTTTGTTTCTTCATATGTAAGGACGGATGGTATGTTTAAGAATAACTAGCTAAACTCTATTAAAAAAAATTCAATTGTTTTCAGACTCCACTACTAACGCCCTACTGACGCGAATTTCAAGTTCACTATAGCACTTCCATGCCGACGATCAAATTTCCCTGCAACGTTATAATGATTGAGTGACAATAATTACATTATTATGATGTCCAAAGAAAAACAGAACAATGCACATGCAACAACAATCCATCCGTCATAATCCCCTTTTTGAGTAATGTGTTCTTTCTTGACCAGTTGAGAATCTTTTGAAGGACGTAAATGTAGAACAAATATTGATGTCTAATGAAAGCAACAAGGGATTACCCTACTCAGCAGCTCTATTTCATAAAAAATATCATTAACAACCGGTCGATGATCCCCCTTTGCATTGTGCTCTTCCCATTGCCCAACCATCTCATTTTCCACACTTTTGAATAAAGCACCCAACGTCACCAACGGCCGAAGCCACATTGTCGATATCAGGGTCCAGGGATCTCCTGTTTATTTGCTTTGCATTTCATTCTTCCATCGTGGTGGTGGTCGACGTGTGGCCGTTTATGTTGTGGCAGCTTCTGACCTGTTGGGTGGAATAATGATTTTTCCATTCATATTTTCCTTATGACTCGGGTATTTTTGGATGCTTTCCTCTACACCAATCATCGGCTGGCCACGTGCCATTTCTCGAGTGTGTTTATGCTCGTGACCGACTATTGGCCCGCACTGCATAGAGTACGCATTTCCGGCGTTCAGGTTCAGGTGTGCCTGGTTTGTTTTTTGTTAAGTTTTCTTTACGACCACGCCACCGGCCAATGCATTCTTCGTTTCATTCTTGACTAGGGGAAGACGATGTAGATGAAGACGATGATGCTGCTCGAAAATGAATTCTATTATTTTTTTTCGGATTAAATTCATTGACTCGCCGTGTGCTCGATGCTGTGTGTGTGTGGCAAGCGGATAGCGTTATGCTCGTGTTTACACAATGCTCATGACCGGCACCACCAGCTCCACCGACGAAGGGCGATGCGAATGCTGTTTGCATATCGATAATCGCTCTAATAATAAGCAAACAGCATCGACACAGCGCCTTACGTCGGTAATGTTTATCTTTTGTGGCCGCAGCATCGGCAGCATCATTCAACAGATACTACCCTCGATATGCTTTGCTTATGCTTGCGGTTCGCGTACTGGACAGCGCCAGACTCCCCTTCCGTTTCTTGATGAATATTTTATTAACAAAAAACGAGTGAGTACAACGTTATGCAATGAAATGCTGCTGTTGTTGATGCTGGTGATGGCGATGTTATGAATTGGAAATTGAAAAAGAAAAAATGGAATGGAAAATCCTCCACCCCGGGAGGTGATCAAGGAAGCTCCCAGTGGGCGAATGTAATCAAACAGCAGCAGCAGCAGCAGCAGCAGCAACAGCAACAACAAAGCATCATCGAGGGTGGATTTATGCCTTCGTCTTTCCGTGGAAGCGAAATGTCCAAGATGCTACATCAGTCGTTGCATTGCTTCACCATTACCCTGTTCTATTCACCCGGGGAGGCTTTACATATTTAGCATAAATGTTTACGGGCCTTTGCACATTGCGTTGCGTTGCGTTGTTGCGGTTTAAAGGGGGAATCCGCGTGTATCCCTTTTGTTACCGCCAAAGAGCGTACGCCAAAAAGAGGAGAGAAGGCCTTAATGCTTAGTGGCATCTCTTTGCACGGCATTTCCATACGGCAGAAATCTATTTCCACTCTCCCGAAGTGCCTTTCGCCCGATTATTGCTCATTATTTATTCTTTTCAAAAAATCCCCGATTGACATTTGGCTTTGGTTAGGGGAGGGGCGGTTCTTCATGGAATTCAAAAAAAGATTTTCTCAATCCAAGAATTTTCACAAACAGTCGAGTAGGCTGCTGAAGGTATGCGAAAAATCGAAGTCATACTCCGTGTAAAGCGTTCCAACATTTTAATAAAAGAAAAAGAGGCGAAACACAGAAATAAACAGAGCAAGCGGCGGTTGGCGGTGGCTCGTGGCCCCCGTCCCCCGTCCACCGCTGACAGGCCGATGATATTGCGACAACAACCGTGAGTGGCTGTCATATTTAAAATCTCCTCGGCTTAGCAAAGTACAAGGCAGTCAAATGCTCCCGGTGCCTCCGTTGTGTGTGTGTTTTCTCTTATGCATCGTCGACGGCGATCCCGAATGACAGTAGACGGGTAGGAGCTTGAGGCGGACGGGGATCTTGAGCCCGAGCATGGCATTTGACGCATGGCATCGCGGAAGCAACCAAGGGACAGAGAGAGAGAGAGAGAGTCGGCAAAGAAAACGCAAAGAAAAGGGGAATCAAATTTAATAATTCATAAGGCGCACCATAAAAGAATCGGAGACATCCGGAAGCTGTGGTGGGGTGAGGTTGGGGGAGGTGGGTGGCTCTCGTTTCGCGCTTGTCCATTATTCACCTTCACCAAGCAGCAACAGCAGCAGCAACAGCAGCAGAAGAAGATGCTTCCGAGGCCGCGTTAAGTGGAATCAAGCATTTACAAAAGGATCAACGTTCATCTTGGTGCCCGACGTTGTCGTTGTCTCCTGCTCCTTACCTTACTGTCTGGTCTGGTCTGGGCTGGTCTTCCCCCACCACCACCCACGAGCTGGCACGTGGCTTCGGTTGGTCCATGGTCTTATCATAAAACTGCTTACCGAACTCTCTCACACACACTCACGTGGCCTAATATTTGCAGGACATTTTTATGTCCCGTCCCTCGACGGGCGCTGGATCGACGGTTGATGCGGTTGCGTCATAACGCGCCAGTAGCCGTGGCGAGACGAAACAATTAAGACAATTTGAGGCTCCGGCACACTTACCCCGGGCGCGGGTGACTTACTGCCCCCCTTTTTCACCGCGTGACACGTGCTCGGCGGCATGCCGTAGGATTATCGCCGATGCAATAATGTCCTCGGCGAAAGTGAAGCAATTCGTTGAGGTCGATGCGATGAGCTCATCGCCGAATTGTGACGACGTTCGCTTCGTCAGTTAGTACATACAGTACAGGTTTAGAGATTTACTCTAATTTCCGATGCGCTATGCGAGCTAGGGGAAGCTGCAAAGGGCTGATGGAGTGCTGCTTGATGGGTGATGGGCCACCTTTGGGCCAACAATGACACTTGGGACAGAAGTTATTGGATTAGCAATCAAGAATGTAAATCATCTCGATGGAGTTCGGGTGTTGGGTAAGTCACATGGTAAGCGCACCGTGAAATTGTGATTTTAAAATGTATGTACTTTAGTGGAAGGCATTGCACGTGTTTGATTTACTAAAATCGTTATGACCTGCAGTATCAAGATGGGAAAAAAATAAAAAAAAACTTTGTCATGGGAATCTACATGGAACAACATGCAGTTTTTGTTTGTTTCTCAATTTAAATGATCTTATGGTAAAAATAGTCGCAAATAATATCAAATTTAAGAATCCGCTACGTTTTTTTTCGATAGCAATCTTTTTGAACCAACTATGGCGTTCAGACGGCAGATTAAGGGGTGGGGTTCGGTATTTTATTTTAATTCTTTGCATGTACTTTTTAAATTTTTTTATGAGTGCTTATCCTTTCAAGAGTATTGTGTAAAATTTTGGGATCAATCGAAGCAAAACTGACAAAGCCAATTTTTGAAGAAGTGATAGCATTGTTTTTGAAATCTTGCTTTTTTAACGCCAAACTTGTTCTACAAATTCTAACGAAACTCTAATTCTATTCTAAAGCGGATAATGTCACCGGCTTTATGCGTTCGCATATATTGACAGTCATTGAGGCATGGAAACGAAGTATGAATCGTTCTTTTTAACCAATCTTGTTTGTTAGTCGCTTTGAAACATGATGCAGAGTCCCGTTGAAATCTTCAGGACTTTCACATGAAATGCTTGTGTACTAAGGGCTACAATGAATCTGCAGAAGCATATTCATGATTCAGCTCTTCCGCTCTGTCGAAATTTATTTTCCTAAAGGTGTTAGGAGATGGTCCTGGTTAGAACTTGAAAGGCTTGAGTTTAAAGCTCATTTAAAGCTGTAAGAATTAATAGAATTTCGTACTGCAGCGCCACTTTCAGTGCGAATCATCCAACCAATACTTCAAGTTGGATAATTCGCGCTGAAAGTGGCGCTACGGTTCGAAATTCTATTAATTCGCTTCATAACTTCTAGATTTTTTTATGTTTCGTTTTTTTTTGTGACTTTCTGAACGTCAAGCCATGCTAGCACAGTAACGAATTTTATTTCATGACTCAAATGATTCATTCACATTCAGTTGCTGGAGGGAATTCCAACCATTGCTTTCATTGAGCAATACTTTTGGTTAACAAAACTTAGGGTAAAATGCTTTTTCACGCTTGTTAACAATACTAAGAACTTTTCTTTACATATCTAGGACACAAACAAACTGTAGGCTTTTCTATGAACTGTTATGACACCCATTTTTAACACAATCATGTATAGTTTGGCAGTGAAGATTGTTGCATTTTTTATCCCTTGCCTCGGCCTTGCTTTCACTTTCACAATTCCCTTTTTTATCTTTTAACATTAATCCGGACACTTCAACCGAATAAGACTTCACGAGTAACAATCAAATCCACTAGATATAACTCATCCTCTCAACACAGAACACAAGGCTTAAGACGAGGTGCGGCTCGGTGTGTGGTAACCTCAGCGTCGCTATAATGTATTTGGCGGCATAAATCACGCAGGTCGAGTGCTGCTGTACCCTCCGGTCAATCCAGAAGCTCGGCGCGCAGAATGGACATTTGGTCGAAAAAGAAATGGAATTTAATGACCTTTGTAGTAACACCTTTCGGTTAGCGGCACGCCACCCCAACACTTCAACCGGTTTTCGGGGCGACGTTCCCTGCCCTGCCAACAATCAGCTGGCCACAATGGGACCTACTGGCCACTTAGGCTTTTCAAGCTGCAAACCAATGCAACCCAGTCCTGCGCTGCAAGAGACAGCGAGATCTCTGGTGTTGCGCATCTTCGCCTATGCCTTTTGTTGCTGCACCACCCCTTGGCCCAGCGGGTGGTGTCCGCTGCGTGGCCATTCGCCGGGAGCCTTCGGCTTCCAGAACGCTATTGTCCATTCGATTGGGTTGCTTCGGACATTGCAAAGGATACGTTGGCGGCGAGTGCCACACCCGGCCCAAAACAGGACCTTTCAGCGAGCGTACCGTAAGTGAAAAAGGTGCTCTCAGTCCATGTCCAAGCGAACGTATGAACGGGAATGAAGGGCGCCCAAAAGATCCGAGGAACTCGACGGATGCTGCAGATGCTTGCCACTGCAACTGCATTCTTTTGCTTGTGCATCTTCACATCCCAATCCTAGGGGCGGAGAAGTTGAAGGAATGACGAATACTGGGAGTGGTGGGGGAAAGGTGAGGCAAAAAGGATGCAAGGACACCTTGAAAAGGGTCCTGATTTATTGCTCGGACACCTCGAATTCAAGCGAACCTATTGTTTCTGCCAAATCGGGTTTTGCGGACCAAGGAAAGGCGCGAAAAGTCAAAGGGACGCTTCGAAGGTCAATGAAGCAGTCCGGTTCCTGGAAGCTGGACCCGCTGGACCTCTAAGGAGGAATAAATAGAAAAATTATGGTCCATTTATTGGTTTCGAAAGCGAGCTTCGAGCTATGTCCCTTTTGTTATGCTCGTGCGCATTATGCTCGTCGTCGTCGTCGTCGTCGTTGCTACCATCGTCCTGACAAAAGACCAAGCCACACGTGTGCGTGTGTGTGTGTGTCTGTGTTCACATCTTCTTCAGAAGCACACTGGACAGCGGTGGTGGTAGCCCAAGTCTCAAGTCTCGCCATTGTCTTCAGATCCCTGAATGCCTCGGAGGGCAGCTCATCGAAATATTTTTATTTCACTTTTATTGATAGGGAACTATAAAATTGGCCTCGGGGTTCTTCTCGCCAGCGTCGTCAGCGATCCTCAATTCTGTATGTTTTCATGTCAATTGTACGGCTCATCCCAATGATGGTGATGCGTTAGGACCCCAGGATTTCGTTTCTGATTTTATAGATAGCCAACCTTAGAGAGACTCCGTCAAAATATGCTCAAAAATAGATTGTAGAGATAACTATTGCGGCTTTTATAGACCAGTAATCATGTACCTCCACGTTGGAACACGTCATCTCTACAGTGATCACTACTGCTCACCGCTGGATGATTAGTCAACTTCGGGACGGGCGCTCAGGCGCAAGTCAATCAGAAGGCACTCCCCGGCGGACGGACTGATCTAATCAGAATCGGGATCAGTACCGAGAACTTCACCCGTGGATTACGTCTGCTGCTTGCTCTGGCGCGGCCGTTAAATTAGACGCTTGGATACCAACTTTCACAATCACACTATCGCTGGCGTCCTGGGGCGAAAGGGCACGCCGTTTGATTGTTTTATGACTCTGACTCTCGATCGCGAGGAGTCAGCACGCCCGGTATCGGCATTAACCGATTGATGCCGGAGGTGAAGTTTAAAATTGTAACCGATAAACAACCGTTTTATGGCTTTTCCAGCGAATGCGTCTGTCCATCTCTCTCGCTCTCTCTCTCTGAGTGCGTGCAGGCGGATGGCCTCATCGTGCCATGGAGTCCAGAGTGCGCGCGCTCGCGACACAATCATCGATTGATCACGTGCGGATGCTGATGGATAGTTTTACGGTCAGTGTCGGTCCGTCGCAGTCTCCGGGACATCGACAGCATTGGGTTTGGGACCATATAATTGGCCAAAGGTTTTGTGGCTGCCTCCAGGCAGCGCACATCGATTGACACGGTACTAAAGTTGTGCCTCGAAAATCAACACACGATTTCAGTCGCACCCGCCGGGAGGGCTGCGTTTTTATGATCGCCATGAGGGTGAAGAAAGTGGAAAACTAATAAAAGGGTTTTTGAAGGGAAAATCTTTTTTGTGAAATACGAAGATGAGAGTGGCATTACCGGATTGACCGGGACTTGTTTGGGAATAACAAGAAACCAATATACTATATTGGATCAACTCATGCTAATGTATGTTTGTTTAAACGAAATGAGCTACACGTCTCTTGTGTAGTAATGGAAGATTATGAGCAGCCCATTAGTATTTTATTTTCCTTTATGTATGCAGCTAACTCAAAAAAATCCATGTTGTAATCAAAAATGGACCTGGTCCTGTTCCTAATCCTGGATCGTAATGCTAAACTTTGTGCAAATCGGCAGATCGTTCGATTTTGTTTTTATTTTTCTGATGTTTAATGACCTGATGAAGCAAGAATGATGTTTTCGATTATTTTTAACTAAAACAAATGATGTAAGACCTCTTCTGGTTCCCTATTTTGATTAAACAAGATGTCCAAGCTCTTTAATGTAAAGGTATTGCTCCCGATTTATCAAAATTTTATTTAATCAGCATTCAAAATCAACAAGAAATGGTTTAATCTTCGAATTAATCAAAGATAAAGTCTCGCTTTTGAATTAAAATGTAGTTCGTTGGAGACTAACTGGATGTTCACACTGAACACACTGGACACTGGAGACAAACTGGATGTAAACTTTTCATTGCACCTTAACTATGGCGCTGTGCTGATCAACCTAAGCGACCAAATTTATCTCCACTTTTTCAAGTTCTCAATAGTGAATCCAAATTAATTTTTAGTTATTTTAAATCGCTTCAGAATATCATTCACGCTTTTAACATCCGTTAAAACTATCATTGACATTCTTCAGTTTCAGTTATACATATCCATGTGCAAAAAATGATGCTTGTTTTACGATTGATTGATGTTAGTACAACGGAGTTGCTGCATTTTGTACACGATTTAATCATGTTCCACGATGTAACAATGGTAGATCATTACATGCCAAATTTGTTACACTGGCCATATTATTGTTAATTCAACAGTAATTTAATTGCTTTACAATGCCTCATCGATTAACAATTCAATTCATTACATCACAGGATCATAGAAAGGATTTATTTGTAATGTTGTTTACAAAACACTCCCATGGTATTATCATATTTACTCATTCGTCTCACACGTTCAAACGAAGGATTTTGCGGTAACAATACGAACAAATGAATAAATACTCACGCTAGTGTGGTTTGGGAAATAAAACCAACAAAAAAAACCAAACCGAACAAAGGGATCAAATTCAAATTGATTAAATACATTGCAATCGGATCGTTAAAATTGCACCGGATCAAACCTCGCAGAGGCCTCGGAACCACATTCTCTGATTAATGCTAATCTTTGGTCAGTGCTCGCACTCACTGCTGGGTTGGTTAGTGTTGGCGCAACTCGGGCGCCCATTTTCTGATTTGCAATATTTAATTAAAATATCTGAACATCGAAATTCCGCCCTCGTGACCAACGTGGCTTTTACGTGGGTGTGTGTTAGGGCACGTGTGTGTGTGTACACGCGAGTGTGGCGAGAAGTGAAATTAATTTAACTCAAATTCCATTGGTTCCGGAACAAATACACACACACGCCAGGATTTCAGAAGCACGCGAGCGAACAGAATTCACAGTTTTGCGACCTCCAAAGCGCCACTTACCCGAACCACCAACATACATTACATACCTGCATAATTACAATGTTTCCAAAACCAAACCAAATTTGCTGACCGGCAAGATAAAAGCGGAAGATGGCCGATGGGACGCGCCCCTTAAGCTGAGCTCGCCGGGAGCACAGGATTATCCGTGATACTTCCTGAACGTCTTCCCGAAAAAGTAAATACATGGCCAGGCAGGTTTACATTATGAGCACTGCCCGCCTCCCCGCACCGGGTACCGTGTACCCGGTAATTATCACCCATCGATACCAAGGAGACGTTGGCTCTGCTCGTAAAAGTAGCATTGGCGCCCGCCATCCAACCAACCAATCCATCCATCGTCGAAAGCCAACGAACGATCTTCGGTCGATCTTTGGTTCGGTTTTCGGTCGCTGCCGAAACCGACGGAGCGTTGGTTTTGACCTGGCCTGGTTGGCCTGGTTAAATGGTCATTTCCGCCACAGGATGAGCAGAAGCAGCAGTAGTAGTAGTAGGTAATGACCGCCGCATTACCACCGTCCGGAGAAGAAGAGAGAGGGAGAGGAAAAGAAGGTGGCAAAGCCAAGACACCCGCTGCCCGTCGTCGGTGTCGGTGACGCCCTCTTCCGTGGACCCCGGCACGACCTGAAACAAATGGGATATAATTTCATACCCGATTATTAAGTGCCAGGTGAGAGGAGATGATGGACCGCGGTTCATGGGACGGCGTCATGGGAAGCCGTGGGTTCAAGCTCAGGGCGTTGTTTTTCGGCGGTCCGTCGATCGCCGATGTCCGCTTTCAGACCTTTTTACCTTCTAGAGCGGGTTCTATGATCTGCTTACCTGGGTAGGGAAATTCTTTCACCGAAATACCGGGCACGTCTTGGTGCTAACACTTCGGCTTTGCGTTGTCGAGTGTTTCTTGAGGATTTGTGTTAAATTTCATTATTTTCTATCGATATTTATATCTTTCGTTCAACTCTTGCATGATTTTTAGCATAAAAGTACAACTACATTGAAGCTATTTCCATTACTAGTACTATTATAAGGTTAGTGCTAGCTGTCATCTGACGCTTAGTAATTTTTATTTCAGATTCGCACAACTACAGGAATGCAATATTTCTTTGTTACTGCTGATACATAATTTTGGCTGGCAAAATGTGCTTTTTTGTCAAAAACAAATAATGGTGATCTGTTTTTGGTACTATGGACTGCTCACTAGCTGCTGTTCAGCTCGGTTGAGAACATAAAAATAAAGAATACACGATTTTGCTAGAAAATTTAAAGATAATTTTCAGGAAGCGAAGACTACATGAACGATTAAATTGCAATCAAATTATTGGACTCATAGACGAGAGCAATGCGAAAAAAAAGTAGTTTCAACCGTTCGCTTACCGGTAAATATTGTGTACATGTACTGGCACTTTAAGGAGAGATGCACGTTAATCAGGTTTTAGAACTTTTTTCTTTCTCATTTTATGATCACTTTTCGCTATTATTCTTTCTCTAGGATCTTAATATTTGTTGTGATGTTTTCTTTTCTTTTTAAATCCAGTGTTTCCTTTTACTTTCCTTTAAAGTATTCTATCCCGCAGCTTTAATTACATCTTGAAGATGATCTTCTATTACATCATGTTGTTTCTTCATTTATTTATTAGGTTTATATAATTTCTAACCGTTAAACTCATTCACACTCTATTTCTTCTATTTCTTGTTCACTTTTGAATAACATTTTGACAAATATTCTCTTCTTCCGCATCCTCGTTCCTTTCTTTTACTTATATCCCTTTGCGAATCTCCGTTGCGTAGACCCCGTGCGGTTATGACCCCGTGAGCAAATCAGTCCAGCTCCATCCCTCCTTCACTCACTCACTCACTTCATTCCGAACTTTTTCGCGGGTCATCATTATTCGGCTCGTTTGGCATCTTGTTTTTTCTTCCTCTCCCTAGCTTTTTTTTGCTCTACATTGTCTTTCAACAACCCGCAACAACCGCAAATCATGCTAGACCACGCGGTTCAAACCAGTGCCGCCGCCCCAGCGAGCTCCGTCGAGCTCGCATCAGAAAATCGGAGGAAAAAGTTTCAGTTTCACGCCTTCTTTGGCGATTTGGCGGCCGGCGAACACTGGCAGCGGCATCGCACCCGGGAACCGACGGGACCTTTCGTCTCGCCTCCGTCTAATTAGTGTCGGAACCGTAGCGAGGGTTACTGCGAAGATGGAAATGAGGCGCTCGGTCCGGACCCCCGAAATGGGAACCGAAATTGGACGGGAATTCGATTTTAATTGAAAGCATTCGAATCGAATCCTTCCCGGGGGCCTCGAAGGAAGCGCTTTCTCAAAAGATTCTTGCCGTATTCTGAGGGGCCGCCACCAATGGCCGCCAGTATGCCAGAAAAGGCACGGGATGAAAGTGGAAGAGAAAAAAGCGAACGCGAACTAAGAACCCGGAACGCGCGCCCGGAGGAAAGAATGCTCGTTGAAATACAAAAATCGTAACGAGACGAACGAGACGAGTGCCAGCAGCTCTTTCAACTCCACGCCATCACGAGCTATGACGAATCATCAATGGAGCCAGAATGGAGTCTCTCTTGCTCTTGGAGTCTTCTCGGAGTGATTGGGTTCCGAGGCCTCTGTTCCGCTGGCCTAACCACACTCAGCAGCCCCCGGGGAAGGAGCAGGTGTGTGCGCCGCTGAAATGATTAATTAACTCCGCGGATGGTGCGCACTCCAGGACGTGGCCCTGGACTCGCTGGACTCCCGGGGGCATTTCCTCCCGGGCCGTTTGAGTTTTGCAATCTTCCGAAGCCAAAGCTCGGGGTGCCCTTTTTAAGGGGAATGGGGGGATGGGGCTACCAGCAGCCCGGAACAGCCAGCAGCTCCATCAATTAGACACACCAAAGGTCTCCCCCACCCCTTGAGCATTGAGTAGCCCGCGGTTCCGACGATTGATCCGTTTACGACCCGTCGATCGGGCAATGAGATGATCGATGGATCGGGCCCACCGAAGGGGCACCCCACCGGGAATCTGGGAACCCAGAATGGTGGTGGTGATGAAGGGGAGAGAAGCATTCCATCCATCCAGTGCCAGTGGTCGATCGTAAATCGTTATTCCAAGCGTTTCGTCGTCCAAGCGATCAGCGATCCGCGGGTGCATTCCACTCCCCATCCAGCCTTCCGGGGGTGCATTCCCGTGGTGTTTGGGGAGCGGAAGCGGAGAGTGCGCGGACCTGCGGAGAATCTGTTTGTCTGGGAAGCGCAGCGGGCGCGACGAATCCGATCGATCAGCTACCGAGCGATGAGAACGCGATCGCGGATGATGATGGTGATGATGGTGATGGCGACTCACGAGCACGATGCGCCGTGCCGCGTGCCTTGGCCTTGGCATGGACCGTTGCGCTCCTGGAGTGGTGCGGGTGCAGCACTAATCTATTTAAAGAAATTATGTTTTGAAACCATGAGGAAACCCGCTTTCGGCCATGAGGTAGCTTGATATGTTGGCTGGGAACTGGGTTGTTCGTCGGGGGTTCGTGGGGTAGCGTCGTTAACACAAAAGGCTATCATGTTACGTTAACCCTATCGCGGACTTCTCCCGGCTGCACCTGGAAGTGATGGATGATGACCGGCTGGCTGGCTGGCTGGCTGGACGGAGTCGCGGAGTGTGCATCGAGATCATTGCGATCATCATCTTGCTGCTCGAAGGGAGGCGGTCGATGCATTCGTTGTGCTGCTTTCATTTCGAGAGAGGAGTATTGATTTCTATTTACTTCCTGAAGGTAGAGTTGAGATGATTATCATCGGCAGGTATCGATTGGTTTCAATGTTAAACATGAAACATGTTGGCAGACGGTTGACAAAAAGCAACACATCGTATAAGTAATTGGCTCATTTCATTTTAGTCGACAGTTTTTTTTAAATACTATTTTGTTTTGCTACACACATAGGTATAAATGTTTATTGAAGCTATTCCTTAAATAATGCAAGAGAACGGCATCGTTTTGGATAGCCTGTTTGTTTAGTTAAGCTTTAAGATACTGCTGAAAACAATAAAACTAAAGGAGATTGATAGCAGAAAGATATTAATGATGATACTGTGCCAGTATTCGAATGCAGTAGTTATCTGTAACAACTGACAAAACGACATTTCATTAGCTTAGCTTTCCTGTATAGTGTTTTAATTATGAGATGATTTTGAGATAATTTCATAGCAATGCAATATTTGCCTTATCAAAACCGCGTTTCTGTGATTTAAAGCAAGGCATGACTTATATTTTCTGTGAAAAAAAATTAATTGATTGAAAATCAATTCAAATTAGGTTATTTAATCTTCATTATGGTTCAGTTTACTGATAATTATTTTTGTTACTAAAACATACACCTTTTCCTTATTTGGTAAATAGATTTGCGATGAAGTTGCTATTAATGATTAATATTATGCTTTGAGACAAACACAGCTATCTTGCAGCTGTGTACTTGTGTTTTTTTTTTTTTTTTTTTTTTTTTTTTTTTTTTTTTTTTTTTTTTTACAAGTGTAGGGCGGGAAACCTTCATAGGCACCTAGGGGAGTACGAGAGTTCCCTTCGGTAGTGTGGGATTTTTACCCACTAAAACCCCCCTTCCAATGCCTTTAGCCCCCTTCGGTAGTACCTTGCGGCATCCTTCAAAGGGGAGGCTGGGCGGTAAACGCCCCATTCAACATCTACTGATGTTCTCGCAAATAGATGTCTCACTGAGATTGCCCCTGGCTTTCTATCCTGGGCAACCGGTCTTCTTTTTGCCACTCGGCAAATAGTTTCCTCATCGCATGGCTGATGAACCTATTCACAGCATCGAAGGCAGCAGGGTTCTGACACATTCGTGTGACAATGTCATCTACCGAAAAGTCATCTCCAATGCTCCTCTTCAGCTCCTCTCTTGTGTCTGCGAACCTTGGGCAGACAACCAGAATGTGCTCTGGAGACTCCACAGTTCCTTGGCAGGCTGGGCAGTACGGTGTCATGGTTCTGTTTATCCGGTGTAGATAATCCCTAAAATAACCGTTTCCTGAGAGGAATTGGGTTAAATAGAAATTAATCTCCCCGTGTTTTCTGGTCACCCATGGACCGATTTCTGGGATTAGGCGATGCGTCCATCGTCCGCTTTTGCCTGCGTCCCATTGACTTTGCCATTTCCGCATTGAATTTTGATGCCCATATCGACTGCCTGGAATGTTTCTTCCAGCGTAGCGCTCGGTATCTTCCATGATCACTAAAGTGATTGGCATCATACCCGATATCACACACACTGCCTCTAGTGAGACGGTGCGGAATGCGCTCGCCACCCTGATCGCTAAGAGCCGGTGCACGCGGTCTAGAATCAGCCTGTTGCTGGGTTTTCTCAGTGCTACACCCCAGACTGGGCTTGCGTACCGTAGTGTAGATGACACTACAGTCGCCAGCAGTCTCTTCTTGGAGCCTGAAAGGCCCCCTGATCTGTGCAGCATGCCAGTGAGAGCATTCAAAGAATTCCTCGCTTTGTTAGCCGCATACTCGAGATGGTGCTTGAAGGTTAGCCTATCATCTAACATCACACCAAGATACTTTATTGCCTTCTGCGGCCGAACCACTAGACCACCAATCGTAACCGATGTCTCTTGGACGTGCTTACTAACAATCAGCATCTCGGTTTTGTTGTGTGCGACAACCAGGCCTCGACCCTTCATCCACCTGCTAACCGCTTCTACCGATCTTTCCACGTTCAATTTCACTTCCTCCAGGGACTGCC
This sequence comes from Anopheles darlingi, assembly GCF_943734745.1. Classification (NCBI taxonomy): domain Eukaryota; kingdom Metazoa; phylum Arthropoda; class Insecta; order Diptera; family Culicidae; genus Anopheles; species Anopheles darlingi. The sequence goes on along the minus strand of NC_064875.1, from coordinate 25,764,660 downwards.
CGCAGACCGTCAGGACCATATCATCGGCGAAGCCAACGACCAAAGTCCCAACAGGCAGCCTCAGCCGCAGGACACCATCATACATCACGTTCCAGAGTGTTGGCCCTAGAACGGAGCCTTGTGGTACGCCTGCCGTAAGAGGCACTTCCTGTTGACCTGAATCAGTGTCGTAGATCAGTACTCGATCCTCGAAGTAGCTCCGAAGCATACGGCAAAGGTACTCTGGCACTTTCATGCTGCGCAGCGACCTTGCGATTGCCGTCCAACTGGCGTTGTTGAAGGCGTTCTGTACGTCAATGGTAATGATCGCACAGAATCCTCCACTTTTATTCGCAGTTTCTACCACTGTGCGAATGGCGTCAACAGTTGACCTTCTCTGGCGAAAACCAAACTGTCTACAGGATAGTCCCCGGTTACCCTCCGTGTACGGCGTCAGCCTGTTAAGGATCAGCCGTTCCAGAAGTTTACCCAGAGTGTCTATCAAGCAGATCGGCCTGTACGCCGAAGTGTCTCCAGGATTCTTGCCGGGCTTGGGCAGCAGGATAAGCTTCTGCCGCTTCCAGCAAACGGGAAAGCTACAATCATCCAGACATTTCTGCATTGTTTTCATGATAAGATCGGGACATACCTCTATAGCAGTTTTCAAAGCTATATTCGGGATGCCATCAGGCCCCGGAGCTTTGTTCGGCACCATACGCCTGGCCGCCTGCTGTAGTTCTCCGATCGTTATCTTTGGGCATTCCACTTGCTCCTCTTTGTTGTATGGCATTGAGGGCCACACACATAGCTGGTGTGCTGGAAATAGCTTGCTAACGATTGCTCGAAGTCTCTCAGGGCAAGTTTCTCGTGGAACGCTCGGACCTTTGAGTTTCTTCATAGCTAACCTATATGCTCCTCCCCTCCATAGGTCTAGCTCAGCCTCCCTGTTTAACTTACGAAGGCTCTCTTCCTTGCTAATAGCAATCTGTCTTTTCAGTGCTGACCGTGCAGCCTTATAGACGATTTGCTTCGATACCCTATCTGTTTCCAGCTTGGCACGTTGCATATCTCTCCTGGCATGGAGGCACTCTGCACGAAGATCGCTTAGCTCTTGGGACCACCAGTGAACTTGGCGTTTACCCCTCGAGGCCGTAGTTTTCCTCGGCATTGTAGCATCACATGCCCTAGTCATAGTTTCGGTTAGTTCCTTCGGGCTAAGGCACGTTCCGTCATATGACCATTTGAGAAACTCATTGAAGAGATTCTTGTCGAAAAACGCATTTCTCCAAGCCCGCTCCTTCTTGCGTTTTCCCACCTCGCAGGGGCTATTTCCAGCTGTTGAGCACTGAAGCGTATATCGCACTGCAAAATGGTCACTGTACGTATACTCCTCACTGACCCGCCAATGCATGTCTTGGGCTAACACCGGACTACAGAACGTGATGTCGATGATCGACTCTCGACCGTTCTTGCTGAAAGTCCTGGTATTCCCTTGATTGGCCAAGAGGACATCTAGTCTCGCAATAGCTTCCAACAGACTATCGCCTCTCGGTTTATTGACCCTGCTGCCCCACGTGGTCGACCACGCGTTAAAATCGCCGGCAATTAAGAGTGGTTTGTGCTGTGATAGCACGTCCTGCATTTCCTCCAGCATCTTCTCGTACTGATCGAGAGACCATCTGGGAGGCGCATAGACGGCACACACATATACACCTCCAACCTTTACTACGACGAATCCCTCATGGCTGTTGTCCACCACCTCTTGGATCGGGTACTTCCCTCCGACCATTACTGCCGCCAACCTACCACTGTCGGTCGCCCAGTTTCCGTCCCTTTCAGGAACTTCATAGGGCTCGGCAATTATCGCAAGGTCGCACCCCGTTTCTCCCATGCGCTGTTCCAGTAGGTCCTGCGCAACCTCACAGTGGTTCAAGTTAATTTGAATTACTTGCATCCACTGGGCTTTACCGCTGTACAGCGGGACCCACCAGGTACATGGCACCTGTCCTGTCCGACTGGACAGAGCTCGCAGTTAGGCGGATTCTTGCAATCCTTGGCAAGATGCCCTTCCGCGCAACACCTTCTGCATTTGGTGGACCGATCCACCCCTTTGCAGCCGCTCTTCTGGTGACCCCACTCCCAGCACCGCGAGCATGGATATCGTTTTGAAACGATTCGCACAGGGCAATCGTTCCATCCCACCCGCAGCTTACCAGCCTTGACGAGTTTCGTCGCTTGGGCCTCTGGCAGGACGATTTCCGCTACCTTCTTACGCTGGAAGGAGGTACGCAGCTTAACGACTGGCGCTTCCTTCAACTCCAACAGCTCGCATACTGCATCCTGCAGCTGCTTCTCTGTTGTTGCCTCATAGAGACCGCGACACTGGACGGTTCTTCTCTGAGTTAGAGCCGTTACAGTGGCCGCCTCCCCTAGGACTTTTTGCACAACTGAGGTGTAGTCCAAGCTCCTGGTGTGGCCACGCAGGTGCAACAGCATGCTTCCGTTGCTTGAGCGGGTAACGTGCTTAACGCATTTACCCAGCTCGACTAGCTCAGCTGCGCTCTGCATGGAAGCGATGATTTCCACGTACTTCTCCTCCGTCTCGGCTTTCACCAATATCGCATCAGGCTTGCGCCTTTGCGGTCTCGGTTCAACCTTCGGCGGCAACGTGGTTTCGGGTTTGGGGCGAGTTTTCCTACGCCTCACCACCACAAACCCCTCTTCATCGGTCTTCGGAAGAGAAGAGCTCTTCTCCTCCTTGCGCTCTCGTTTGCTGGGAGCCGCCTCCCCAGGCGAGCTCCTCTGCCTCTTCTCGCTCGACACCTTCGGTTCCTCATCCTTCTTGTGCATATTGCCCTGCACAACGGACGCAAACGACCTGCTTTTTGCCGATGCGAGGGTCTCTCCACCCACCGCAACCGACGAAGCGCTGTCGGTTTGGCACTCCACACTGACGAAGTTTGGAGCGAGCACGGTTTGGCACTCTACACTCCTTACTTCTGTCTGCTGCTGCCTTTCCAGGGCTCTAAGATCCTGGATCAGCTGGATCGCCAACTTGGCCACCTCCAGCTGGACCCCGCTCTTCTTATCCCGGACCAGAGCCAGGATGCTGTCGGCTCCCTTCAAAGCCAACCCTAACGGGCCAGTGGCAGCCGTGGCTACCTCCGACAGTTTTCCCTGGGCACTCTCCGGTTTCTTACCCTCCGACTTGGCGCACCGTGCAAATGGTGGAGCTAGCGGAGCGTCCCCCTCGGTTGAGCCCCGAGTGGTGGGACCAGTAACAGCCGGCTTTGCTTTCGCTGATTTACTCGCCACTCCATCACTCTTGTTGGTGCTTCCAGAGACTACAGCTCCAGAGGAGACACCTTTGCTAGCTCCCAACCCTGGTTTCTTCGAAACCCCCCGAGGTTGAATCGGCGAACGCGCCGTCTTAGAGCACTTTCCAAAAGCCTCGGCTTCCGGAGGGACATCCTCGACCGTAGCACTCATGGCGATTGCTCACTGGGTAGCTCACTTGAGTTATTTGTTCTTTGGGTAACTCACCAGTTCGCGACGTGACGATTGATAGCGGCTATCACTAGTGATGCCCACTATCACTCACACCACTAAACCGGGAGCCCGCTTAGCGTCGTTTGCTTGAGCGGGCAAGTTTACCTTTTTGCCGCACTTTAAGTAAAACAAAGCACTGGCACTTCACTGCCGCTGCGTGAAACAGGCATTCACCAGAGTGATGGCCAAATTTCACTGTTAGCGGCGCACTCTGAATTGAGTTTTTTTGCGATTAAAGCGGATCACAGATTTGTGTGTCCTTTCGCTATGGAACTCACACTCACACATCACTTGTGTACTTGTGTGAGATTCAAAAAAGGTTGCATTATGCCAAGGAATATTTAGCGCCAAACCAATAACAGCTCAAAGCTAATCTAAATTCTTTCGTGTCCTTTTTGTTAAATAAAAAATGATCTCGTTAAATCTCAGGGAAGCTATTGGTTGATAGTCGTATTCAAATCAGTGTAGCAGTTAAATGTTAAATAATAATAGTTAAATAATTAGTTAAAACATCTAAGTGCTTAGTTTGACAAATTCTAGAACTAGAACTGCCTTGTTTAGACTTTAGATTTAGACGTTTAGATAATCGACCGTATTATTCTATTTGATTAGAATATTCGTAGTTATTCTGCACAAATGGTGTGTGAAGGTGATGTTAAAATTTCAATTAGAAAATAAATAAAAGTTAACTGAAGTCATGAATTTGAGAAATGAGCAAGAAGTTCGTAAATTACGTAAGTTTGACTAGGTTACTGAAATCAGCCTATTGGTTGCAGGAACAACTGTTTAATGATAGAAAAATCTATGACTAAGCAAAATATATTAATAAAATCTTTAAAAACAATAAATTGAATCATGAAAACTGATAACCCTGAATAATACACTGAAAAAAAAGTAAAACAACAAAATGAAACACGCATCTTTCATTAAAATCTTCAATCGTCATCTTCATTTTCATCTTTGAGATTAATTTCAGTTACCAACTTTCAAATTTCGTTAAACAAAACAAATAAATGATACATGCCCCATGCCTATGGTAAGCTTTGTTTACAGCTATTTCTCGAGATCGCCAGCAAGAGAAAGTGAATTCTCTTCTAAACCTTCTACGACGTCCACGAAAACAAATAAATTTCCATTTCAAACTATTAGACACTTTAAACACTATCCACTCATACTAGCTCGTTGATCCATCCTAACGAACCCAATCCAGGTTGCCGCGCGTCGATGGCCCCCTCCTGAGGTTCACGCAGGCGACTCGGAACCACCGGTCTGGTCCGGTGGGGCACACGAACCCATGATTAGAGTGCGCGGTGGTTGCAGCTGCCCCATACGGACGGACGATCGATCGAGAGCTGTGTATTTTGAAAGTAATTATTTTATTACCGGTCCGCGTTTCTCATCTGCATCGTTAGCACAGCCGCTGGATCCGGCCCCGGTCGTTTTGGGCAGATTAACTCGATTCCCCGATCCGTTCCCGGATCAGTATCCAATTGCCTCACGAAGTGTAGGATGCTACTTGCTGCTGTTGGAATTGGTGATACCCGATCACCGTGTTCCCATGCCCGTGGTGCTAGAGTGTCGGCCAAATTTTTGATTATCGGTTAGCCGTTCGGAGGTTAGTTCCCTCGCATCTATAGCATTAGAGACCCGGCACCTGGGACTTCCATGGACTTGTAAACGAATATAAAACCGAACGGCGATGTCTATGCGCTTTTGTCTTTCAGTCTCGCAGTCTCGCAGTCTCGATCCCGGAGCGGAGCGGTCTAGATCGAGGTCAATTCCTGCTCACGATCAGCCAGCACGCCCCGCGCACGCCGCCCCATTCGCGCTCTCGAAACTCCGGGGGCGCTGGTGACCGGGGTTAGGACGATGATAAATTTAAAACCGACCATAAATTTTCAATTCATCCAAGGTACGCAATGGTTGTGCGGGGGGAATGGAGAGCGAGTAGCTGTGAGTTGTAGGAGTTGGGAGGTGGAGTAGGAGAAGGAGAAGACCGCTCTAAAATTAATACCCTCCCTGGTCGAGCAATGACCACGCGCGAGCGCGCCAACGATTCCCGCGTGCAGATGCAGATTAAGAACTCCTCCAAAAGGACGGACAGACCGAAGACCGAAGGCCTTCGAGAGTGCAACGTGGTCGTCGGCATGATCTGACCGGGCACCGGCACACGCCAGGGGACATTTTCCTGGCAAGAACAAGCGAACTCGGCCTCGGTCTCGGTCTCGGCGTGACGTCCGCACGACGTCACGTCGTGATTTCGGTTTTTCGTGAGATTTTGAAGAATCAATGCCAACACTAGCACCGGCAGCAGTACCAGCAGCAGCCAGTCCATGGGCATGATGGTGATGATGCTGATGATGATGGTGATGATGATGGTCGGTTTGGGCTGTTTATTCTGTTCGTTTTTCTTTGTTTTTTCCCGCTTGGTTGGAATGATTCTCTTTCCAAAATCGTGTCTTACGGTGTACAGAGGGATGTAGAGAGTGGAAAAGTGGAAAAACAAAACATCGAGAGAAAGACAGAGAGAAGGAGAAGAGAGACATGCCAATGTTGGAGGAGAACGAGAAGGGAATGGTTTCAAAAGTATAATAATAAATAAAGCGAAGAAATCAGCCCATCGGCCCATTTGTCTCGTCACTCGACTCGTCGTCGTCGTCGTTTGCAGCAGTCAACGCCAGTGACAATGGATGCCAGGGGACCGTTGCACCGCCAAAGTGATGCACAGCGAGCTGCACCTTCCGATTCCTTCTCGAGAGAATGGCGCACCTCGGGAATGCTGCTGCTGACGATGCTGCTGACGATGCTGCTGCCGCCGCTGCTGTTGATCATGCTGAGTCCGGGGCATCGTGATTTGCTCAGCATTCGGAATGCTCTTTTCCCGGGAAAATTAACATTCGACATTCCATGGGGCCGAGGTCCATGGGTGTTGCGTCACCATTCGTGCGTGCCGGTGCGTGCCGGTGCGTGCCTTAGTTCTACTCCTACACCACACCACAACACGCCGCTAAAGGTTTGATGGGATTGGGCCCTACAATGGGAAATGTCCCGCTGTCTGGGCGTTTTTTAGAGAAATCGATACCGGCACCTGGGCGAACGAGACTCCCGGAAGGGGTCTCGCTCTGGTGCCCGGTAGGGTGCTGCTCCCCTAGAGCCGGACCGGCACCGGTAACCTGTGCGCTCGGATGGAGGCAGCTGCAGCGATTGTCAAAGTTCGTTTAACTTGCTCCTTACGGCGGGGGGTTTTCGATTTGAATAATGTTTCTTTTTTTGTTTTTTTGGAGGAAGACCAAGGTAGGACTCAGGGAAGGGAGCAGCCCAAAAGATGCTGACACTGTGGTGTGTCAGGCTGTACGGCAACATATGCTGCTATCGAGTGGTATTGAACGCATTTCGAAATTCATTCGATTGCTTTCGAGTCCGTTTTTTTTTATTTTCAATTTCTTGTTTTACATAACGAAGAGATTGCTCCAAACAAATGATAGAATAATGGAATCTAAAGAAGTCAATCAAAGATAAAAGAGAAAATAAAAACAATGGTCATTCGTTTATATAGATGCTGGACAGATCTATGATATTTAAAACAGTATGTTACAGATCCAGATTTGATTACTACTTCCTATTATCAGTAGCAGCATAGAAGATAGAAGGTATTCAGTTGTCAAGAAAAGACCATTTTAGACAAGGTTCGTACAATCTCATTTATAATGTCAATTGGGGTATGTAAAGGATTCCATTGTTCGATAGCCTGCATTTCTGCAGATTTCAATTATTTCTTTTTTTTCTGCGAATCATTTTGTCACTCTCTCACTGCGCTGCACTTTGGCACAGCAAAATGTTCCAGTAAGTAAAAACGATTGAAACATTTCTCTGGCGTCGTAAACCACATAAACGTAATAGTTGATGGAAAATAACTTTACACTTGCTTCTAAACGAATATTAGGTTGCTTTCGAATGTGCTGCCCTGCTTCAGTATGCTTTTGCCTTACATTCCTTCCACCTGAAGTAACTATTCTTCACAAAGTGATGCCTTCCAAACAGTTATCAGCAGTTAGTATATTCATGGAAACGGAAAATATTTAGCTTACAGTTCAGCATCTACAGCTCTGCTTTTAAGCTTCCTTGAATATTGCTTCAATAAGTCTTCCGATCATGAGAACAATTTCAGGTGGTTGGAATTTCATTACCACTACTCAAGCAAAGTGCTACAAACATACTTCGAGTGTTTTACACACAATTCTGCTATTCTAGCAAGCAATGGAGTAATCCATTCTATTTCATCACCAATCACAGTAGCACTGCTGTTGATGTACACAAAGGATCAACTGCGATGATACAACGTCCAGGAGGTGGAAATGTTTCAATTTAAGCCAAATGAAACTATCACATCAAAGCCTCACTTGATCATTTGGTTGTACAATGCTGCTGCTCCTCCCTGCACTCCTACATGGGTGATATAATTTGAAAATTGGATTGCCAAAATTCACTTTACCTTCATCGCAATCGAAAGCGCTGCACTCAGCCCTCAGCGTCTTTGGGGCTGATGAAATTCAGTTTCCTTCAATTTGTACCGCTTTCCGTTTCGCATAACGAGCATTCGCCTCTCGCACACAACAACAACAACAACAACAACAACCATGGCTCGTGCGGCAAGAAGAAAGTTTTTGTTTTTCTATCCTCCTGCCAACGTGCCACCGTTGCTGCAGTTTCCTCCAAAATTTTGCGGGTGAAAACGCAACAGCAGAACAGCCTCCTCTCGCGTGCACACCACAATCATCCGCACCACGAGCGGTCGTGGTACTTGGAGTGTGTTGACTCGACGTGGCAACGGCACCAAGCCAAAAATCGGACTCGCTCTCTCTCTCACCAGCTCTCGGTGTGCAGCAACAAGCAACAAACCGACAGCAGCAAACGAGCAAAGGATATGCTTTTTCCTCGAGGTTTTGCCACCGGACGACGTTATGCTCTGTTCTGTTACGATTTGAATACGATTGCGATGCCTTTTGCACACTGCTGGAAACATTCATCGTCCCGGTCCATCGTCGTGTTCCGGGCAGGGCTGCCCCACTGGGTGCCCCACTAGGAACATGGACGAAGTTCACGACGAAATTGAGTGGAACGCCTGCTCAGGCCAGACCGGCCCACGGTAGCGTGGTGGTGTATTATTTTATGCAAAACACTGACAGGAAAAGGATAGCTTGTTAGTAAAATTTACTGGAAATGAGTAAAACTGTTGTCGGGCGGTTAAGGATGTTGCGCTAGTTTTTAGTTTCACTTCGCTTCGCTTTCCATGTTCATCAGTTGGAAGTTATATTCGTCCATCATGACAGAGCAAAGAATCATCCGAGAAATGGTAGTGCAAGCACTGGCGTTAAATATCATATTTAAAAGCTTCCATTTATCGTAACCATTTCACTGTTATTCCTGGTTTTCCAGGGAGAAATTGAAACACTCTAGTAAAATGATTGCATAAAGAACAGTTTACAGTACATTTTCCAATAGCTTGAGCAAGATAAATTGTTCGTTTTAGATTGCGACTATTTTTATTAAAAGATCTCACGTTTAATACTTCATTTTCAAATGCATAAATTGATATAATTTCTTAAAACAAATCGCTTTTAGAGTATCGTTAAAATGATTTCTTTGAAAAGTTCCAAAATAATCCCCAAAAAGTTAACAAGCAACACTCCCCATAAATAATCCCTCCCCAACAAAATAATTTGCGTACGCAACTCCCGGAGTATGGTACCGGCAGGTACCACATTATTAAAGAACCGTATTTTCCGCAAGGAATAACTCATCAAAAGTGCATTACCTCAAAAGGGTAGCACATCGAGGAACCGAAAGCCTCGACCATGTGCGAAGATGAAACGTTTTGTCACCCAAAGCGACCGCCCCAAAGCCCTTTTTTCTGCTTTTTTGCACGAGAAACAACACCGACAGCGCCGGAAGTTGCGAAACTATTCGAATTCACACGTTCGCTCATCTTTTCGTAATTACATAAAGTAATGTTAAATATTAATCATGCAACTCCCAACGACAGCAACTCGCAAAGAACGCCAACGAACGCCATCGGGCCCCATGATCGGTTCGGTGGGTCCCGGCTGCGTGCCACCGTAAAGTTTGATTATTTATCACTCCCCCGGAACCGAACGCTACGCTCTTCCGGTCTGACAGGGAGAGGTTTCGAACCCAAAAACCGACGCAAACGCAGCGCTCGACTCCTCATCCTCTTGCTGGCGACGGTTCTGACCGGAACCCGGACTTTGGATCGTCGTGGCCGGAAGTGGTTAGTAGTGGAACGATTCGAGGTCGAGGTTTGACCAAGGCACCCGGGACTGGGGGTGGGTCACCAGCGACGCATCGTCAAATTTATGAAATTTTAATAAAACACCCCACGGTAAGACCGAAACGCTATAAATAATAATTAAAATTTATATCCACACCATATTGTTCCAACACTTTCGAGCTGAGTGGGCTGCCCAGAGGTGTCCTGTGGCCTGGACTGGGGCTGGTGACACTGAACCGGCACTGAACACGGCTGGGGAAAACTTTGGCTAAGAACCGAAGTCGAATCAAGTCCCGTCGGTTGACAGAAGGGAAAGGATGTAAGTTGTGTTCAATTAAAACGAGCCAATCCCAGGATCCGAATCCCTTCGAGGAGCGAAGTATTGGAAGGCAAAGCCTCTTCGAGGGAAACGAGTGATTTCTGGTAAGGGTAATGCAAGACGTCGTATAGTGACTTGTGGGCTAAGCTCTCGAGACTCCCATTCCAGAGAAGAGAGCCTTCGGATCTACGCAGGAGGATAGGAATCCTCGTAAATTACGGAACTTCTAATCGAGCATTCATTGCGGAGTATTCGCTCAACGTATTTATAGCTTAGGTTCTCGATGCGGGTACTGCTTGACAGAGGAGGTCATATGGAGCTCTTAGGATTGATAATCGATTAAATTTAGTCTGAACTTAGTCCAGGCTCGTGGCTTATTGGTCTTATGGTTAAGGAGTAATAGTCCATATTCAAAAGACATTTAACAGTTGTTGAAAACAGTAAAGTACATCGTTTTCTAGCAAGTATCCAATCATATTCCAATAATAGTTATTGGTAATCTGTAGATTATTTTTATTTTGATCGTATTTTGGTCGCAATCTTATTTCCTTTTTTAGAACTTTGTACATTGAACTCTTTGTACTGGTATTATTATTAGACCATAGAATATTGTCAACCAACTTAGTGCTATTGTTATGCTCTTTAGAAGAAGCTTTACAGATTGTACTGTTGTATTCCGATTAAAATCTCATCTACACTGCCTCATGCACTGATTGCCTCCGTTTGCGCGCCAATTTGAAACCACTCTGATGTAAATCACGACAATTTAGTTTACTCGCCAGTTATAATAATACAAAATAACGGGACAAAGTTGCCGAGTGGCGACGCAACGCTCGCCCCAAAAACCAACAACCGCCATTCGGAACATTAATATAAATTATTTTTTCATTTGTCAAACCGTCCTGCGGGGCCATTTGCAGAAAGGACGACCCATAATGCGTAATAGAATTCCCATTGCTGGTGCCGATGCTACCGATGCTACTGCTGCTGCTGCTGCTGCTGCTGTTGAACTGCTTTGCATTCTATTCCTTCGCACCAAAACGCAAACTGGTGGTTCATGAAAATCTGGTTGCAACGCACACAGAG
>NC_064875.1:25745938-25748438 GCF_943734745.1 Anopheles darlingi | reverse complement strand
TGTCTCCTGGTATCATGTTGCAGGCCGCCGCTGCGCTACGTATGTGGTCTTCTAATCATCGACGACGGCCTCCAGTGTCCAGTGCCATCAGGTCAAATGCGTTTTTGAGCGTCCAGACAGGGTCTAGACTTCGGGTCCTTGTCCAATACATGCGTCTACCAACGTGCGGAGTACGGACTTCAACTACGTCAAGAACAGTGCGACGATGACTTCCGCCTTAGGTGTTGTGCGTCGTCAACAAACCTGCAAATCGTTGCTCCAAAAACCTTGCCACAAGACTAACGGGTGGAGGTCCACGTATTTGGCGTAAACTTAGGATGTACCTTCCGCCACCTAGTAGCCACCCTAATCACGATCAATTTACGTTCAATCATCTAACTGACCGTCTCACGACCGTCGTCGTCGACGAGGCAAATGGTGTGGTCTGGGCGGGCGCGAGGTCGTGGGGGAGTTCCATTCCGAGAACCTAGCTTCTGGCGCCGGTCCCAAAACGGTTCGCCCAAGGTGCGTAATTGAATTTTCAAACCAATTTAGGGGATCATCGCACAGCAGTAGCAGCAGCAGCAGCAGCAGCAGCAACAACACCGGCTATAGCAGGTGATAAATTGTGGTGATACCACCACCAACACCAACACCCCACTGGCAGCCGGCAGCCGGCCAGGAAGCCCTACCTTTGCAAACCCCACTATGACCATCATTATCCGTTTCTAAGGCACGCTAAGGCGCTCCTTGTTAAGGCTAACTTTGAGGTAAAAAGGTAATAATATCTTTTTCGACCATTTTCGACCACCGTCCTTCGAGCCCCCGGTTTCGGCTCAACGCCTGGTATCCAGCTTACCGGGTGGGTGAAGGGAAAGCTGGTGGAGCGCAAGGGAAGGAGAGTAAAAATTGTTTTCCGTGTAATGTTTGGTTCGGTTCCGTTTTTGGCATGCTACCTAGTTCACCAAGAACGTGTGCCACAGCAACAGGAAGGCCACGGGTTTGGCTTTACCGAGGAGAGGTGGAGCGTCGAAGTGGAGCTAAGCAGGACGAGGTTTTGTGCCATTTTGCAGCTGCTCGCAGGACCGATGCATGGCACGGCACTCGGTGTCCTATACTGTGCCTCTTAGTCGATGGTTGCTACGATTTCATGACATGACAGTCGATCCTCCAACTCCTGCTCCAAGTTACTCGGGGATTTTCGGGGGGCCGACGGCACGTAATCGCCAGCGTATTGCAAGGGGATGCAGCCGATTCTAAGGAAAATTATATGCTCCATGTTGTAGCAACAGCAGCGAAGGCAGAACATGGATCGAATCCTAGCCAGCTAATGGGATTTGAACCAATTAGGGTTTCGTTTGCAAACGTTAGATTATTGTGATTTGCGGTACTTGTGTCAGTTAAGCTTCTGTTGCTGCTTGTAAGTGTATGCTTTCTTGTGTGTTTGATTTTTTTTTGTGTTTCCTTTTTGATTTATTATCCTTTCATTTTGTTTAACATATTTTCCTTTTCACTTTTACTTGTTTATGTTTTGAGTGCACAAAACTGTCATAAAAACCACTTTTATGTTCAATCTTATGAACGTCTTCAATGTTTTTCATCATTTATTTGTTTACATGAGTATAAAACAGAAAGATCTCGTTTATACTAGTTGTTGTTCTATCTTTAACTAATTGATTTAATCCATCTTCTTCATTCATTCGATGAAATCGTGATATTCTTATCAAGTCTTATAATTCGGGAATGCCTTTAACTTAATTTCAGCACCACTTTCTTCTCCATTTCTTTTACAACATTCTACCAACACAGAATGCATTCTTGAAACTACGAAACATTCACCCCAGTAAACGCAGCTTAAAAGTTAAGATGCTTACTGTACTCTAAAAGCACCGTTCGCACTAGCCCCATCACCCACAATAAACATCATCTCGATCAACGGACCAGGAAACTCCACTCACTCCCACCATTCCTCCTCCCAAAACGCATCACATTATGTTGCGTGTCATCACAATGTGTCGCTCACCAGCTACCAACTACTTTGCTATCCCACGATCTCGCTCGCTCAAGACGCGATTCTCCCTTTGGAGGTCAGCTTCGGTCCGGGGGTTTATTTTCGTCCTTTTCATCGCACCCAAAATCCTCTTACGATTCGGTCTCGCGCAAAAGCCTCCAGACCAAACGAAAGGCGAAACCTAAAAGAAGGGAAGCGAAATACATTACATGGCCAGTCGCTCGGCCGGCCTCTCGGAGACACTTGTTCGCATCCCAAGACGACCCCGCCGAGACGAGCATGCGACAAACGACATTTCATTTCACACGCGGGGCCTAAAACGCGACCATCCTTGGAAAGTGCAAACCCACCCCAAAAGCCCGAAAAATCCCGAGTCCACGGTATTAGGATTGTTTCGCTTGTTCCGAGGAAAAACCTTGGGAGGAGGAATCGTCCAAGGGACGGACCTGTCGCGATTGAAACTCCAGTCCGTCGTCGTCGTCGCCAGGGTTCGAAGATCGGCATGAAATA
>NC_064875.1:25670938-25740938 GCF_943734745.1 Anopheles darlingi | reverse complement strand
GTCATGAGACGAGAGCTCAAGTTCAGGGAAAAGGAAAAAAAAGTGCTCAGTCATTTATTTATATTAAAACCTGTAGCACCTTCTGAACAGGTTTCGGCCAGATCCTCTTATCGCACAGCGATTGTTGCGCTGTGGAAGACGAATCGCATCCCTGACGTGAAACAGAATGAGTAGCCATTCTGTCCGGAATCGTTGGAAAGGTTTGACGTGTTCATTTATCGTTGCATTAATAAGATACGGTGTGTGTGCGTGTGTCTGTGTCCCTCGGTGATAAAGCATAAATGTCATCGATTTAAGCTTCAATTCCTTTAAATCTCTTTCTGGTCAAGAATCAAAGCAATCGATTATCAACTCACTCTTTTATTATCTTTCAACTTTATTTGCTAAATACTTGAATGATCCTGGTCACAGAGCAACAGAGTAACTCCTCCGCTCAACCGCTCAACCATATAATCCAAACGCATTTACAGGTTTAAAGTAAATGATACGCGACCGAACGAGTCGGAGTCCAGCGGCGAAATCCTTTATTAACCGAACACCAAACGCGAGGCGAACGGATTTTCGAGGCCACCACTAACAAGGGTAATGGACCATTCCGAGCGTTCCATTTGCGTCACTTTACAAAATAGGATTACATCGGGGATTATGGAAAATTAACCCACCGTATGCAATCCAATCCCACGGTCTGCATCGTTTATTTATGCTCCTGCGCTTTATGGTGGTTTGCCGGTCACCTGAACGGAGTGCGTCCGAGTCGAACTCATAGACCTCGTCGTCGTCATCGTCGTTGGCGTTCTGACAAATGTGACACGCAGGTGATTAGTACCGGCACATATTGACCGGCGACACTTTTCCAGCCCTACCGATGACGGTCCAGAATCGGTCGATCGAGCTCTAAAAAGTGGACCTCTCTCTCTCTCTCTTTGCCCTTCCCTTCGATCGATAAAAATGTAAATTTTACATCATTTTGAGCGGAATTCAATTAATTAAACTCCATTCCATTCCATTCCGCCTCTGGCGCGGGGGAAATCGATATGGCGACGAGCTGGTAGCTTCGAGGTTGCTTCGATCGTCATTCTCGCCTGTTGCTTCTGCTTCCCAGCGTCGCCATCGCAACCGCGTCACATGGACGTGGACGTTTTTCGGGGAGGAAATACCACTCTGTGTGGTTTCTCTATTCCACCTTTTTAGACCGCAATAGCTCCAGCAGCACCAGAATGTGAAACGGGATAGCGCGGAATCCACGGGGATCCCATCGGAATCGGTTAGAGCCCTCTCTCTCTCTCTCTCTCTCTCTCTCTCTGCCCCTGCCCCCAGAAGCGCTGAGCCTAATTAAAAACGCATTTCCTCTTCCCAGTATGCTAATTTGTAATGCATGTTAGCTACACCGCACTCTGCCATGATGTGGACAGTGATATCCGTGGCGGATTGAACACGGGACCGTTTTCGGTCATCATCCATCGCGTACCTCGTTTTTTGGGGGAAGGAAAGGGGGTCCAGAAAGACAAAAAGTTGCTGCCAGCAGCTTCGTCACAGGTCACAGAGCCCGCAGGCCTGGAACGCGATACCCCGTGGTTCGTCGTAGTCGTCACACAGACAAGCGACTCAGAGACCGCGGTCTTTGAGGTCTGCTCTGGAGCGCTGGACGTGTGGAGCCCGAAAAAGCTCTATCGTGCCAAGGAGATGATGAGGTTTGGAGCCAAGAGATGGATCCAAGATTGCTAGCCCCAAAGAGGTGGAAGGAAGGGCTCCAGACCGCGAGTAGCGGTTGACCGATTTCAACAACCGTCCGGACCGCACATTACAGGGGAATGAAAAATGACTTCTCTTCGGATCTAGGGGGTCCATACGGGTACGGGTGTGTGTGTGTGTGTGTCGCGGACAGAAGCTCTCGAGGCGGTAGACGAGAGCACCCTCTTGTTAGACTGATCCTAGTTCTCCTCGCGATATGTCCGCGGCATGTCACAGACATGGACAGAGAGAGAGAGAGGAATCAACAGGAGAAACGGAGCGAAAGAAATTATTGATGGCCAGCATTTTGTGTGTAGCCCTTCCTCGACATTATACACCCCTTCATCCCTCCACCCCACATCTTGGCCACGGTATGACCACTAGTCATTCGTCTTCGAGATGAACGGAACGCGGAAGAACGTGCCGCGTCGAAAGAAGCATGAAGTTTTTGGGCGAAAAGAACAAAGAGAACTTAGGACTACCTACTCCCCCCCAGGGGGCTTTCTGGAGTTCCTACGGGGTACGCGCGCTGGACGCCTGGAATAAAATGGTTTACAAATGTAATTAAAAATTATAATTTATCATGCCGCCCGCGGCGGACAACTTGGACATCAAGTCCGCCAGAGTCGAAGTCGGAGTCGGATGTCGGAGCAGCCAACCAAACCACTGGCGTCATTTTTCTTGTCGTGACCGTTTAGGGCGGTTTCTAGGGGCCGGGGTACGACGGGGTGGTTCGGCGTCTCAACGAAATCATCGCTTCTGGCTGGTTAGCGATCCCGGGCACCCGCCACTCAACGCCCCTAAGAAGGAGGCCTCGCCGCTAGGAAGGAATCTAGGAACGGAACTACGGCGATCGGTCGATGAATGATTAAAGACCTTTGCGTCTGGGGGTGTTGCGTCTCCGTTGGACCGAGTTGATACCGTGACTCCGTCGTCGAATATCTGGCCGAAGAGTCGCATCCCGACGATTATTATTTTTGGGTCCATTGGCCCACGGCCTGGGGCGCATGTTCCTTATCTTCGCGTACCTGGTGTTTACCGAAAGAATAAAAAGAAATCTTTCGGTCGCGCCAGAGCTTCGGGCGTTAAGTAAATGTTTGATTTAATTGCTGGTGTGGGGAGTGTGGTTGCAGCTGCTAGAGGGAAGATTCATGCGAAGGTGATTGTGTTTTTTTGGAGGTAAACTAAATACCGGTATCGACCAACAGGAATGCGGGGAACACTGATATGTGTTATCAATTTCTTTAAAGGTGTTCTGTGGTTAGAGGTGCAGCTCTTGTTTGTGTCTCGGTCTGGAAGAGAATGTAGGTCATAAGTGAAGCGCAAAGAGGGAGTGTCGTTATCGTATTGATGACGATGATAATATGAGGTTCAATGAAATTGAATGCAAACACATTCGAAAGCTCGATTTCTTGTTGTTGTCATCTCGATACTAGGTACTGAGCTGTATTTCTAGATGCTTCAATTTTGCAACTACTATTTTAATTAGCTGATTACTATTTGCAGGTTTAAGAGCTTCAAGATTCCGATTTTTTGTAACATTCCTCTTTTTTATTTCAGCTTTATAATTATTTGTTGAGACAGATAAAGTACATCGTAGGGGAAATCAACAAAAATTAATTAAACCAACATTGAATCAGCAATATCAATGTTAAAATCACGAAAGCATTCATATATTCATAAGCTTTTATTGGATCCTAAAACACCACTTCAAGTTGTATTTTAATGTAATACACACCAATTAAACAGTTGCCATCGATAACTAACGCTAACAGAAGACATTTAGGGTCCAGAGCGCAGAATAAACATTAGTTAGTTGGTTAGAAAATAGTTATTAATAATCAATGGTAAATTGCTCTTCGTGAACACATTAAGATTAAACATTAACCAGTCCTATAGATTTCAAAATAGAATTCGACTAAAATAAATGTATCTTAACGTTCATGCTTCGTTATATGCATGCATCATGATTGAATTAAATTAGTCTAGAAGCGTACTAAAAAATGAAAAGTACTGGTTATCCAAACATATGGCTCGTCCGTTCTTAGGTATGTAAAAGAAGTGCTGCTTTGTTTTTTATTTAAATTAAAATATTTAATAAGTAACATGAAATTTGAAAGTGTGATGCCCGTTGCCAAAACTAAGTTAGCATAATCGTTTTCTATAATCGATAGCATATTCGACCGCACCAAGCATATATCATTTAGGTATGGCTAAAGCATTTGCAATTCGCCAAGTTTATGTCACTGTTTACATTTCTTACAATTGTAAACTGATTTCTCAATTTTTCATATAAAACCGTATCTAAATTATTTCAACAAAACTTGTTTAATAAACACACAAAATTTAAACACATTTGCTTTCAAACCATTTAACAAATCCATTTAATTTAATAAATTGAAAGCTCGCTTTAAAATAATGCAGAGTATTTACCTTGCACTTTGAGCATCGTAAGAATAGCTTAATAAAGTTAATTAATGTGTATCATTTAAAAATTAAGCTCAAACCCGGCTCTCATCATTTCTTATTGTACTGCATTTCGCTGCAAACGAGTGAACCAACTATTCACCATCAACGTTGAATGTGTGCTTAAGTTGCGTGAGTCCAATGCTAAATCTTCTAAAATAGACTATTCATATGTCACTCGGACTCATGCCTTGTGCCGCTTGCTTGTGCATTCGTGAGCAATTACCATCCGTTGGTTATCATTATTAGGGAAAAAAGATCGCCAAAAAGTTTATGCATAGAGCGCAATTCTCATTCTAGCGTTTTTTTTAAACTCTAAATGCCATACTTAGCGTCCAGCGTGGTGCGCACAGTGCGTGCAGTTAAGATTTGTACTTTATGTGTTCTGCTTCGTAAACTCGAGGCCCAAACATGCGTTCGAGCTCTCTAACAAGACCCTCGGCAAGGCGGCACTCGGGATGCATAACTTTGTAGTTAGTTTTTATGAACGAGCCAATTGCTTCATTGCTCACCCCCCCGGCCGGGGGCTCATTGTTCCGCCACTATATCGCCGCTTGAAGAATGAGTCAAGGATGGTAAATGAGACATTTTTTTTTCTTTTTGAGAAACTATTTATGACTTGGTAATTTCCCTCCCCCTCCCTTCGGTGGAACCAATCCAGCGATTACACAGAAACCCTCATCCACAGCGGAGGAAGTGGTCTGTTGCCATCGCGCTGCCACCAACCACTTTCCATGTTTGCTCACGGGCCGACCGGCCGGAAGAGAATACATAATCCCATCCCATTCATGGCCACCATCAAGATCAAGCAAATGTATTCAACGTTTACCACGTCATCTCATCTCGTGCGCGCCAAACATTGTCACGCACCGCGCCGAAAAAGGGGCGAAATCCGTCCGGGGACGCGCTCCGAGAGTCCACAATGATTGGACTTTGATAGGCCTCGGATGGACCGGTCCAGTGGGGGGGCAACGGTTTCTCCTCGTCTAGCCCTCGACACCATCGCGCTGATAGATCATAATGAAGCACTAAAACACACCGAAACAATGAAACCACTTGAGGCACACCCCCATTCCCCCTTCCCCACCCTACAACCTCTCCTGATCCGGAGGTCTTCTAACTTCTTTATTTGTTCTACAAGTTAATTCCAAATGCAAGGCCGCTTCTCTCGCTCTCTCTCTTTCTCTATCTGGCAGGTCTCACTATTTTCCCACCACCCTCTCAGATCAGCAAGTCCCTTTTCCTCCCCCGGGCCCCGAGAAACGGTAGCGAGATAAAGAATTTCTTTTTAAAATCCCATACATCAGTCTCAGTCGGCACGTCGGAACTTCGGGGGATTTTCCTCCGAGGGGCATGTTTTCTCCCCTCTAAACAAACACCACCAGTGTGAAGGGGTGTGGGTCGGGAAAAGTCAGCACGAGACCCAAGAAGGCCCCCCGTTTCCCGGAGTCCGATGTCCGATAATGGGAAAGAGGGTGGGGAAGTATGACTTAGTTAGCATTTTATGATCCACAAGATCCACCTCCAAGGTGCCAAGGTTCACGCAGTGTTGGAGGAGTTGTGCAGTTTGCTGTTGCAGTTGACTTGCCCTGCCAGCCGCCCGTTAACCCGACCTGACAACTGGATTATTATTATGTAGAGTACTCGAGGAGAAGCTGGAGCTTCTGGAGCTTAGAGCTTGGCAGCGGAGGGCTGAGAAAGCAAACAAAGGAACGTACGTGCGACCCCCAATTCCAGCACGCGCTTCCGTGCGCGTTGAGTGACAGCAGCACACGCGGGACCGACCGTGAACTGACGAAACGTTTCATTTTCGGACCTTCGGAAAGAGGTCCACAGACCTTATCGGCCTAGCCGAGTAGAGACCGGAAGAGTTTCCGCTCGAGGACGCTTCATGGTGCGGGCGTGTTCTGACGACCGCACTAGACCTCTTCTAGACCGGATAGGTTGTACAGAGGGGGCTACTCAGTTCTCCAAAAACGGAAACGTCAACAGATACAGACGGCGCGCTGCACGTCAATCGGATTGGCGTGGCTAGGCGAGGTGGCATAAATTATCACACAGCACACGCAGGAGAACAGTGCCGCCGACCTTCTTCTTCTGTAGAGACCTTCCTCCCATTCACTGGCGAGCGAGTGAGAGGCGATAATTATCATAAATAAAGTATAATTATGGCCAGGTTTTGTTATGATAATTGGCAGCTGATATTCCTCCTAGACCGGTGACAGCACGAACCTCCTGCGGTGTGAGTTCCCGGGGAGGTTCACCTTCTTGGGACCCCCTTTCTTCCCGGTCCCGGGAAAGAAAGAGGTTGTTTATTGCACCCGCAATCCGGAATGGCGGGAAGATCGAGAAAGTCCTCGTCAGTCCCCGTAAAATGTTCTGCGGTACCTAGGCGCGTCTACATGTGTGTGTGTTTAATGGCCTCTGCAGTGACAGGAAGACCCTGACGAAAACTATCCGAGAACCGAGTTAAATTCGTTCTCCCGCCGAAACTGAAAACTGCAATTGTCCTTCGATTGCAGGCCCTGAGAGGCTGGCGGCGACCATTTGCTGCGTTTATGGACTCGGGGTAGACGAGGTCAGCGTGTGCACGCGTGAGCGGCCGTCAGCAATTTGTTCTAATTGTCTGCACACGCACAGCGGGAGGTGAACCGTGCTGCCTATGCTGCCAATGCCAATGCTGCTGATGATAATGATGAGCTACAACACCTTGGGAGAAACTGAAGGGACGCATCGAAGCGCAATTAGGTTTTTACTTCGGTTGGAAATGGTCTCGTTCAAGGGCACACACACACGTCCCGTAGTCGGAACTCGCAGCCTCAATTTTCCACTCGAGCGGTACCTGAAATGAGGTTCTTTCGCCTACGCCTGGTCTAATCGCAGTGGTCCGCAGTCCTTCACATACCGGGGAGTACGTTGGAGTACCTTTTCCCGGGAATCCAATCACCGTACGTAAGGGACGCCGCCGGGAACTTTAGCAGCTCATTTATCGGTGTAGGCAACGACCACTCCAGAAGCACCACGCATCGAAAGCCTCTCAGTTTTCCGGGACTCGAGGCTCGAGGCTCGATAAACAAATACAGTTTTGACAGTTCGCTGTGCTGTCAGTAGGCGGCGGAATTTCATTCCGCCGAAATGCCGTCAATCATGTGGAGCAGCCTCGACCTCATCTCGACGGTCGGACCTTATTCAAATCACTCCAAGCCCACTTTTGGGGTCCCTGAAAGAAGCTTCACCCGAGAGAAGAAGAAGAAGAAGAGGAGCATAGAGAGGCCATCCGCAATGTTAATCGAACACCAAACCAAACCTTCACCTCGACGAGAACGAAGCAAAGGTGTGAAGTGCGAACTCGATGGGTTCGTGTGTTCGTGTGTGTGTGTGCGCGCGCACATGATGGCGTATAGAACGGTTGAGTTCGAGGCGGCAGTTCAGTCCATTCCAATGATCACTTCAGGTCTCGATTTCGGGGAGATTTGCTTCTTGAGCAGCGGGCACCGACATCATAGCCGTAGTTTGCATATATGGTGGAAGGAATGGGGGGGGGGGAAGGTAAGGGACCTCAAACACCCGACAGCTGGTGGATCCAAGCCCGGCCTCAAGTCCCGGCTACCGTCAAGAGGGGAAGCGGTCTCTCTCTCTCTCTTTCTCTCTGCTACGTGGAAAACCTGTTGGAGCCATCGACCAAATCGACTTCCCAAATCGATCCGGATCCGGAGCCAACGCCACTCTCAGGCCGGCAGGCCCCAGTCATTAACATTCCTCATCTGCTGCCGTTTTGCACCGGGCCCCTGGCCGCGGTTCTCTAATGAAACATTACACGCTCTGGAACGTCCTCCCCTTCTCCTCTCTTTGCTATAGCATCGATGTGATGCGATGCCGCACCGGAAGCCGACCTGCTGATAAGGCGGGAACCGCTACGAATGGGTTTTGTGTGTTTTTTTCGGGTGCAGGGAGTTGTTGGTTCTGTTGCTCGCTGCTGCTGCTGCTGCTGCTCTTTTTTGCTTCTTTTGCTTTCGTGTGTTTCGTGAATTCCCGCCTTTTGATTTAATTTCCCTTCAAATTAATTAATCTCGTATTAATCCACTCGAACGGAATTTACATATTTATTACCGGACCGGGGCGATAAGGTGGCCGGGCACATCGCACTATAGGCTGCTATGCTTTGGGGGGTATGCAATGGTGCTGATGGAATGGAAAGAAATGTTTGCTGATTACCGTACGCTGGGGCTTCTGGTGTTTGGTTCAGGATTAACCTTTTGGCACGTTTTAGCAGCGAGCGAGGTTAATGCTAACGGTTTGATCAAGTTTATTTTTTTATAACAAGAAGTGTCAAACTAACACACCTAAATTCAGGACAATAAATCGATCGTCTTGTTGTTTAAATTTCCATCAATTTTATTTTAAAACGAATGAGCAGTGTTGGTTCATTCAAACGTTATTTCTCATCCCTTAAAACGATAGCAGAACTTTGTTTTAATATTTTTTGTCTCTCTCATTTTGTTTTTCTCTCATTATATTTATTTTCCCTTTCATGGAGTTGGTAAAGTTGATACATTTTCTGTTAAACTTTTTTTTTAATAATAAATATTGCGACTAAGTCGCATGCAACGATTGTCATACGATTGACATTTGTGGTTTAGTTAATGTGTAGTATAAGGATCATTCGAACCAGAAGAAAGGTTCATATTCGACAAAATAACTTTACCAAACCACGTAACCACGTCACGTTTTTCTCGTGACTATCATACTAAAACGTTTCAAGAATATTAGAATTGAGATCTCTGAGCCGAAAGTTTTAACAATTCAGCATCAATTCGTGGATAACGTTTCTGAGAAATAGCACTCTCTGTACTATCAACATTCTCAACACTGAAACTTGTTTTTTTTTCATAAAATTATTAGTTTCTCAGTATAAAAGCTTTAATATTGTTTATCCTTAACTCTTGGTAGCATTTTGCATCGGTAAATGGTTATTTGTTTTCGAAAAGTTTGACCAAAACACAAGCTTTACTAAATTGCTTTGCAAACAATTTCAAAACATTTGATAAATGATGTTTATATGACTTGTTCGCAACATCAAAAGGGTCAATGCAGTAGTTGTGATACCACGATGGACATTGATTTGGAAAACGTTGATTTTGGATAATTCGCTTATGTTTTAGCTACTAGGTTTTTGGTTGTTCATATAAGTGTATTTTCAATTTTCAATTTCCAATTTTCAATTTCAAAATCATACTCAGTATGTCTCTTTTTAGTGTTTTCTTCCACAGAAACATCTGCGGCAGTTATAACAGCCTATTAAAAGTTTCTTTTTTTATTAATTACTATCCTAATAATACGCTTGCATCGGCCTAATATTTGATGATACATGATGGAATATATAAACAATGATACAATTACCCCTCATAGAAATGATTAATCATCGAAACAAACATGATACAACCACTTTTCAAAACTATTTTATAAAGACTAAACTCCGAATAAAAATCAATTCTTTTCCCTAGAACCCAATAATTTTCCACTAATCGTCCTTTTGTCCTCGCTCACTGTCCCCGGCCCAGTGTGCGGTGCTCGGTAGGCGGGGGATATTATCTCAAATGGGGCGCATCACTCACGGTGTCCAATCCAGAACCGAGCGCGACACCGCCCGTCAGCCTGTTGCATTGATCTGATCCGATCCAGCGATTTAGCGATCCACCACCGGCCAGAAAGGCCATCAGAACCGGGTCCCTATCGTTTAGTGACGCTCGTGACAGACAGACAGTCAGCAGATAAGCCAGTTGGTATAAAATACACACACAGGGAGAGAGAAAAAAAAACAACCGAAAACAAACCAACAACAAACACCAAAACATATTCAAAATCCCATTCTCCGTGGCGGTGATTTGATCCGAGGGGGTGGTGGCTGCTCGTTGTTTTCCTGTCCCACACCGGCTTTCACACCATCGTGTCCTCGCACACACACACAGACACACACGCTCATAGCCCCATCAAAGAATCATTAATCCAAATTTGACATTATATCGAACGGCGCAGTCCGGGTGTGTGAAAAGCTGTGGCCGCCTCAGGATTTGAATATTCATTTAACGTGAAGCCGGTGTGCGTGTGTGTGACGCATGGACTCCATTCCGTGCGCTCCAAGGTGGTGAGATGTTTCGCAGCTACCGGAGGCCGGCATGTATCTCGAGTTTCGAGGTGCCAGCCGGCCACTTGCTGCCCGGGATGGATGGCAAATTATGCTCTCCACCTCCACTGGCTGGAATGTGAAACAACTGGAAGCGGTAGAAGCCGGTTGGCGAGATAATTACATTCTCCTATGATTCTAGACCTTCTTTTTTTTCTACCGTGTTTTTTGCTTAGCTCCACATACACACACACACCGCCTTCCGTTGGTGAAGCTCACTTTCTCATTATAATTTGAACCTCCAGTGGTTTTAGGAATGCCTCGACGGATGGATGGATGGATGGATGGATGTATGAGGCACACACCAGCGCCGACGCCATGGAATGTTGGATATGAATCCTAGAAGTTGCTGAGCTTTTGGTATGCAAATTGGTGTGCGGCTTGATTAGTCTCGATGGGAGTTTCGGGGAGGTTATAATTTGGTCCCGGGCTTTCCGAGGTTCAAGGTTCTCGCCATAAAACTTCCTCGCAATTCGGTCGCGCGAGCTCGCGAGTGATTGAGGGCCGTCGCTTGACATGCCACGACTTCTGGTATCCGCCACCACTACCACCACCACCACCACCAGAGCTTGGCTATGACTAATTAACCCCGGGGAGGCAGTCCCGGGATGCGCTATCGCATAGATCAATCATTAATTTAATGGCAAATGGGTATCGTGGGGCAGCAAATCCCTTTTCCGTTCTTTTTTTTTCCATCGAGATAAACCGCAATCCCATTCCGATCCCCGGACGCCCATCGATAACGAACTCAAAACGTGGATAATTAAGATATAAAATTCTAATCTCGATCACCGCCGGTTCTCGGCCCCCCACTTTTGGTCGTCGGATTTGGTCGCGAAACGGCAAACGTCAGCAAATATTATTATTCAATAGTCTGCCCGGAGGGGCAGAGGGGTGTGGGGAACCAAAGGGATTCACATAATCGGCAAAAGGGTAGCATAATTGAATATTCATCTCCGGGCAAACTCCACACGCCATGGCCCCGGGTATTTTGGCAATGGTTTGCGATTTGCCGAATGATGGATTCAGAAGCCGAAATGCGCTCGATGAGCAGCAGTAGCAGCAGCAGCAGCAGCAGCAGCAGTGACTAGCAGCTGGTTGTGACTGTGGCCTACAATCGTATAATTTTTATGGGCAAATAAAAGAAAAACTGGCAGAGGGAAGACCAACTGCTGCTGCTGCTGCCCTGCTGGGCCCGTTGGAGAGGGATGTAAAGAGGACGAAGAGCGATCGAGAGTTTGCCTATCAAAAACAGCTCAAATCCACGCTTGATCAACGATGCACGCACAATGGGCACGTGGTTACGGTGCGCGAGGACTAAATAGAATTAGAATCTGGAAAGTTTTGCATTGCAGTTCCTATTTGTTGATTGTTATTTATTTCAGTTTTTGTTTAATTAGACTACTGCCTATTAATGCCTTTCATCATTCGCTTAGAAAACCCAGACTTTTTCAATATTTTACCTAATAACCAAATCAGGATTAATCCAAACGGTAAGTAATAGTGTCAGTAATGAAAATCTCTGTTATTTTGTTCAGTAATTACTATCAAATCGTAGGATTTATGGACTAGAATAATTATAAAAGCAACTTTTCGTATGAATAGTATACACAGAGTATTCAGAACTTGAACACAAGGCTTTGTAAATACACTTCTTGCCTCTTCGACAACGCAATAAAAACATCATGTAGAGCATTCTGGAAATGTTGTAAACACACGGACAAATATTTCTGGTAGCTGGTTTTCATACATTTTTGGGACAAATTGTGAATTTCCTTTAACAAAATGCGTATAAAAGTATTTTAACTTCTACATTGAAGTGAAATTGTGAAGGTTAGTTGGCGAATTTGGTTTCATAATATTCTCAATTTCAAAACACTTTATTCAATATAAGTAAAAATGGGCTTCAATAGCGCGTTGCAATGAGCAGCAGGTTTCGGTGTATACCAAATGATTTCTTTTGAACTCCTAAAACTGTTTTACTCGGATAATTCCTAAATATTTTTCAAGAAACCGAGAAACATACTTCCTTACTACGTTCTGTTCCTGTTTGTCGACGAAATATTGTTCTACATTTTGACCAGAACCAACTCAACTCCCTCTCACCGTTCGCCTAAGTTAAATCCTTTCCTGCTAACCCCCGGATGGAAAACACCGAGTTCATTTGCGGAGAAAAAAGGCTTTCCAACACTTTTCTGTACACATGTCTGTATATTTCCACCGTCGAAGACCACTCGCAATGCCGCGCAGTGCTGGACGACTCAACGACGACGACTGACGAATTCGATTTTACGCCACCGACCGACCGACTGGCCCCATCCATTAGCCGCCACTGGAGCCCCATTTTTGGAAAACATAAGCATAAAATCTTTTACGATACCTCGGCCAGGCCACTACGGCGCGCACTCCAACGTGGAACAACGTTTTTGGCCGCAAAAACATGCACAACGCAGCAAAAATTCACCCAAAATTGCTGATCTGGTCTCGTGGTGACGGACGAGAATTAGACTTTTCCAACCAGCGAGCCAAAAAGGATGCGGAGGCCTTCCGGGAAAAGGGGTTCTTCCGCTCACGAGCGAGAAAACGCATAACTTGCTGGAGCTTATTGCACTTTGCACATCCCTTCCCCTTTCATTTGCTGAGTTCAAGTAGCTGGTTTCGAGTAGCTGCAGCAGAAGCAGCCACAAAGGGAAGGTCGTGGAATGGAAACGTCGGGGTCGAGCGAATTGAATTTCCAGTTAACATTCAAGAACCGAGCATACCACAATCTCCTTCCCAGCATTGGAGCAGCAGCAGTAGCACTTCCCATGCCGGATTTAACCGATTGGTGCTAGGTGCGGCCACTAATCTCGGCCACCACCACTAACAGCACCGTATGCAGGAGGTGTTGTTGGCTAGAGGAAAATTTTAATTAATCGACGAAAGGCGGAACGTGAGCGAAGCGAATAAAGAAAGAAGAAAAGTAACCAAAAAAAACACATATCGAGATCTCGGAATGTGCGCCAAGGCGTTGATCGTGCCCCGGAAACACCCGGCAGCCGACAGGAAGTAAGGCAAACATAACGGAAGCCAAAGCTGGCAAGGAATGGCGTTCTTGTGCGAATTTCTCGCCGAAGCAAATGAAACCTCATTTTCCTTCCATTCTTCTACGGCGATGGGTGCGGTTTGAAGATTTAGATGGAAAAAGTTTTATGCTGGTCCTCGAAAGGGCATATTGGTGGAAGGCAAATCTATATAAACCTTTACGATTGTACGTGCCCGGCCTGGCTGATCGCCGGCGACTTGACCGCGCGCGTTGTGCGATCATCATCATCATCATTGGCGTCTGCTGCACTCTTGACTTCGAGTTCGAGTTCGTTCGAGGAGGAGGAGAAGAAGGTGTGATTTTTACTTGCCACAACAGGCACGAGAGGAAGAAGAAGAAGAACGGGGTGGAGGAAAACAGAACTTCTCGGCAGAGCTCTCGGCGATTGCGCTCACCTTTTGGGGTTTCGTGATGAAAATTGTAAAAGAAAGGGTTTCATCCTCTCGATCCCTCGAAGAAAGCGTCTTTCGTTCGCTGGAAGGGCTTCGAGATGTGAGAGCCCAACACCAAGAGGGCGCACGCTGGCCACAGGGTTGTGTGAATTGATTTATTGCGAAAACACCGAACGGATTATAATAATTCTTGTAATGGCCTCCGGCGAGATCCATCCAAGAAGACGGGGTTTGTCCGTGACTTCTTCGACTTCCACGGGTCCACAGGTCACTTCTAAGGGTGCTGGTTGGTTTGATAAGCAGATTAGCTCGCTCGGTGTGATTATGCTGTCCGCTATCCGGCGCGTCGCAACGAACCGGAGGTCAATTAATGCCGTCGATCGATCGGAGCGCCTCTCTCTCTCGACGTCGTCGTTGCCGGACTCGACGTGAACCACGCGAGGCTAATTGGCCGTTTGGGGTGCGACTAGCACTGGGACTGGCGGTGTAGTTGAGGTGCTATAAAGGTCGACGGTTTTCTTCTTGCACCAACGCAGCGCGAAGAAAGGTTATCCGCGAGGGTTGGAGAGGATTGATCCGGAGAGGGCTGAAATGATATTTATTTTAGCCTCTAATGAGTATCGTGCTGGGAGCCCCATGTATGTGTGTGTGCGCGTGTGTGTGCTCTCACAAAACATATCATTAGTGGCTTTATGGCTATGGCTCGATGCTTATCTATGCTCCTGGCGCGAGGCGCCTTGCGGGAGTGTGTGCTCTGTGCGAACACAGAGGATTAGAATGCAGACACACACACACACCCATACATGGACACATACACACACACATACGTGCGGTTGATGTCCTCTAGGATGGTGGATGGCGGTTTTTGGGGAAATGCAAATGTTGTTTATCTAGAATATCTGCGCAGATGAGGATTTAAAATGGCTTTATTTTAAGATTCGCTAGCTACCATGCTTTGCATGCAGCGTGATTGGAGGATTTCATTCTTTGGGAATGAAATATCGAAGCATAGAAAATAGAATCTGATAAACTTGAGAAAAAAACCTAAAATGATAAAGAGTGTCAGGTTTCAGATAAGCCAGTTACTTTTTTATTATTGAATTTTGTTTTTCTATTGAACATGTGAAATAAAATTGCTTTGTTTGCAAACAGATTCGCTCTAATTACTTTTTTCAAATTGAAATAGCGCATATGACCTTATTTAACAATAGTAAACCAAATTTGCAATTATTTTGGCCAAAGTTTCTGTGATGGCCAATTGCTTGGCTAATATTATGTTTCAGGCAAGGTTGACTTGATTGTTTATGTATACCTTAGCTTTCAAACTTCAAAAGGTCGAATGCTTAAAATTTTGATTATCAAAATCGTAGGTTTTTGAATTATGTCCTTTGAATTATGAACGCAGCAATGGTCTCAATAGATTATCATTTGTTGAAAAAGCAGCCGTTGTGTTAATCCAAAAACGCTCACCACAGACGTTTACTTTGGCATTGTGTACATTGTTTATACAACATTATTGATTTTTTTTCATAAACATATCTTATCTTCAAGTAAATAGCGCTTCAAGCAGTACCTTTGCGATCGTAGAGGCAACGTAACTGGATTAATGAGCATTTTTGGTAGCATCAAAACGTTATTTTGTTTATTTAGCCTCCAATCATTCCTCAAATTTGATGAAATAAACAAATATATGTAGTCGCTTGATGTTACCACTTGATATGACCAGTCTTATACCTAATGTAAATTTCTTCAAAAAAGCAAATGTTTCGCTTCCTCATCATCATCCAATATGATAATGTAAGGATTTGAAATCAAATCAGATCGGCGTGCATTTTTACGGATTCGATCAGTAATGGCGATTGGTTAAATACATCCCACATTCCCACATCGTCTATGAACGCTATTGGTTCGTGTTTCTAAAGCGATTAATTAAGTGAACGCTGCACGATTGGATTATTAAATGCTAGTCTGCGATTGGCTGCTCCAACTCCATATATGCGAGTGCGAGTGTGACAAGGAACATGCCAAATGACATGAGCTAATGATAAGCACTTCTGAGAACTGATAAGGCTAAGCCAGTGGCACAACACCGTTCATAGAAGAGGCGGTAGCAACTGAATTAACTGATAAGATGAGGGCGAATAAAATGGAGTTGACCGAGGAACCTGAAGACCGATAGACATAACCGTTTTTTTCAGATGTATTCCAAAGGAAATGATTTACATGAGCATTGATTGATTGATTTGAATGAAAATAGCTAACTGCTTCTCGTCACTAATTTTAGATTTGTGTCTGAACAACACACTTTTGAGTCGTTTTTATCGTTTCTATACCTCTTTCCACGTTATTTATACACAATTAAAAGATATTTCCAAGTTATTTGAACATGTAATCCAATGATTTTGCTTTCGTCTCGATGTTTAATGGGCTATATCATATTAATTTAAACTTTTTTGTCATGGTGGAATAAATCAATAATTTGCCTTGCATCAGTCGATCTAGAAAGAGTCTCCCACTGCTCGTGGTCAAGCTCTGTTGACAGTACAATCGATATTTCAACTCCGATAAACTATTTTACTTCTTTGTTTATCAAGAACAATCCATCAAATAAATAAACTAAACTAAATCTATTTTTTCACAAGGTTTTGCCGATGTAATAAACATAAAATACTACATTTCTGACGACTTAATTACCCTCTTCAGTTGCCACTCAGCACGTTTATTGCATGAGGATGCGATTTTAATATTCCTTTATTAATTGCTTGCGTTTCATTAGCCAGCGCTGTAATACTTATCCACTAAGTAATAGCAATCTGTTCGCTTTCAAACTTTGTTCCATGTTGTATTCAAAGTTTGGTCCATGTTTGGTCCAAGCTGCCTTCACTTCACTTGATCGGCATCATGTCGTCGGTTTTTTTTATACTCGCTTAACAATAGATTTTCTCAGAAATGTACCTGAAACTGAGAGCTTGATTTATATGTTAAACGGAAACCCGAACGGATCCATCCGGACCACCCCTTCGATCGTCGCCTGGTGCAAGGCCCATCCGGGATCGCTGATGTTTGTCAAATTCGCTGAGCCACAGTTAAGCTGATTGACGGCCAAACGTGCGCATCAATCAAATGAATAATTCACATTCGTCTCCCCATCAAACCTTCTCCCCTTTGCAACCCTATTCCTCCACCTATTTCATGTTCTGCAGTGCCCGCCGAAAACGAAACGGCCATTTTGCACCGGAATTTTCCACCAAACATTCGCCCGGTTTACCAGGGCATTAGCCACGCTCCGGTCCGGTCCGGCCCAGAACAATAAACAATCGCAAATCCAACTCCCTTGCCCGCGCACACACACACACACACACACACACACACACACACACACACACACACACACACACACACACACACACACACACACACTGGCTTCCTCTGGCCCCGAAAACACAAAGCCGCGACCTCGCCAGTGATGACAATCAACAGGATTCGGATTTGTCATTCCGGGTGTCCCCGAGATATCGGATCGGACGGTCGGATCGACCACTGGACCTCAAAGGGGGTGGCTCGCGGGGGTGCAAAAGGGTGAAACATAAAATCGCAACAAAAGGTTTTGGCCAGGTAGCCAGCAGCAGCAGCGAGAGAGAGGAGAGAAAAAAGGACATTAATTTATGCATCGGCGTTAAAAATAACATTCTCATGCTCTTCTCTCTCTCTCTCCCTCTCTCCAATGGGATGCAATGGCAATGGTGGTCGTCGACGGTGGTGCATCTGGTATCCGTGATTGTGTCCGGATCATCATGCCAGAGAGTGCTCGGGACACAAACAAAATCCCCGAAACCCCCGAAAAGAAAACCCTTTCTGTGGGTGCGTGCGTGCGTGTGTGTGTGTGCGATGAATCGGTGAAATGATTCATATGTTCCGAGAGCGGTTTGTCGGGGTTTATGCTCCACCAAAGCCAGCCATCGAGCCAGCCAACCAGGTCTCCGGTAGTGATCCGGACGGGTATAAGTATGTTGCTGGAAATTAAAACCAAACATTTGGCCAGTCAGCCAACCAGCCGGCCTGTTGGCCGGCCAGTTTCTGGCCTCAGGGCACGAGAAGGGGGAGAAAATACATTTTGGCTAATCCAAAATGCAAAATGCGAACGCTCGACACACACACACACAGGCGCGCACACGCACAAAAGAGGTGGCAGGTGAGGGTTAAGCTTTTGTGGTAAACCTCTGCCAATGATGACGAGAAGGTTAAGGACGGGGACACGGACGCGGTACAAAAGGTGCAAAAGATGCTTTTCGGGGCTGGCCGGCGATCCCATGGCGTGGCATGCGGACGAATGTTTCAAGTATTTCAACGTTAGAGCTGGAAAAAGCATTAATGAAGTGCATATTGTTATTCCTCGGTCCTTTAGGGATCCCGGAGGGATGGGAACTGATCACCGGTGGACGGTGATGGTCACACGACACCCGAAGCACACGACGACACCCTCGGTCAGACTGACCCCGGGACCCGGGTTCCGGGACTCGATGCCGAAAGTGAATCCTTTTTTTTTCTTCTTTCGAATCCGTTCGCTAAAGAGGTGAAGAAGCGCGAGCAAAGGCGGATGAGGATGAAGGGTGCAGGCCGCGGGTTGGATCGCGATAGCACCGGCGGTCCGGACCGGCGGTCCGAAAATCGCTACACAAATCGCCCAAAAATCCCGAGAACCCGAAGAGCAGGTGGTGGCGATTCCGATTCTTGTACTTTCCGTTCGTCTGGACATTTGGCTTCGCTTCTTCTTTGGCGATTTCGTCGTCCGCTTTCGGTGCTTTTTGCATTTTTCGGACTGCCTTCCTTTAGACCTCTGGTCACGCCGCATTTGTTTGGTGTGTATGGAGGGACCACCTTCCGGCTTCTTTTTTTTTTGGTTACAAAACCTGGCTCTGCGTCTGGTCTGCGCGTATGTTTGGTTTGTTATTTTTTTTTTCGTGTGAAGTACTTCAAAAAGGATGGAGTTATTGCGAATGTAAGTGCAGGAGTTGTGGGTCAGCTGTGTGGCTCAAGATCATTCTTCTCCCTGTAGAAGGAGCTTAGTAGGCTGAGGGAAAGCGCCGCGAGCTGCCATATCCGTTCGTAAAATCAGTTTTTGCTGTTGTTGCCGTTTTGTTTCTGGACTTGTGTTTTTTTTTGCTGTGGGGAGTGGGCAACAGAGAGCCAACAGGGGACATGTGGAGGGAGGTAAACGGGGAACGCAGATTTCTGACAGCGATCAGTGAAGGCGGGAATGCCCAAAACGTACGATGAGGCCCTTCCGGCGGCAGCGGCGTGGTTGAGTGGAGTTCATTTCGTAACGGAACGACGGAACGGACGGAACATAATTCGCTTCGGCAGCTGGAGCTTGGAGCTGGTCGGTTTTTGGCCGGCTAAACCAGCGAACGCATGGCTGCCGCTGCCGCGAAAACACAGGATGCACCTGCGGAATGATGATGATGATGATGACGGCGGCCACGTTATTTGGAGCGTTTGGAGTTTGGTGTTTTGCGTGGCGTTGGTGTGGCCCTGCATTTGGTTCCAGGGGTTTTCAGGGGAAGTCTTCGTTTGAAGGTGAGTTCTTTGAAATTGTTTCAAGTTTTGCAAAACATGTTCCGCGCAACGGATGTTGTTTACCATTTACAGGGCAGTCAGTTCTATGAAAAGATGTTTAGAATGATTTGCAAAAACTAATCAAGCGTGTTGTCTCACTTTCTGATGAAAAAGATCACTTGTTCCTGCCTGAATTGATATGTTCAATTAGTTGGTATTATCGATTATCAATTAGTTAGATACAAAGATCAGTTTTACCTAGTAAGCATAAAGCTAACATTACTAACTTGAACTGTAGCAGAAAATTACGAAACCATACAGCGGTGTTCCTCTCCAATATCCAATTTAATATCGCTTTGCTGTCTTATTGGTCCTACGTCTTGACCACCATCAGTTCCTTCTCTGTTCCTGGGATTCGCTATAATTTCAATTCTTGTGCAATGCAACAACCCTCCATCTATCTTTTCTCTCTCAGACAAGAAAATATTTGAATAGTGCGCTTCGGTTAAACTGTACTGTTTGCCATTCGGCAATGGTTTGATATTGGAATCTGATTCAAGTTTCTTAGGAAATCTGTCCCTTTTTCTGCTCGTGCCTGAACCATTACAGCTGCATACCTTGCGCTTGTCCGTAACAAGTGGCCATCATTTTACGCGAATGAAATTACGTGCTCTAACATATTCCAGAATGTTATCTGTGGCTTTTGGTGAAGGTAGTTCTCTTCAAAAGCTTCCTTATTGCTGACCACTCATTGTCTTAACAGTCTTATGCCTTTAACAGATGCGGTGTATAACAAAAGTAGGGTTGTAAGTGCTCTCTTGGAAGTGCTTGGAAAACAGTCGAAGAAATGAAAGAATTGAACATAAAGTTGATGAACAATCGGCGAATTGCTATCATAGAAATAACGATGAAGATATTCTTTTAGCGATTGGCTACGATTCGTATCATTTGATTTTCACCAATTATTTGGTTTTGACAAATTTCACAAAACAAATTCTGTTTTATCCTTTCTATTTACAAAAAAAAATCAATAGGTCAAGAACTAAACAATAATCATACTTTAACTCGAGTGTTAACAATTCAGGGCATCCTGTTGTATTTTTTCTGTCCTCTGAACTAAAAAAGCACAATAAAAGACGACACCACCTCTAGGATGAGTAGATATTGTCATACAACGAGAATCAATGTTTTTCTTTTCAAAATACTTTAAGAAATGACAAAATGGCACATATTACTTTTCTACAATTCAAACAAAGGACACGTTAATAAAATGTTTAGGTCTGTCCCACATTATCCGATCCTTCAGCAAACTTCGAACACAGAACCGAATGAACCACATTTAGAAAACAACGCCAAACGCTACTCAAGGCGTTATTTTCCAATCGGAAAAATAAGCTCTCACCATCGGTGACCACACTATTTACTGTTCTGTTAAGGATCTGCTACACCAAGAGGACACGCGCCCGGCCCCAAGAAGCTGCTTCTTAACCCAATATATTATAAAACACGCAACGCATATGACAATGACAAGTGATCACGTACCCTGGCGCACGCTGGTGCTCGTTCGCGTTTTTATGTTTTATCTACTGGGGGGGGGGGGGGGGGGGGGCGATGGAAGGTGAAGCGACGTGGCTGCCCATGACCCTACTGCTCCTCCTTCTCCTCTTTAAAAGCTCAGCTATTTAGAAGCGAACTGTGTTTGTGGCCATGGTATGAGCATGAGTCTTCACTCGCCGACAGCAGCTAATGCGAGAAAAAGGCGGCGGAAAACAAGGGAAAAAGTCCAACTCGCAGCACTCCACGCGGTCCACGCTGCTGGTTAAGCATCTGGCTGCCTGGGGGACCAACTGGGGACAAAGATAACACGCCATCCTGCCCCCCTCTCCCCACGAATGCCTCGGCAAACTTCGCTAAAGGTGAGGGATAAAAATTACTTACTATCGCTTCCGGTCCCGGGAAAGGGGTTCTTGTCCACGTACCAGGCAATGGTAAGTCGTGTACGTGCTCAGGATGTCACATCCCTGTTTTTAACAGCATCCCGTGCTGCTACTCCACATAAAACGCCTTGACACACAAACACACAAACACATCCAGACACACACACAAACGCATGCGACTTTGAAACAATGCTGCGAGCATTCATCAAACGAACGTGCGGTCTCCGTATGGTCACAGCTGGGCCGGTGCTTCTTCTTCTACTGGTGTGTGTGTGTGTGTGTGTGTGTGTGTGTGTGTGTGTGTTTGCTCGGCCACACCCAGGGGTCCTGGGAGCTTTCTTTGCCGGGAGCCGGGTGTACCAGAGCGGATTTTCCGATCGCTTACAGCCCGATCGTTCAGCGTTCATCAGTCCAATGTGGGGAATGAGGTGGTGGTGGTGGTGGTGGTGGAAGTGGGCTGATAAAAACGAAACAACATGAAAGAAGGAAGCTGGAGGAAGTTGCCAGCGGTGTGGTCTTGCTTCCGTCGCAAATCGTCTTGCAAATAGTTCTGCTTCGGAGGAATGTGGCTGCCCGAACGGCAGCTACTGTTAAGCTTTGGATAAAGTTTTGCCAAGGAGGAGGAGGAGAAGTCCTAGGAGATACCATGCTGGATGCAGAATGCAGATGCAGTTACGAGTGAAAGAGTGTGAGTGAGAGGGGGAGAACAAGAGGTGGTAATGGTTTTGTACGACAGGTGATCAAACTTTGAACAAAACCAAACCAGACGTTTAGGAATGTTGTTTACACTGCGCACATGCTGGTAGATGCTGTGCTTGAACTTTGCTCGGAATTTATCGAATTATCGGCAATCAGGAATTCCAATTAGTGCAAAGATAGTTCAAATAATATTTTTGGCATTCTGGAATCCAATAATCGTACTTACACTTTTACTACTATTGGCGCTTACTGCTAACTAAGGTAGTAGTGTTATTAATGCCAATTATATTACATGAACAGATAATAGTTTGAAACGAAAAGCTCAACGTATCGCTGCTATCACAACGAAGCAAACCAGAATAGTTGTGCAGGATCAGCAGCATCGTAAAAAAAATTGGTCATAGAACTTAACAAGCGAACTGCACACAAACCAAACAATCAACGTTTTCAATAGCTGTTTAGATGTTGAGTAGAGTAAAACTTTAGAACGCCTTCGCTACTGAAAACACTAGATTTAATTTCATTTGTCAAACTTTTTCAAACGCGTTAATAGTTAACATTCAATTACAGTTTTCGTAATTTGAGATGTGCTTATCTTATCAGAAGAGCATGAACCAATGTAAAGTAATAATCAATTAAAATGTACAATGTATCCTACAAGATTTCTTTTGTTGTAAAACTGAACAGAAAGAGCCCAAATTAAGGTGACGGTATAAAGATTCATACTAGAATTGCTGAGACCAAGATTGTGCTCGATCACAAACGGTGGAAGCATCTTCTGTGCCACAATTGTTTGTTAGTTTTAGTAAGGAAGTATGTATTAACGTAGATAATGAAGTGGGTAAATGTCTAATCTGTTGAGTGCATAAACAAATTCGAGGCTATGTCGATGCTCAATAAAATCTATCTTCTAGTTATGCTTTTCTATAATTTATTGGTGTAACGAAGTATTAGAATTAAATGATTCAATAGCTGTACCTCCCTTATGTTTCATTAGAAGAGCATTCAAAACATTTTAAAATAATTAAACGAAATACAAATACTGTAACTAGAACGTTCTACCCTATCAAGGATGACTTGCAGTAGAGGAAATAATCCTTGCAAATTTCAGCTCATGAAGTGAAGCACCAATAGATAACGCCTTCATTTTGGAATCTAGATCACCTTTTCTATAAGCTAATTCTATGACCAACCATTAGATTTGGACAAAGAAGATTAGCTAAAGAAGCATTAAATATTGACCTTTGAAATCGTTCAATAGCTGGAGCTTGTTTTAATTTTATTTACAGATCATACAAACAAATCTCAAACAGATTAATCGTTAACAATATATTAAGATTGCATTTAGAACGATTGGCTAAATTGTAAAGCGATCGAATAAATTCCCTATTTTATTGTCATCCCGCGAGGACAACGTATCACAATGTGTGCGACCGCCACATCAGTGTCCAGACATTGCACCACACCTCCAAACGGAGCGCGATAATTAAGTATTATAAACGTAGTTCGTCTGCTGGCAAACCGGCAATCCATATTATCCGTTCTAAGGGATGTAAATACGTCTCGCGTTATCGGTGTAAAACACACAAACACACCTTCCTTCCTTTCTCCACTTCTTCCTGCACGTGCAACAATGCCGTTTGCTCTTTCGCCCGAAGCATAAATCTCACTCGCCCTGTTCGCTCGGCTCGGTCATTTATAATTTTGCGTCTGGCCAAAGGGACAAGAATTTTAATTAGGTTTTTGTGTGGCTCTTATTCCCTCCCGAATACCGAACGCTGGTAATCTTTCGGGCTATATTCTATGCACTCGCCACCGGACACTGGGTCTGGGTGTGTCTGGGTGTGTATGGTATCTGCAAACCGATGAAACGGACACCTGGGCCCCGGCCCAGGACTCAGTCTGCAGGCCAGGAGAGTGTGAAATCGGGAAAAGGATTAGTGACGAAATTGGCAGCAGTGCAAGGGGTGGGCGGATGATCGGCCAGGATATTTGCCCCTCAACCACGTGGCCAGAAAGGGGGAGGTGAGAAAAAGTCGGTGCAAAAGGTGCGCAGTAAACAAGCGGCAAACAAAGGCAAAGGCAAAGGCAAAAGGGTCTGGCCGTGGCTCCCACAGCTCCTAGTGGCAGCTTGGTAATTAAGTTTGAGATTATCCGGTGTGTGCGTGTGTGTGTGTGTGTGTGTGTGATTGTCGGCTAAACTCATTAAACTTTTGCCAACCCGGATAGCGCAAACTTTATCCACCTTATTCGGGCCACCAAAGCGATGGGCGAAGAGCGAAGACGGTAGACGATGCGGTGCACTTCCGTACGCTGCATGCAGCAGAATGCATCGCAAATGCATGCGGTAAAGGTAAACGTTTTCCGTTTGGAAAACGGGAAGCAGTTTCGTGAGTGGTGTTGTTGGTAGTGGTGGTTGCCGATTTGGTTGGAAATTTGTTTGACCAGGAATATGTCAAAACTATCGGTAACTTGGGCGGACCGCTTGGCTGTAAACAAACCTTTGCCGGAAATGTTGAAGTGGAGCGAGCATTTGCCAGCAAACCGGTTGCAGATCATCTTGATAGATTTTGCAGTTTGAAAGTTTGAAATGATTCGAACGATAATAACATGCTGTTTGTTTTTAAACTACTTCTTCAGAAACCAACCGATCCAACCAACGTATTCAACCGAAAACGCGTGGTTCTTTTAAATGTTTGTAAAGATATTCAATATAAGCTGAAGAAGTCGATGTTTCACGGGTTGTTTAATGTCGAAAAGCAGCTAACAGTAGATATTCCAATATCACGATGCGAGATTTTTTACACCGTTTGTTCGTTGATGTAATAAATGTTTGTTGATGTAGAAGGTATAAAATTAAATATTTTCTAGAGACCTACGTATTTAATTTATTCATGATTTTTTTTTTCAGTATGATCAACATTTCAATAATGTACATTCTATTTTTTTGGATCACTCGAAGCAAAATAGAAAAATATTTTATTTAATTGGCATTTACTTTTTTGCTTTTTGGTATGAATGCTCATCCTTTGAAGAATATTATATGAAATTTTTAAGCCTATTGGTTTTTAAATTCGATATTTAAATTTGATTTTTAGTGTTTCATACAGGGCTAGAAGTATCTCGCCACTTTGAAACGCGTTTTCCCAAAACCAACGTTTTTTTTTCAACGTTTTGCCTTTTTCGTCATCAACTGGAGCGATTAAATTGAACTATTAATCTGGACACTACTTGCCAGCCCCATCGAGTTTTCATAAAAATTGTTGATACCTTTTTTATTTCATATGGCTATACGGTTTCATATTAACTCACATTGATTTACGATAAGAAAGGCGAACTAATGAAGTTCGTCTTTCTCATCGTTTTTATTTGAGGTTAAATCATAAAAAGCATCGCGTTTTGAACTTCAAAAAGCTACCAGAATTGATAATTCCACAAAAACTCGCCGGGGCTAACTGAATACACTTATAATCTAACGAATAAATAGTTATTTGTGTATTCCAGATGGTCCAACAGAAAGCTATAACGGGCACCGATAATAGTACATTTTTGCGGACTAGCCTATCTAGATTGGATGCCTCAAACGCAGTTTTTAGCAAGTCCACAAAATATAACCAAATGTTCTTAAAACGTTGTAGTTTGATATCAAATTAAAGTTTGAAAAAAATTGAATACACAAAAAATCTTAAAAAATAAGCCTTTATCCGGCATGAATTAAAAGTAGTAGGTCCCCCCTTAAACAGTTGTATCATAATATATTTTTCGGACAATCTTCAACAACAGTTCTAGAGCAGTTGATTGTAGAATATCTAGCGAAAAACTAATAAAAAATGTTCAGATGTAATAATGCCTATAGACGCGATATAAATGCTTTAAAAACCATTTCTGAAGATAATGTTCAAAATCAAACTCCATTTCTTGGCATCATTCCCAGACGCCCCACGCGCTAATGAGCAACCGGTAGACGGATGTGACTCATTCGAACGGAAAAAAACCTCCGGATTTCTCTCTGTTCCCATGTGCATGTGATTTGAAGATAAAAAGTTTCGTCACCCCCTTTTCACCAGTGTGGCTGGCTGCCAGTGTGGGACTGCTGCTTAGTGCTTAGCGCTCAATTAAGCGCCCAAAGTAGACGACAAAAGCAACACCAGAAGCCGCTCCCGCTCCCAACCTTATCATCCCGTATTTTTGGCAACATTTTGAAGAAAAAACGAAAACCCACGAGTCAAGGCGTCTCATCCCATGTGTTGTTCTGTGAACAATTGGCCCCTCCCAGAGTAGCCTATAGGAAAATGTGCTGGGAGGGAACCATAGGTTGTAACTTGGTAGGGTCACATGTAAATATTGAATTAAGAAGTGATCGTACTTAAAGTTAAATCAATAAAAAAAAAAAAAAAAAAAAAAAAAAAAGGCGTCTCATCGCATCACCCGGCCAGGCCGGCATCGCTCGACATAGAGGCTTCATCAAGGCGGCGTGAGTGAAGAAAGCCGTTAAGTGGCAAATTTAACGGCGCACAATTAACTTTTTGCCACCGACACCAACACCGACCACCAACAGCCGCCACCCGCGGAGTCTATAGGGGTAAGAGTCTGCGTTTTGCGTTGGTGGAGACACACCAACAAAAAAAAAAAAAGGAAGGGAAGAATTAAGCCAAGTGATAAGTGAGTCGTTTTTGGGGCAGCGGAATGTGCGGAGTGACAAACACGCGGAAGGCAGTGAGACAGCTTGGTATGTGTCAGGCTGGCGTTGCCAGTGGAAGATGTTTCGCCACGGGGATTGAAGGAGAGGCGCAACGTAAATGAGGATTTTTAAGCCTAGACCTCCCAGCCGTCTGTAGGTTGGCGAAGAGAAGAAAAAGCTTCCAGTTAAGGGTTAAGGATTTTCTCGTGGAATGAAAATTGGCCGCCAAGACGCTTTTCACTTTTGACAGCCAGGTTGATGCTGTTGAGGCGGCCTCGGTAAAGAATCCAGACCAGTGCGTGCTTATCTGACAAGAAACAGAGGCATTTCAGGGTAAACAATCGCTTCGCTTTGCCATATGCAATCTGATATTAGTTCGTGTGTTCGAGAAGAGACAAAGCCTTTTTTGGAAGAACACTCCTAACACGTTGCGGAGTTCAATTTTGAAACAAAAAGTCCTTATCAGACTCCCATACCGAGCTGTAGAGAATAAGTGTCTGAAAAAAATGCATCACCTTTCAATGTAATTCAATATCCCTCACGAAGTCATCGAAGCATGAAAGCTCCAGTTCCAGTAGATGGACCTGGGACCGGTAGTAATCGGTTCGCACCGGGAAACATTTCACTTTTTGTGGCTCGCGATTACCTTCCAGATTCGTTGATTTTTCCCGATTTTGATATCAACACTTGCATCACATCTACACCTCGCGATGGCGCTGATAACGTTCCCTACGAATTGCCAATCTACTTAGCATAATCAAATAGATCCAAAGCGAGGGGTGCGCGCACGCACTTGACAATCATAATCGACCGATGCCGACACTCGCACTGTGGAGGACATGAGGAGGATTGGATTTCTCCTGAAGAGTCGACGACGTCCACGACGTCTTCACGAGCGGTAGGGAAGCGAGGTCATATCGATTCAAAATTCAAGATCCCGCCAGGTCCGGGGTTTGCCGCCCAAGTAGTCAAGCGGGGAGCGCGCGAGTAGGCGGGAACGAATTTGCAGAAAATCCATTTTAGCCCTTTCCGGCACTCCGGCCACTTCGGCCCCGGGACGACGATTCGCCTCAAATATTGACTTTATTCGATCAAACTTATGC
Organism: Anopheles darlingi; assembly: GCF_943734745.1. Lineage (NCBI taxonomy): Eukaryota > Metazoa > Arthropoda > Insecta > Diptera > Culicidae > Anopheles > Anopheles darlingi. The sequence goes on along the minus strand of NC_064875.1, from coordinate 25,713,104 downwards.
CGAAGTTCACTCAAGCCCACTGCCTAGGCACCTATACCGGATCCAGGAACTTCTACATGTCCGCGTATGTGTGTGCGACCTCCCTGGTGCCAGTTAAGTATTCCCGGTGCCCACGTCCGCCGTCGTCTAATCGATTCTTGTCTGTCAAAATTTACAACCAACTTGAACTTGACGCCCCAGTCCCAGACCGAGTCTTCCAATAAGTTTTCCTCGAAAGCGTCGAGAGCCGAGGAATCGTGCCGAGATCGTCCGGATTCGCCCTTTCCCTCGATTGAAATCCTTCTCGGTCCTTCTCAACCCGATAGGAGGATACCTTCACCCGGAACTCCTCGCGGACCTGTCGAACCTCCGCTACCTCGAAGACGCGGACCTGAAAAGGTGGAAATTGGTTGTGTCACATTCAATTTACGCTGTACAAACGCGCCCCCAAAAACTGCTGACACAACGAGGTTCCCTTGCTACGAGGCCCACCCGGGTACTGCGTGCGTGTTCCGTCGAGTCCTTCGCCGAATTCTCCGCCGAAACTGCAATTTACTCTGTGACATACCGTGTTCACCTGTATTCGGGTAGCGGAAGTGTGTTCCGGCGGGGTTTTTGGGGGGTAGGGCGTCGCTGTTCGCACGAAATCGAAGACGGTCCCCACTGGAAGCCAGAAGAGAAGTGTGCGCGTGTGTGTGTGATGTTATGTAAATCCTTAAACCCATTTTTCCAGATAACGTCATCTGTCAGCGGCGCTGTCGTAGCGTGAGCGAGGTGTGTCTGTGTGCCCGCGTGTATGTGCGTGTATGTGTGCACCTTATCCTGATTCCACTGCTACTGGTGTTGGTGGGACATGCGTGAGAAATTAAATGCTTCGCTCGACAGCCTCGACGGACATACCCAGGGACTAGAGCCGAGCAGACGGAGGAACTCTTGTCCTCACAGGAAGCCCATGGTCATGGTTTCGTCCGGGCGGAAACTTTCCAAGCCCTCCACAGGACCCAGACAGGAACCCGGGTGGGTCTGGAACCCCGGAAGGAACTGCCTTCGAAGGCACAAAGTGGCGCCACAGACCGACGACGACTGACAGGACAGGCCAACAGACGATGGCCAGCCACCACCGCCGCTGCCCGTTGTTTTGGCACGTGTTTCCACTTCCGGCGAGTCCCGGGGTTCCTGTCCTGTCTGTCAGCCAACCAACCAACCACCGTCCTCGTTTTCCGGATTTCTCTCCCTTCCTTCTCTCCAGACCTCCCTCGGTTTCCACGTTGTGGTCTCGCTCGTCGGTTCACGTCTTGCGGTCTTGCCAATCAAAGCACTTCATTGCTTATGCAACGATCGTACGCGCGTTACGCGGTGCTCAGTGAGCCCTTCCAGCTCCCGGGGTGGGATTCCAGAGGGAGTCCTTCCTCGCCGTTCCTTCCCCTCGACTCAGTAAGTTCATCATTCCATCCGGGGGCGGGAAGACGAAAAAGGTTTGCGCTTTTTTCGTTGCTTCCATTCGTTCTTTGCTTTTTCGCAGTTTTTCAACTAATTTTACTCCTCGTCTTCATCATCCTCTTGCAATCCCTTGCAAGCTCTGGTGGATGTCGGATGCTCGCTGAAGAGCTTTTGTGACAAAATCTGGGAGTGTGTGCTTCTGATTATTATCCACCCACTCTGTCGTGGGCAGCATTTTTTTCATTCGCCATTTCACTTTCTCTACTTTCGCTTTGGACATGTTTGGGTCTGTGTGTGTGTGTGTGTGTGTGTGTGGGAGCACAACACAAATTCATTTGCCGACATTCTAAGGAGGGATGAGACACCGAACCAAATATGCTGCAAATTGTGGACCATCATCATTTGTGTGTGTGTGTGTGTGCGTGTGTGTGTGTGTGGCGGCATAATTATGCGCATCGCGTGTGATCCTGTCATTACAGATGCTCAGCCGCCCTTCTTCGTGGAAACTTCATCATGCCGTCAGCCAAGCGTTCCACAGCCGATCGCTAGGACGTGCCAGTTCCAGTACTTCCAGTGCAAGCTAATCTCTAGCAAACCTAATCTGGGGTAACACAGCCCTTAGCGTGCTGGCGATGGATTACATTTTTATTTTCTTTTTCTTCTTTTTTCTTTTTTAACAATATAAATCCAATCAAAACACATTCTCACAATCGTTGATTCACTTACTTGAACTCGGGATGCGATTCGCCTACTTTGGGGCAACAACATGAGACTGGGCTGTCGGACCATTTTCACCCGGGCCGGCCAGCTAGCAGCTACCAGTGTGTGTGTCTCCTAACTCATTTACACCACGACGATCCGCAGTCCCATCCTATGCTGCGCCGTTGCATGGATCTGTGTTCCTTTGGTGCGTGCCGTTGGTGTCAGCAAAAGGGAAAATCCGACCGATGGAGGCCCCTGGTGTTGGATGGTTTTCCCACGGTTTTGTTTTTTCCGCTCTCCGCCATTTTTTTTTTTGTTGTTATCCAACTAACGAATGGAATGGTCCCTTTTCGCTTTGATCCACTCGAATTCGGGGAGCTGGGGCTCATTTTTAAGGATTGAAAGATTTTCTTTTCACTTCACCCACGACAAGCAAGCAGCGCGACGTGAGGCGCATTTTTATAGGTTATGGAGAGAATGAGAGCGCGCACTCACGATCGACAGCTGTGCCAACAACAGTGGCCAGCAACCGCGAAGAAATGCACGACGCGAGACGTAGTAGCCCGTGGTCTGCGCCAGATAGAGAGAGAGATTGTGCCCTGACAACGGTGTGTCTTGCGTCTGGGTGCGAGGTTTCGTCTCACAGTTTTGTTTTAATAAAATAAAAGCGTAGTGAAGCTCTCGAAAGTTCGCTCTTTTCGTTTGGACAAAGTTTCAAGCCGACGAGCGACAGGACAGGACAGGCGGATGGACGAAGGCTCGTGAGGTTGTATCATGAAGCCTTCAACCTGCGTTCATGCGTGCTTATTGGTGTTGCGTGGCGTTGCGTGGCTGTGCCTGACAGGCCTCGCTCTTCAGGGCTTTTGTCTTCGTACGGCTCGAGCATGATGGAAAGCGCCCAAAATAAGAAATGTGTTGCGGCGTGGGCCAGCCAGTGATCGGGTAATTTAATAGACGCTGCTTCAATTTTGCTTTGAATTTGTTGTAGCATCATCGTGGCATCGGACGCATAAGCTGAGGATTTTGTTACTGTATTTTACGACGCACGCACGACCAGAGCATTTGAAACAATTGGCATTTCCGACTGTGAATGGGTCGATGGTATTGAGGGGAAAAAATATTTTAAATTTCCCAAACGCACCTTGCGCTGTATGCATCGGAAATGATGATTCTTGCTACTCAACAGCAACAGCAGCAGCAACCGAAGCGTTGCTTTGCCGTTGCTTGGCTTCTGTTAATTTTATACCGTTCCATCCGTTCCATTTTCCATTAATTTTCCGCCCTTGCACAGGACACGCAGACACACACACACACTCCAGCCGGAACAATGGTGCGTGTAGCTGCAAGCGAGGCCACGAATCCTGGGATCCTTTCCGGAAGCTCGCGGTGCCTTCCGAACTGACGTTCACCGGGCGCTGGGATTTTCATGAATTTTAATTTTTATATGATGCTCCGCGCAGCTTTGTACCGTTGTTGTTTGGGGCCCCGGGTTTTCTTTCCTTCGTCTTCCTTTTTCTTTTCCCCAGCTCTTCGCGAGCGTCTCCAGAAGAACCGAGAACTGCAAAACTCGTCAACTCGCGTATCCTGGGCGAGCTCTGCTTGGCAGTCTACCGGTGCTGACAAGCGTCTTTCTATTTCATACACTACTGTACCAACTGGGCCGTCTATTTTGCTGGTTGGCATTCAATTTCGCCAACGAATCATTCAGGTGATGGCGGGAGGACGTGTGGCAATGGGGAAGGGCCTGCAGAAACTGCTGCCGAAAGATACGGAATGGCACCGGAACAGGTTTCGCACTCGGTAACGAGTGTAAAAAGACGAGTTTAAGGTTTATTAAATGAAATAATTTTCACTTCTCCGCCGAGCTGTCGAGCTGCCGTGCTGTTGGCTTTGTTTTGGTTTTGGTTTTTTTTGTTCGAGTTTCGCGTTCGTTACTTTCACGGGGAGAGATTTCAATTTTCACACTCCAGCACTCCTGCAAGTCACTTGCAGGGCTAGCCGCCCGGGATGGCCGGCCGGCCGGCCACTGGGAAAACAATTTCGCTCACAAAAGGTTTTCCTTTAGAGTTTTCGTTTAATTCGTGGGTTTCTGGTTTGAACAGGGGTGCTAATGGGATACGGGATTACTTGTAGTTACATCGTTTCGCTTCATGGAAACGATCGTCTCGGGGCCAAGTGCAATCGTGTGAGATTTTCGGTCTAGATCTTTTTAAATAAAAAACAATTCTACAAGAAACTGAAAGAATTCAAATTGACCTATGCAAAGGCGTAGTCTAGCGTTCACCATATGGCTTGTATCAATAAATGTTTCATGTTAATTATAATAAGAACAGCAATGAGTAATTCTGACGATCGCAATTTATCGTTTTGGGGGCAGTTGATAATTTCCCGAACGCCTCCCGGTTTCAGCAGTTCGTACAGGAAATGATGTTGATAAGCGGATGATTCACGAATCAAACATACCCAGAAGCTGCTTGCTGACGACGATGTTTATAAATACAAAATACACTGTATGTTGATAAACCGAACCATTGCCTTCGAGTGATTCCTATTTGAAGCTTAAATTATTTTCTGTGAAGGAAAAATTGTCAAAAATCGAGGCGAGTTGAATTTCTCAATTTTTTAATGGAATATAAAACAAAGAATATTCAAACAAAGCGAAGAAAGAATAAAAATCAAATTTAATCAATAAGCTCCACAAATGCAGTTTATGGGATTTTTGCTCCATCTTTCTATTTTCTCCTTTGTCACAGCATGTCAAAAACCCGTCGCTCTATTTAGCCTTGTAGGAGAAAACTTGTACAGAAAATCAAACAAGATGCAATGCAAAGATTGTTTTGATTTTCATATTTGTTTAGCTATGTCAGCGTTATAAATAACGCAATATTCAGTACAGCAAAAAACCACTTTAATGTACTGTATGTCTTCTTAGTCTACTTTTTTGGATTTTTGAGACTTTTTTTTCAAATATGCGTTCCTCAAATATTTATCTTACAATTGAAGCAAACAAATAACTTGGGCTCACTGCTGTCAGAACTGCTGTCAGAATGAATTGCGATGGATTTGTTTTGTAAAAACGGCTCGAAAGTCGTTTTTAACCAAAAGCTAATGATAAAATTTTGCACACAGGATTTTCTCCTGCTTGTGGCAATGATAAGAAAGCATAAAAAGTATGGTATGGCATGCTATGGTAGGAGTGATTCATGATCAATTAATGGTGAATATGGAAGTATTGAAAACTGCAATTGGATACATTATTTTTTAAATCGTGTCCTGTGTATTGAATACACTTATGATTTAGCATGATCTCATCCCAAAGCAATTGAATGCACTGACAAAGATGAAGATGAAACCTGCAGCCTGACGTCAGATGAAATCATAAGTAAATCAAACGATTTCCTCAATTGCGCCTTGAGCTATTATGGAAATTCCATTGTTAGCACAAAGAGTTTCGATTGCATTAAAAGTTTAAACCCGATACGCAAATTCACTTCAGCTCAAAATGATTTTGACATTTTAGAAACCGAATGTTTAATTACCTGTCCAAATCTTTCGCCCGTACGACAGATCATAATTCAACGGAGAGCATAAGCATTAACTTTAAAGCAACGGTGACGAACCCCGGCGCGCCGCGACATAAGACCATCGTGAAGTTCCATTTTTCACGCGAATCGGCGAGGCAGACGGCTGATAGCCTCACTAACAACCACCATGATAAATGGTGTATATTGCCTCCACCACACCCCCCCACAAAAGCCATCGTGGCCACCGCGTCAACATCATTCGACTCCTCCTCGGATTCCGGATGGTTCCATTTATTTGATGAACATATCGTTCTACGCATCAGCTTCTCTTCCACTTCCGGTGCAACGCAAACCCCTGACCCCGGCGAACAGCAGCTACACATCCTTCAAGACGCGAGTGATGGACGCGAGTTTTCTTCTTACGTTTTTTTTTCTCCATCGTTGGTTCCTTGGCTCCTGTTCCGTTCTCCCTTCCTCCGTTGTCCGTTGATTCAAAATCGATTTTGCAGTTACGCACCGGTACCCCGTGTGAACGCATGCACACACGCACGCCGCATGCCGATTGCGATGTTCCATGAGGGGGAAACCTGAGGTCGAAATTCTGTTTCCATCAACATTTCACATCCCATCACATCCATCACCATAATCCTGCGGATTGTTTGTTTGCCAATGTGCCAATGAGCAACCGCAGACTCGCCGAGTTGGTGTGTGTGTGTGTGTGTGTGGTTTTGTCAGGGTTTTCCGGCTGGAGACCGGGAGACGTCCAACGTCAGAATCGTAACCCGGTCAACCGGTCTGGTTCGGAGCGGGCATAATGTGTAAATTTGCCGCATAGCGAACGATGCGTGTTGCGATGCGTGCTGAGAGTTGGTTGGCATACCACTCCAAGGTTCCAATCGCCCCGAAAAACAATATGGTCCCTCTGCGAATGGTGGCGAGTTCGGGGTGGTTGCATTTCCCTGACAAGCGCACAGACTCCAGCGCGAAAGCGAGAAAGTGAGTGAGCATCCCATTTCCGGCGGGCTTTTCCGGGGCTTCGCTGTCTGCGAGGTTGGTGAAAAAGGATTCGTTCGTACACCCCATTCGGGAGGGGTGGCATCTCCGTACACCCAAAGCCTTACCTCGTGGCCAAAAAGTCTTCAACCACTTGCCACCCACTGCCACTGCCAGCCAACGGTGCCGGCGGGTGGTTGATTCATTCTCGGGGATGTTGATTGATGGTAGAGGAAATGGTTACGAGAAGACGGCGAATGGAGTCTCGGGGGGCGGGGTGGAAACCAGTGGCGGTGGTACCAACATAGAAATCGCATTCTTTCACCATCGGACCGAACCAGCCAGCCGTAAAGGGCGGCCAGCCTTTCGCTCCGTTCCGTCTTGTGTTCTTTTGGTATATTTTCTTAGGAGGATGCATTACAACTGTTTGAAGCGAGTGAAGAAGGAATGCATTACGAAAAACCAACGAGGAAATGCCTCAGTGGGGAGTGCTGTTTGCGACGTTGGTTGTGGAATTTGAAAACTACTTGCTTCGGTAGAACAAATTACATCACGCAAAAGCAGGTGCTGCAGCTGGCGAAGAGATGGGAAGTGAAGGTGAAAAAGGATGCTCGTGCTTTCTGGGAAAACTGAGGGCTAGTAGCTCCGACCAGCTTGAACCCGGAAGACATATTCGTGCGTGTGTGTAGCCCGTGCATTGATTGATTTGGTGAAAGGTTTCATGCGATGACGTATCGATAGCAAACACACGATTGAAATGCTTTTGAAAGGAGTGCATAGGGGAGCAATAAGATGAAACTCTTCAAACATGCAACTTTGTAACGATGTCCATTTCGGAAGGTTCAAAGTCGTTCAAATGCATTTCAGTGACAATCTCGTTACGAGTACTTTAAACATTTGTAATTCAATGTAAAAAATATACTTTGAAAGTTTCATAATAACTTGCTGAACCTTATTGGAATTCTTTTCACTGATAAATGTTCGAAGGTAATGTGGTTCCCCATGGAATGGAATTGCTAGAAAAGGTACTAAGGCTGGGTATACTATACAGACGTCGGGTTAATCGAAACACATTGTCCATCGAGCCGTAGATGGAAAGGATAGCGTTGCACAGAGTCCGAGCATGATTTGCGGTTCCAGAAATGTGTTTCTTCCAGAAAACGCACGAAAGATTGATTAATCTTTCCGGCGTGCTATCAATTTTTCTAAACCTGATATCTTATTATTTTTATCTAAAAAATATTCAAAAATCATAAGTTTTTCATGAGCTTATTCTTGAAATTTGATTCTCATTCATTGTTTGATGTTTAATTGCAAAACAAAGCAAATAAATTTACCTCGTGTGTTTGAACCTTTGGCTTCACAAAGCACAACTTAAGCTGCAAATAGAAATCACTCAAGCGCAATGTTATCGGTTTATCAAGCGCTCGGTTTATCAACGCACAGTGAACGTTGCAGTCATCAGGCCAATTGCCATACGCAGCCTCTGATTATTTTTTTACTTTAGTCATCCACCAGGAACCTGTGATTGGGAATACAACAACTGCGCTGTGTGCTCGCATGACCTCATAAGCCCAAGCACAACGATAAATTCGTTTTTTTTTATTTTAATTTTTCTGCCAAAATTAGCAAAACCACTATCAAAGTAATAGCAATAGCAATGAAAGAGCAATTGCATAGTGGTAGCATTCACTGCGTTTTAAAAACTGCAAGTCCACGCCGCAGGGTAATTTAATTTCGTTCAGTCGTGCAGAAAGTGGTGATCGTATCTAGTGTACAGAAAGTGAAGTGGAACAAAATAATGTGCTCAGTGTTGAAATTTATTTTATGCATTGTGCTAATGTGTATTAGCCTAGGGGAAACGTAGGTGCCATCTTTACTTCTCTCTTATCCGTCGTCTCAAGAGTATTTTCGTTTGTACAGCATAATGATCATGGGCCCAAAGTGGTTTCGATCCAATCGTGATTACAACATAGTGGTCAGTAACGTCCTTGGCGAAAACAGAAGCGATTGTTTGTTAAACGTACGCTTGGAAGGACCAGTTTCTAATGGTAGCTCCCAGCTTAATCTCTCGCAAACAGTGTTTGTGCAGCAAGATACCATCAAGATGATAACATTTAAAGTGAGTGGGGATTTATGGTACTGTCTTTAAATGACTGATTATGATGAACTTTTCACAGGTACCAAGTCTCTCATCAGGCGCCTTTTACTCGATAAAAATAGAAGGAAAACAGCCTTCTACCAGCTCTATCGTTAACATTGATCAGGAAGTATTGATTAAGTATCGGCGCTCGTCTGTTACCGGCTTGATACAGCTAAATAAACCCGTCTTTAGACCAGACGAAACCTTAAAGCTGCGTGTGATCGTAGTCGATGCCGATCTTAAGCCTCTGCTGCACGGAATGCGTGTGTCCGTTTACATTGATGATCCCATTCATAAATTTACCTGGAAAAGGTTCAATGTCTATCTTAACAGGGGAGTATTTGAAGCGCAAATCGCAATTCCTACAGTACCGGTACTGGGTACTTACCGCATTTTAGCAACAGCAGATGAACATTACTTGACTTCGAAAACATTCGAGGTGATGAATTCTGAGTTGTACTCGATTGATTTGAATATTTATCCGACAGTTGTGCCTCTTGTACAGCATCAGGCGCTTAATCTTACTGTACAAGTTAAAAATGATTTGGAAATATCAATCAGTGGTACAATGAAGATTGATCTCTTTCTAGAGAAAGATAAGTTAGATTCTTCCAGTACATGGGATGTCAATGGAATACGACAAGTCTATCTTCCTATTATTGGAAAACTGGTTGGACTCAAGGATACGCATGACGTGATGCTTAACATCACATTTACCGAGCAACATACAAGTAATGATAAACTGAACGAACAAATTAGAGCGATATATAACGAATCAGATGCTAATACTGCCTTATGTTCGGTACTTATTGTTTTCAGATCGTACAACTATTAAACACCACAGGATAACGGTATACAATTACAAATACAAAGTGATTCACATCTCAAGACTCACGTACCGTGCGGGATCGCCATTCACCGCGACTCTGAAAGTGACTCATCTTAACAATGAACCAGCAAATAACGTTACCTTGATTGTTGAAATTGGTGGTACAGGAGGATTTTCTGGCCAAAACTTCACAACTAATACGACCGGTTACATTACACTCTTTATAGAGACAAATGAAACCACGAAACTGAACTACTTGCGAGTGAGCTATAGATTTTATTAATCCCAAAAACCAAAAAATAACATTTTTCTCAAAATTGATCTTCAAATACCAGGTGTTAGAAGGCAATCATCTGAAGATAAATAAAACGATTTATCAGCTAGAAGGTGCTTCCGATATGTTCATCGAAGTAAAGCTTCTGACGCGGTATACATTCATCGATAGCCAAACAAATCGACTGATCTTAAACTTACTGAATATCATCTTTTAATTGTAGCGTCAAATTTAATAGATTAATCAAGTTAATGGTTTCATGTTCGCACGATATGACAATTCTCCTGTACTATGTAATTTCGAAAGGAAACATTGTTGATGCTGGATTCTTCAGACCAAACCAGATGAATAGATACCCTTTTCAATTGCTAATGTCTACAAAGCTTATGCCTCGTTCGACAATAATGGTAGCCACCATTTTGAACAATAAGATGATACTAGACGCCGTTGATATATTTATCGAGGAACTTGGCAACCCTGTAATGACAAATAACCGATCTTTTAGGAAAGACATGTGTATAGCAAGAATGTATTTCTCACTTTAAAACATAATTGCAGCTTGAGATTAAGATCGAAGAGAACATCAGTGAGGATGGTGTTGATCCTGGGGATGAAATTGAGTTAGGTATCCGAGGTCGTCCAGGAGCGTTTGTTGCGTTATCAGCATATGACCAACGTTTGCAGCAGCGAAATAGGGTTCACGACTTCTTTCTGCGCGATATTTGGAAAACTTTTTATGAGTTTCATCACGCAGACGTTATCGAAAGTGCTGATCTTTTATCGGTAAGTATGTTAGTAATGTTTGATACATGGTTACCCGAATTCACGATATCGGAAATGTTCTAACAGCTCACAGGACTGTTTGCTCTGAATTTTGATAAATCTATCACAATATTAGGCAAGTTTCAAGGCCTATAACGCACGCCGGATTTCTATGTTTAGTAACGTTCCTCTTTTATAGAGCGCCAGGAGTATGCAGCACGTGGAAAGTATCCAGATGAGCCTCGCTTTGGCATGTCCGAACCCTATAGGACCGGGTTTTGGGATTCGTGGTTGTGGCAGAATGTGACTATTCCTCCTTCAGGACGCATTGGGCTTGTAGTAACAGTACCTCATTCAACCACCACGTGGTGTATAACTGGCATTTCCATTGACCCCGTATATGGCCTGGGAAGCGTTTTGCTTCCGATTCAGTTCTCGACTAGAAAAATCTTCTACATAGTGGATCATCTGCCAGAATCCATCAAACGTGGTGCGACAGTGTCACTGCATTTTACTCTCTTCAGTACAATCAGCGAAGCGTTTGAGGCCAACGTGACGTTGAATGGCAACAATCAATTGAAATTTGTCGATCGTTCTGCCGGAGGTAAATGAGCAGATGGGTTATGTTGCGCATCTTGGCAGCAGATAATTGAATGTTTTATTTTCGTTTTATACCCAGCCTTAACAGAATCGAAAAATGTGGCCGTATTACCAAAGTCAGCAACACCAGTATCGTTCCTAATAAAAGCAATGAAATTGGGTGAGATGGAGATAAGGTTGAATGCATCCATCATGCAAGGCGTTATATCGGATAGCTTCAAGAAAATAATAACCGTAAGCCCGGAAGACGAATGGCTTGCTGCATCGGAGGACCTAAATTATCCATATACAAACCTTTCTAACAAATCGTTCGACATACCATTTCTCATTGAGGAAAACGTAGGGAAGGGTTGCTTAGAAGTTAACTTAGTTTTTCAACGTGAGTGCTCAACATATTTCACACTTGATTCATTCAATGACCAATGAAATTTTATTTATATTTTCAGCGAGTAATCTCTTTGTTCATTTTTTAACAACCAATATCAATGTGTCAATCCATTACGGAAATAGGAAACAAATGAAAAACATAAAAAAGGGGACCGCGAGGACCGTAAAAATGAAATCCATACTAGTTAATTCCAGGCATTTTTACGTGACTGTCATCGGTAGAAGCAACGGACACATTTTCATCAACTGGAGAGTGTATTCTTGTCATAGTTTCAACATACAAATGACCAAACAAGCGACCGCTACTAAATTGCTGAAGCAGCTTAATGTTTGTTGCAGTTTCATTCCAGAGATAGAGAATCAACAATCAAACGACACTATGGTAGAAGTGAGCATACCGATAGGTTATGCAATGGATAACCACAGTGTAATGGAGAATTCAAGATCCAATCCCATCAGTGTAAGCATTCCGCATCGGTTTTCACTGTTTAATCCGCAAATGGATTAAGACTTTCTTTAATAATTTTTTTTTGATGTTATAAAAAATAGAGAATCGAGGTACTGCACGATGGGACGACTGTATTGGTATATTACAACAGAATGGGTGTCGAGACGAATTGCTTTATTGTTTTCGCGTACAAAAGGTTTAGTATGCCAGTCAAACGACCATCGTACATCAGGGCGCAGGATTCTCATCGCCCAGGTAATAACTCTAGCGCCAAGTTCTTCAATGTAAAAATCCAATATTTACAAATATACAAATAATGCTTTCTTTTTTCACATTCTGTCAAACGGTATAGAGCTAAATGCATTGAAGATGTTCGAGTTCCACAGTGATCGAAATTAGTTTTAATACATCTTTAGTTTACGTTTATTTTTGTTATTTTAAAAAATGTCTGCAAAAATGTTATTTTTCGTTTTGGATAATTTGAAATATACAAATCGTTATTCTTTTAAGAGAGAGTACGTTTATCCAGCAGATCTCGTCGAGTTTTTTTGTCGAACTTCGTATTTTACTGGCGATGTTTTTTACAATTTTTGATTTTTGAAAATTTATGTTGCTACGTTATTTTTCCACTAAATTTTACGTAATCTTTTCTTTAATTTAGGTAATTTCAAATTGTACGCTGGTGTAAAAAAAAAACAGAATCGTTTAGAAACAATTATTGGTAATCTTTATAAAACCTCGTCGGGACTGGTAGGAAAATAGTGTGCTGGTACAGTGGTCAAATTTTAAAAAGGTTAGGTTCAGCAGTTTTTACACCAAGTTCGACACCAACATAGAAAAAAGTAGGTTGTGGAAAACCGTCTTAAAAAAGCAAGATACAGTGAGCCAGGTATGGTAAACAATTTTTCTAAAAATTAATATTTTTTTCAATTTCATTTCGATTGATCCATGATATGCTTTTAAGCTTTATCAATCAGAAAATACTGTACAAATATAATGGGAAAAACTGAAATAAAATACCTTACCACACCCTTGAAGGAGTTAGTGTTTGTTAAGCTACTGCGTTCCAATATCATAATCAAACGCCCCCTTCCATTGATTCACTTCACAAATTAAGATTCGGGATTGAACTCTTCTCCTCCCACAAACAACGCTGAACACGGATCATGCTATGTTTATGCTCCCAATACGAGGGGCTCCTCCAAATAATGAGCATTAATGGAACGCCTCCTTCGCCTGGCCTTATTGTGTTGCCCGACACAGCCGCACCAATAAAGCAATAGAACTTGCTGCTTCGATTGCAATTGGCTTTTCGTTGCAAAGTCCTACCGCCACCAGCATCATCACCATCATCATGCTCTGCTCTGAGTCATCCTACCATAAATCGAACGAAATCGACTCCGTTCAACCGTGGCTACCGAAGGCTAAGGCCATACAATTTATTCTATAACCATTTTCCCCATTTTCCCTCATTTCCTCGGCGCTCGTAAACTTCTCATCAGCTCCGCCAATCCCTTCTCCTTCCTCTCTCTCTCTCTCTCTCTCTCCCTTTCTCTCTTGCTCCCCCGCCTGCCATGAGTGGTCCTTAACGGCACATAATCTCAATCAAGCTCCGATTACAATTCGAACTTATATCTGTCCGGTCCTGTCCGGTCACCCTCAGCCCTCAAATTGCAACCCGCCTGCGACCGAGTGTCTCATCGAGTTCGCCCACTTCCCCTCCTACCCCGCTCAAGATGGGAAAATCTTTCTCCGTCTTCGCTCGTCCGTAAATGACTTCTTCCGGAATCTTGTCGATGAAGATCGGGCAGGATAGTGTGGTGCACATACATGCTGCCTGCCACTGCCACGACGATGCTGACAAGTGCTGGAACGATGTTCCAGGATTGGAGAAGACGCAGCCACCGCCCACCACCCTAACAAGTCAGTCAGATGCAGCTCATCCGAAACGCACAGCGTTTGACACTTTTCCTTTCTGGTTGCTTTTTTCCCCGTTTTTCACGACGAAGAAGAAGAAGCACCATACGGCTCCTGGCTACACTGTAGCCAGCACCACCTTCACTGTCTTGTGTTTCAGACTTTCCTCCTTCGTCGTACGCTTCATGCTGAGCTGCTGTCATTCCAACCACCTTGTTGCAGCAGTTTCACTTCTCACACACACACACAGAGCCAGCAAACCAACCAGGACCACTCTCAGGACAGCAGTTTGAGCCACGGAGATGCGTATGGTGTCGTAGCTAACCCGGCGACGAGCTGCTACTGTGGAAAGTGCAAAGAAAATCGACGACGACGACGACGAGCAGTCTCCTTGCTCCCAAGTCAAGAAGACGACACACAGCAGGCGGTGCAGCATTCGCTTCCGGTTTTTTTTTGCCCCCGGTGCGAGGGTGCGTTAGCCACCCACCCCTACAACCACCCAACTACAACAAGCAACAAAAATTTATTACAATTTATTTTGATACGAAAATGACGCAAGTGCCCTCGGAGTTGTAGAAAATTTTATTGCATGTTTCCCTCCCCGATAAACAAAATAAATATCGTCATAGCAGGCTCCCAAAAAACCCCGAAAGTGGGGGTTGCGGATCCGTCGTCCTCCTCCTCCACCGAATCCGAAAAGGCATATCAGTGTCAGCATCTGTCAATGGGCGACCGGCGACGGAACCCTCGGGTATATTCTGCTGTCGCTCTTTCGCTCATTCTGTGGCCATCTTCTACATCCTCGTTTTTCTTTGCGCTCTTGCTCGGTGAAATGTTGACAAATTGCCAGCAAGGAATTTAGCGCGGTGGGGAGAAAGGAAGCCTAAGGAAAGGACATCCCTCCTCTGGGCGTCCTAAGACCATTGCTTTTCTCCGATTTCATTCCTCCTCGAAGTTTATGCAAAGCATACCGCTAAAACCATATCGATGCAATCACCTGGGAGTAGTGCGCGTGGAGACAACTTTCTCGAAACATGGCAGCTTCTTGAACTGTCATGCAAGGTGCTACGCCCATTTTGTGACAGTTTTCGGTTAAATGCCGTTTCGGAGCAACACTCATCCCAAACGGGCGTCAACGCAAACGGAAGAGTCATCGAGCAGCAGCAGCAGGACTCCAGCGAATTTTATGCTTTTCATTTTCATCACCGCATCATAGCGTCCCTCCATCATGAATACCATCGCAGCCAATCAATCATCATCATCATCATCATATCTCAAGGAGTGTTTCGTGGGTTTCCTTTTTCTTTTTCGGATAAACTGGCTTACCACATTCAAAACATTGGCCATTCCATTACCAATCCAATCCATCTAGTAGCGGTAAATGGAGGACGTCAGAAGGAAGAGGGAACTACGGCCTCGGTCTCGTGAATCACGCAAAATGTCATCCGCGTCTTTCAACGGCAACAACACTTTACACGTTGTAGCTTTAACAAAGCGACACGTGCGAAAAGAGGAACAAATTTGCCTGCATGCCTGGATCAAACACTAGGCTTAACCGGGTCACAGCCAAGCCAGGAAGGCCAGGACATCAACAGCTGGCAGCACGTGAACGTTGGCGTATCTTTGGCTGGCACAATTTTCCACAACTCATCAACTCCCGGTGCCCGTGTGCCTTCGATGTTCGGTGCCATTGTTGTTGTCAAGGCGATACGACTGGGGATGGACCGGTCCAGGGATCATGATTCAATTTGCGACTCTGCACAATTATTCAATTGATTGTAAAACGATAAATTATGTTCTTTTGCTGTCACCGTGGACCGATGGTGTGCCGTGTGTGTGTGTGTGTGTGTGTGTGTGTGTGTGTGTGTGTGTGTGTGTGATGCTGAGAGTGATTTCCCTTTTTGATCAAAACCGATCGAGAACAATCGAAGGGGTTGTTCGGTAGGTAGTGGCAGTGGTAGACATCAGCGTCATCATGATAGGCAAGAATCGTATGTCGGTTGATGGTCGATACGGCTGGCTCGGTGAACGAGACGAAGATGAGCATGATTCTGATATGCAAACGCTGTAGAGAATATGTTTGACATGTTTCCAACTTCGTTGAGGCATTCTGAACATATACGAACATTGGCTTAATTTGGTGCATAGCATAACGTAACGATATATTGTATTTTATCTCGTATAACCGCTCCTTTCTACAGGTCGTACCCTTTTTATAGATTAAAAACCACATAAGAATTTTTTTTCCATATTTTTATTGGTTTAAAATCTAATAAATTACCTTTATACTGTTTTTCCAACAATATTTTTTTTGTACATCTTAAAATTGAACCTAATAAAAATATACCGCAGCCACATTATTTATGACTGGATCAAAGGTTTCTTTACCATCCTTTTTTTTTAAGTGACAATCTATCAATTTTTTGATTGAAGACGAATAACATAAAATGATTTTTTTTTCATTAAAGACAGTTAAATAATCATATTCAACGGTTAATTAACGTTTTGTTTTGACAAGACCGACGAGGATGAATATGAGGCAAAAAAATTATCAAAAAGGTTTAATACGCTCACAAGGATATTGTAACATTCTGGACATTGGATAGAGTAGCATGAAGACCTTGCTCATGTAGTAGCCGAATTGAAGCTATTCGTAAGAATAGTTGCAGGGAACAGTGTAAATTTTATTTTAAAAAAAACCTATCTTCCTTTAACCAGAGCTCTATCCCACACGTTTAAATGATCACTATTATAAAGGATTACCATTCACTCAGAACGTTTAGTATCTTTTATGGAAATGTTCAAAATTCATAAAACTGTCTTGCAAATTAACGAATTTAAACAAGAATAAAGTCACTCTTTGAATTCAAAAACACATGTAAATTATTACTATTATAAATGCCAATAAATCTCATTCCCTAAAGGAAAAAATACAGTACTAGAAAGATATTTAAGTCGCGATGATTTTAAATAGTTTAATATCCGCAAAGAAAAATCACTTGAACACAATGTAGCAAATAATACAAAAATTACACAACATTCTAAGTAACGAAAAGCTCCATATACTCCACGGATCATCCTCAAATGCCGGTAGCGAGCGTCGCTTTAAAAAAAAAGCTCCAATGTGTGGATTCCCTAATGTTATCCAACAGCCACTCAACCGTTCAAGCGTTACACTGTTTGACTTAAGCGTATCGCCAACCGTGGCATGTTTTACCGATAGCTTTCATCGACGTTGGCATTCATTAGCCCCGTGGCCACACACAGTGACAGTGCGCTGGAAACTGCGCGCTGCACCTCCTCGCCCCCCCCCCCCACGCTCGTCGATACTTTTGAAGCGTCATTGATGGCACCACCGCTTCGAGCGAGCAACAACACGTCATCGTCGTCATCGTCGAATCCGGTGTTGGACGGGGGAAAGAAGGGATCCTGCATTTCCGCCCTGTAGCCCCGAAGCCAGTTGGCCTCGGGTTGCTTTTGGTCGGTCGCTTCGGTAAACGCCGAAAACTCCCTTTTTCAATTAAATGCACTGAGAACGGGTGCACATGTTTAATGGACCGTTAAAATCACCCTCCGGTAGTGATGGTGGTGGAAGTGGTGGAGGTGGAGGTGGAAGTATCAGCAGCATCAGCACCGGCGTGCCACATCAGCAGCAACATTGACAACATTTAGCACCGCAGTTCTCGGGGTTCGAGCGCCTTCTGACTTCTCATTTTCCTGTTATTGCGACGGGAGTAATGGTGGACGAGCGGGAGCAGAAGAAGCATCGCCTCGGGGTCCAACTTTGCAAATGCAACCCCGAATCCCGTCTGCCGACTGTCGAAGGTTCGCGGTTTCGAGGAAATGAATTTTCCGCTTCCGCAGAAACTGGAAAACGGGAAAGACCGCTGAGTGCGGCAGTTGTCAGAAAACACATTCCGCGAAAGTAGTCCGATTGTGTCGACTGTCGGTTGTTGATGTGATGGATGGATGTTCATTTTTGTAATTGATGTTAGACCCTCAAAAGCGATACCGTTAGGGGTCCTCTAGGCACTCTTTAGGATAAGCATAATGACTGATAGGAAAACATAATAACAACGAGAACAACAACTGTCCCGGGCGCTATCTTCGCGTACGCGCCTTACAAAGTTACACTTTGATGCATGGTTTCAGTAGTGTCCGTGCAACTGAAACCCCTCTGCAAACCACTGCCGCTGCCACCGGAGTCAATACGGAACGGACAATGTGCTGTCAGCGCCACTACATGTTACGAACAATGTTGCTACATTAACAGCCGATCCGGAGAACTTGCCAGTTGCCAGTTTTGTTCCGACCTAGATCCGACCGGCAGAAGCCAAGGGCGGAAATGTTGACGAACGGTAAAATTTAATTTAGCAAGGCCACCGAAACCCGGTTCCGGTTTTACTGAGGGAAGTACTCTACATAACCTTCCCTTTCGGTTGATCGAAGTGAAAATCGAAGTAAAGTTTTCATTGGGAAGCGGGAGTTCCTGGACTTGGGATAGTCACACAAACGCTGAGCTACGCACACGATGTAGCGAACTACGGTGGTCGATTAGGGTTGGCAGAAGCGTCCTTCATTGTTGATACGGACGCTAAGAGCCTCCTTGCCTCTGTTGTTGACTCTCTCGGTGACAGTACACAGGGATAGCGGGGACTATGTGTCTATGAAGTGCTTCTGCTTGACCAATATAGGTGATAATTAAGAAGAATGTCATTTAACAGTATATAAACCTATAAGGATACAAACCTACCATGAGGAATAGACGAAAACAAAACCTTTCAAGGGGTTTTCTTATGAGATTTAGTTGATAAAAAGTTGCCAATTAGAATTCATTTAATTAATGGCTCTTCTATCTCCGAATTTCTATTCCAAGTTAAAGTGGCTAACATTACCTTACAGCTATCCTCTGGACATTAACATATCTTGACCAATCTCATCTCACTCACTGTCCCGAGACCGAATGATGAAGTGCTGACGCCCTCGAGGGGAGCTGATGATTGCATTCATATTGCGGCGCCGGTTACTACTGTTGGTTACATTCGAGTGAACAGTGAATTACTCCTGCAGCGGTAGTCCTGCGGCTCTAGCCGCATCCTTAGGATTACAGCACAATATTCTTGTTAATTGAAAATTGGATTTAGTCCCTTTCTGATAGTCGGTAGCTCCCCCTACGCAAGCACATCGCAAGTGCTGTCCTTTTCCGTCCGCATTGTCGTGACGGTGGCGGTGACGGAGAAAAATCGCACCGCAAGGCAGGCCCCCTTCGGTAGCGGTTCGCGATTCAATGGTGCATGAAAGTTTTAGCCAAATGTCTTCCCCAAACGCAGCAGGCGAGTAGTGATTGTAGGGAGTGCTGCCACTACCGCTACTCCTGCTGCTCAGTCGTTGAGCTTCTTGCAATCGTTACTTCCTTCCAGCGACGAAAACTGTGGAGTGGCCAGAAGGTTGGTTGGGATTTGTAATCTCGTTGTAAGAACCGCACGGTCCGTTGCATACTTACTGCTATTGCATTGGTGCTGCCTCAGCTGCCCCAACGGTCGCTTCTGAAGGGCCGGGGTAAAGCGCTGGGTTTTTTGGTTTGGAATTTGCTTTGGCAGAAGGCATCTTTTTTGTTCTAGCCCCGTTACTACCGCGCTGGGGACTGTGAACGGGGGAATCATTATGAGCTTAGGGACCGCAGCATTGCTGGAGATTACGATTTCGATGGAATTTGCCTGCCTCATCAGGCACCAGCTCCGAAAGGATTAGGACCGGATCGATGGTACGGTGTGCTGCTGGTTCTGGGAGTTTAATCGCCATTTTGCCAATCGTTTAGGTATTGCCCCGACGTGGGGGGATATCATCCTCCTCCATTAAGTGATGTAAAAGGGAAGATACCGTAGATGCAGATACCGTAGATAGATAGCTGCATATTTCCGTTCATATTTCTGCTTCAAGAACTTGCGGAATTAAATCATTCCGCTAAATGTGTTTCCTCGCCAGCCTTTACACGGCGACAACATCACCAGCTGCAGAAGCAAATGTAGCAGCAGCAGCAGCAGCAGCAGCATCTCCGGAAGAGATTGCAGAAAACTTGGACCGGCATCGCACGCTCCATGGATTACCGCTTAGCCCTTAATTTGCTGCTTCCGCTAGAAAGGAATCCTCATCCCGGGGTGTGTGGGTTTGTGGCCACTGCACCGCGCGCTGAAAGCTGGACTAAATTTATGGTCACACTTCCTTATTAGCGCTGCTCAGCGCAACTCAACTGGTTTTCCTCCTTTTTTCGCTTTAGTTTTTTTTAGTTTCCCCCCCAGAAAGTTGACTCCCGCCTGTGTATCCCATCCCATCCAGGCAACTCCATTGGAACGCAGCGAAAGTTCCGCGCTTCCGGACGCCGCCGGACATCAGCCGGAAAACTGTGTGAACCATCTTAATCGTTCACTTTTTCCTGTAATTATTAAGAGCTCGGACTGGGAACGAGTGTAAGGTGGAGTCCTGCTGTTGTGGGACCAAAAGTTGCAGACGCCAGCAAGAGATCGGTTTAGTGCTGATAAGGGAGGGCACGAAGGAGTCGCCTCTTTTTCCTGTCATTTGCTTGACGCTTCTCACTGCTGTTGCGCTCGGTAGTCCGTGAGGTTATTAGCCATTTTCTTTGCGGGAAAATTATTTCTTTCTCCTTCTGAGACCTTTATTTGCGATGCCTTTAGCCACGTTTTAAGGCTATCGAGAACATAACCTCACATTTTAGCACAGCAACACCTAAGAATCCTCCAGATCGCGCTCTCAACAATCCTCCAAAACCTGACCATCTGACAGAACCACGTATTCCCACAGTGAAAAGTGGGAAGAAAGAAAAAAAAGGATAAAATACCAGCATCCAGGCAAAGCACGCCCCAAGCTATCCTCCGGGGGAACATTAGACCTGCACTCAGCACTCCGCCCCTCAGCGTGAGCCTCACGGGGCTTCGGGCAATAAAGTGAACTGTTCGTGCCGGACGTGCTGCAACCGTGGCATGAAGTTGGCGCCGTAGTAGCCTTGCTGCATCCGACGGCATTACTTCTTTATCTGCCAGGGTAGCGTAGTACTGCCGCTAGGTGCTCGGTGCAACAACCGGTGGTCCGGTTTCCGGTTGTCACTCGCCTTGTCCTTACACAATCTTCTCACTTTACAGCCGGGCCACTAGCATCTAAGATATCAGCTGGGAAATTAACTTTCCTTAATTAACACATCGGGTTAAATTGCGTCAAACCGTTCCCGGTCCCCCTCATGGCGACCATGCTCATGGTTTAGAGGAGGAGGAGGAGGAGGATGCGGTGGTGCGGTATGGATAAATGATGCGGCCTGATGATGCCTGCGAGTGGCTCTCGCTCCTGATGAAGATTGGCAATTAATTTCCGCGCAAAATGCTGCTCCGCTTCGTACGTGATCCTGTATCCTGCCACCGATTGCCCGTATGCGAAACCAAGAGCACACACACACACACTCACACATACCGGTTACCGGATATGCGATGCGAGCGATGGGTGAGGATGCACGTCCGTGTTACGCGACGTGCGCTAAGCGTGGGAGCAAAGCAAAGCGTCGTTCCGCAGACGGCGGTTGCTCCATCCTTTTTTTTGTTGTTTTGTTCCGTATTTTGCTCCAAAGCACTTCCGCAAACCGCAACCAGATCCAGACTGCTTGGAGTACTCGCGAGCACATCCGCGGTAGACCGCAGTTCGATTAAAAATGGGATATAATAATTTTGAGCTCAAACCGAGGATCGGGAGTCCGGGGGACGGGGTTCCGGACCAGGTTGCCATATTTCAGCCTGACAGCACCAAGTCAGACCACAAACTGCCGACAAGCAGCACTGTTAGCTGGTGAATTAAAACTGGATAATAAAACCCTGTGGAATCCCGTGGTTGGTTGGACTATCGGCAGCGCGTATCTTCGTGGAAACGTCGCATCGCGGTGGTTTAACCGGATTGAAGAGGAGTGCTTCAGGCTAGTGGTCCAATGGTACTGCCGCGGTGGTTTCTGTTCAGCTTGTTAGATGGTGGCAGTTGGTAGAAATTCAGAGAAATTCGTTTTTGTGAAGTTAACATGCTGCTATATTACAATGACGTTGGCTGACGGAGGCGTATTTGTGTTTTATGTTACATTTTGAACAACATGATGAACCTGTCAAGAGTATTGTGTTAGCAGTTTTAAATCAATCGACCACTGACGAAGATGCATTTGTTTGAAAAAACGAAGCATTTTACATCGCTATATTTATAGAATACGTCGTGAAAAATCGCAAACATAGTATTTTTGGACCGAATTAATGGTAACCTTCCATTACGAATAGGAGGCAACTAGTTGAATGCATAAACGTTTTGTGGATTGTTTTATCATGCAAAACAGAATATGGCAAACAGCGTAATCAAAAGGAAACAGAAATAAGATAATTTGGGAAAATAGGAGGAAATCAAACACATGAAAAGGAAAGGAAAAAAACATGAGAACACATTAGGAAATGATTAAGCAATTAAGAACGTGAAGAAAATGAAACAAATCTCTAAAATGCATTACAAATCAGATAAAATAAAGTGACAAATTAAAAAAGAAAAATAGTCTAAATAATCTGAAAAGGATCGCAAATTACTAATGAACAAAAAATAGAATCTGATTTCAAATAATGAAATCACACTCAGTATAGGACAATAAACCAAACTATGAACATAAGCGAGCAATTATGAAAAGGAAATACAAAACAAGTATAGAGGCGCCATTTTTACAAATAAGCAACAAACAGAATGTATAACTAACATTATAAATAGATAAAATTTAAAATACGAATATGCGACTAGAAAAAAGGAGGCTCCAAGTACGAAAAACAATGCCACCATTCGAGAACAATGCACTGCACATTACCAACGACGAGCCTACCATTGTTTTGACAACTGCAATGTCCCCAGAACGCAGCGGCTGGTAGCATTCCGGTTGCGCAAGATGTCCTAGCAGTGTCACCAGTTTTGATTGATGGCGAATGTTTCTAAATTCATAGCCACACAGCATTATCAAATCGGACCCCAATGGAGTTGGCTGCTAATTTATGGTGCAGCCCCCTGGGAAACGATGCAGCGATCGACCAGATTGGCCAGCATCCATTAAAACTAAATCAAAACCGTTTGTGCGCAATATCATCGTTTGTACGAAGCGTTGCGTTACTTCCACCACGTATGTCCACTCCCGGGATGAGACAAACAATCGTTTGCCCCGGAGGACAAACCATCCGCCTCCATTCCGTTCCATGCTTTTGTATAAACCCCAGTGTCCAGTGCCGCGGTACGGTTTTTGGTGAAACCGATTTTTGAATTATTAATTGTAGACGAGTCCGAGGGAAATGAAATGTTCCTGCGGCCATAGACACACTACGACGGCGATCAACATTGCTCCCCCCACCCCACAATCGTGCTTCCTTTTAATATCGTGCTCAAACTCGCATAAACATTCACCGTCCTCTCCCTGGGCGAGCATCGCCACGTCATCTAACAAGCATAAAAGCGGCACACCGAACGAACTGTGTCGACTGTTTTTGAAAGTGTCATTTGGCCGCGTGATCTATGCGTTTTGATTTATTTTTCATTCACCGCGTGGACCGGGAGGAGGATTGTTTCCAGCGAACCCAGCACCGCGGATAATACAGAAGTTAGTCCACTCCAGGGTCCTGGTCCAGTAGTCACTAGCCGAGAACGAGAACAGTTGGTGCGCGCTATGGCGATGATGTTGGACGTTAGTTTAGAAACTGGCTGGACTGACCTGGCCTGATGGGCTTTTGAGAATGGAAAACGGAGGAAAAAAGGTGAACGAAAAACACAGCATTGCGAAGCATTGTCCAGTACACTCCGGAGCCGGACGCACCGGTCGTCCTGTCGGACGGCAACACATTTAATCACTTCGCATCCCGGTTTTTGGACAGTGTCGGTGCGAATCCGAGGCCAGAACCCAGAGAACCCACCCATCTGGGGAGTGTTTTCCACCTCCCTTCCCCCACTCCCCAGAGGCAATTCCGCCCGTGACAGCATTCCATCATTAGCCTGACAGACTGACTGTCCATAAATAAATTAAAATGAAATATGAATCACATCACGAGTGCACCACCATCACCACCACGATCGGCACAAGTGCTACAGCAGCTTCGCTCCGGGGGACGACTTCAGGATCACTCCGGGAGCTTTAAACGCGACATCACGAGAACATCACGGGAAATGGCTGATCCTCGGAGTGCTCAGCACCAGGGGGGTTGTACCAATGATGATGTGATTGGATCTGTCCGTTTGCATTCTTAATGTTGATCTATAAAACATTACACTTCGCTTGGCAATCGACCAATTCAAAGCGGAGAATGGAGAAGTCCGGGTTTTTAAAACGAAATGAACGAAGGCTTAAAGCTTGTAAAATACTTAAGAAATGTCCTTGCCACTGTTTCTGATTGAAGCACTGCAAATGAAATAAATTTATCCATCAGAAAACAATCAAAGGTTCGAGAGCTTTAAAAGTTCCGAAAACACTTGCTATATTTTCCAACCACCTTCTTCACCATTGCCACCGTATTGGTGATTGGCCGCTTGTAGGGCTCTGCCCTCGACCGTGTCCTTGCCGAAAAAAGGATCCCCCCCCCACACACACACACACACATACTCAGAAAAAAACAATGTCATTCTTTCAGGAACCACCACGCAGCTCTCGCCGTTCGCTGGATTTTTAATCCGTTTTCGAGTGGGGCACGAAGCTCGGTTCTGTTCATTTGACCCCGGTCCGCGCTGCCGTTCACCCCCACAACAGCACCTCTCGCATCGGTTCATCCGTAAATCCTTTTTCACCGAACCGGATTGGCGCGCTAGGCAACGCTGGTATTTATATTAAAAACGATGATTTATTAAGTTCAGCATTCCAAACCGTGGACCCAAGGGGAGGGGGAGGATGGTGGCTGGGGTGGTGCTCATGCCGGCAAACATCGCCGGCAAAATGGGAAGAGAGAATGGGGGGCCAACTTATGGGGATTTGGGGCGGGAGCTCGGTGCGGTTCGGTGTTTTATGCAGTAAACTTGGTCCACGCCACCCCTTAAACAGTGCTAGCAGTGCGAGGGCGCTTCACCTAACTCGGTGACCGTGTGAATTGAATGGAATTAACTGGAGTGATTTACTGCGGTGGTTTTTCGCGTTTACCAACATGTGAACACCCAGAGAAAGAGAGAGAGAGAGAGAGAGAGAGAGAGAGAGAGAGAGAGAGAGAGAGAGAGAGAGTAAGCATGCAAAGAAGCTTCCTACAGCCTAACTTGCAGCGGACTTAACCCGTGGCCTTTACCCACTGTTTGCTCTCCTTTGTGGCGACAGATTGAGTCGCTTCAACTAAATCGTTTGCACAAACAGTGTCCTGTTTTGATGGAGTTTTCAAAGAGCGATAGCGTGAGTAGAGGGATTTCGAAGGGGTCTCCTGTGGTTTTCGTGAATATTCACTACATTTTCCTAAAGATTATTCAAAATTACTGAAAGAGAATTAATTTGACCTGGATAAACCAGAATAAAGAGAGTGCGTTGATGAGTGTAATGGAATAATAGTACCATTGCATCATATCATCACATGTTTGAAAGTTGATATGTTAAAGTAATGATTGGTATAGTTTAATACGACAAACTATGTCAATATATAACTCATGTCGCACTATTTCATTAGGATTTATAGAAGTGGATTGCCTTGTTTTGCGCTTCAACTCGAAGTTTTAGAAATAGCCTTTCACTGGTTAACTTATAATTGCAAATGATTGCTAAACTATTACACATGGACGGATATGGCGAACATGCAAACTGTACAGAGATGGCTGTTGTATAGAAAATCCATTGAATCGAAACACTTTAAAACTTTAAAATAAATGCTAGGTATAGCAATATTTACGAAAATTGGGTTTCCATTGATATTACATAAGGCAAAAACAAAAGAAAACAATGAAAATTGGATGAAGTATTGAGAAACCGCACATGAGAGATCATGGAGTAAGCTCGGCGAACTACTTCAAATGAACTATGCTATGATTATCGTGGGATTGGAGCGATATCATTTATCATGTGATACGGTCGTAGAGGTCAAAATAATAATTCTCAGTTCTTCTGATAAAAATAAAATAAAAATCACGCTGGAGTAAAGGTGTTATCTTCTATCAAGACATTTTCATGGGAATTCCAAAATTTTTGATAATTGAACAAAATGTAACCAGTATCTGCTTGGAAATTTTGAAGCATTACAAAATCGATAAACTCTCTAATTTGACCTTAGTCATGGTGAAACACAACACATTAATTCTGATAGAATAAAAAAACTATACACAGAAGGGAAGCAAATTATAGAAACTATTAGTTGAAATATAAAAGGTATGAATTGATTAACATTGAAGAGATAAGTTGAAAGCCAGCGGTATTTTTCAAATGGCCTATAATGTGATAATACGAGGAATACTATTTTAATCAATTTTATTCCCATTTTGTTTAGTCTTAATAATTATTATGGACAACAAACCATTAAAAAAAACATAAAATATGCATAATAGAAAACGGAGGCATTATGACATTTTCATTTTGTTTCAGTAAAGAACATTCCTTAATGAAAATGCAAGATTGATAGTGCATCAAGGGGATCGTAATCAACGATTGCCGTATCATAACACCATCATACCATGACTCTATCATCTGCAGTAATTACGACACCCTATCGGCTTACCGGGCATCTCCTTCTAATCTTAGAATTACCATACCACCATAAGAAGCCAATAAGGGCAAAGAAGCGCAAGCATATTAATCACAATTTGCCCACCATCTTGGGAGTTCAATTCACGAGCGAAACCATCATCATAACGAGCCGCGTTAAAATTTCATAATCTAACCCCTCTCCTTCATCGCCAGCACCAGCAGCAACAATCGTTTAATTAGCTTCAGCCCCATCGTCCTTCGCGAAAAATCGGGGAAATTTCATTCATATTTTACCAACCAACCAACCCGATCCAAAACTGTTTCGATACCTACAATGGGACTACAAAACCTACAAACGAACACCGCATGCAAAAGCCGGTGGGGGGTTAAACGCAGCGTTCGCAATCACGCGCTAGGCTCGGCTCTAATTAAAAGCTGTCAGGCAAAGTTAATTTATGAGCTGGCCCCCGAAAATGCAAAGCAATTCGGGAAACATTGCGCTGCACAAGCGAGACGAGGCAGCATACAACATATCCTGAGCCTGAGCGCTGTGGCAAGCAAAGCATAGCGCCTTCTTACGAAAGCAAATCTTGGCCCAGTGCCGCCGGTAGCTTCTTCGAAAATCTCGATGCTCCTCGTCGGCTGCTGTTGCTGTTGCAATATACACCGCACCAAGACGCACCGCCGAATGCTGAGCCACTGGTTTTCCACCCGCGAGCGCGAACGATGCTCAGAGCAGGAGAGAGAGAGAATAAATTTTCATTACACGGCACAAAACATTTCGGAATATCATCATAAACATGGAACAGATACATCACACAACAACGTTCCGTGGGCCACACCACCACCGACCCCACCACTCACCCCACCAAAATGAGCTCCTAACGTGGCACCAGGGATTTAAACGTTGCGCCATTATCATGTGCACGCCGTGTGCTTATCGTTAGTCAACATTAGATGCTGTTGGTGGTGGTGGCGGTGACGTAGGAAGGGCGGTGACGATAAGACAAGACGGAGCAATTTAGTGGAAAACACAACCAACAACGCTGTTGTATCAGTGATTCGCAGATTTCAGGCTGGAAAATGGAGGCCAACGCATTGCACGGACGCAGCATATTGTTTGGCACACTTTCGGTCGGGCAATTAAAAGGGAAAATTCATGATTTATGCTGAGAAATTTATTAATAATGCGAGCACAGCTAAGTACAAAGCACAACGGTTAATCCCGTTCCAACGCTAAGCTTTATGCACATTCTTTAAAATATTTTTCGAAGAAACTCCAAACAGCAGCAGCAGTAGCAGTAGCAGTGATGCTGAAATCACTTCCGCGAAAAGCGCATTTGTGCGAAGGTGCGTTCGGAAGGGCAGCAAAACGACGTCGACGAATCCTGCAGACTCCGCTGGTGCTGCTGCGTTCCGACAAAATGATCAATTAATCATAACTGTTTTCATGCCTGCAGACATAAAATATTTACTTTATGCTGTACGGCAGAAGCCGTGGGCAACAGAGTGTCCCAGCACTGGAGTAGAGTACACCGTTGCAGTGTGCCGTTTGCATTGTTTCGCGTAAGGTTTGTGAATTTACGACCATCGTTAAACAGTTAAAGAAAGTTTAGAATGTTTTACTTTACTCGAGAACTAGAAATTGAATTTCTTTTAAAATGATGCACTGCTTATGAATAAAGTGCGGGGTTTCTGTTAATTCAAACCAAAGCCAAGGCTCATTTTTGAGCTTTTTTTGGGGCGAAATGATTTAACTTGGTTTGTTTTTGGGTGGAAAGTTATATTCAACTACAACATTTCAAAAATATTTGGTAGCTTTTTTTGGGAAAATGGACTTGAAAATGCAACCAGGGCATTAAATAAAGAAGGTGTGTCTTCAAAATTTCACCTTTTGTAGTGTTCATCGTAGCTTCTTCTGAATTATCTGGGATATGAAAATCGATTCTTTGTGTTTAGATAAAAAGTTCTCCACAATAATTCCATTGAGTTTTCTTAAAACTTTCAATTTTCCAGGTTTTATTAAAATGTTGAAGTTAGAAAAGAGAAGATTTTTATGATTTTGCCGGAAACCCCAGCTTTTCATAATTATTTTGAAAGTTGAGGCTACTTTTAAGAAAACTCGGGGCTACCTGTGGCAAAATGTGTGCTGATAAAGCGTTCGAAATTTTAAAATAATCTGCTCAGTAGTTTTTATGCTACGATGAATGTCAACTTTGAAAACGAGATACGTTGCCAACCATCTTATTTATGGTTCAATGTATGCCGCGATGTTCCAAAAATCTATACCTGTGTCAGTTTTACTTCAATTGCCTCAAGAATTTAACAAAATACTCTCGAAAGGATAAGCATTCGTAAAAACTATAAAAAAACTGTGAATAAAATAATTAAATAACACAATGTTACTGTTCCGTGTGTCCTTCTCTGGGACCATTGCACCGCCTGCGAAATAAAATCCTTT
Organism: Anopheles darlingi; assembly: GCF_943734745.1. Classification (NCBI taxonomy): domain Eukaryota; kingdom Metazoa; phylum Arthropoda; class Insecta; order Diptera; family Culicidae; genus Anopheles; species Anopheles darlingi. The sequence goes on along the minus strand of NC_064875.1, from coordinate 25,683,948 downwards.
CCAACGCGAACAACCGTTCATCACGCGGTAAACAATCGTTAGCTGCGAAAATGGGATGCCTAAGCACACGGACGCACACACGGAGTACCTAAATCTGCTCCCTTAAAACCTATGCTCTGTCCTATGTAACAGCCGCGCGCGAACACAACATTTGGGCTGCGTTCTTAGTAAATCAATGTTCTCTCTCTCCCTCATTAGTGCAAAAACCCCCGTGGTAGAGGAGGAAAAGGGGGCTGTGTAGCATTCTTTCCGCCATTTTCCTGGAGGGCACCCGGGCGTAACGTGTAGCTCTTCCAGCTCCCGAAGCGAACGTTCCAGCGCCATCGCCACCACCAGCTTTGGGCATCATTTGCCAACGAACGTCTCCTCCGGCGTGGTGCACTCGGTAAGGCTCTCTCTCTCTCTCTCTGACCCCTACCGAGCATTCCGAGCCTTCCGAAAACCCACTGTACTGCTGCTGCTGACGGTGCTGACTAGCCTGGTCTGGCTCGGTCTGGCTCCTCGAGCAACGAGCAGCTTGATGGAAAATATTTGCTGCGAGGCTTAGGATTTTACAATTTTAAGCATTTTCTCGTTTGCAGACGCGATGCGAAAAGCCTGCGGGCAAAATGCTGGCTGCTACCCTGACCCCTCCACCACCCCACCCTTGCCATCTCGCCCGCATGCTCTCCACACCGCTGGGCTTCCGTTGTGCATGATTTACTCTTCGCCTGAAGCTCGAGACAGACTCGAGAAGGACTCGAGCGGAGTGGAGCGTGTGGAGCGGTGACGATGGTTTTACAATTTTCCACCAAAATCAAGCGTGCGGAAGGATTTGTCCCCGCCCCTCCCTCCACCCACCCCCTCCCGGGTGGATGACAATTTGTGTGAGCACGAGTCGTCTTCTCCTACTTCTTCTCCTCGTCGTCGCAGGCATGTTTGCACCGGCGCGACCTTTCTTCAAGCGAAGCCTCACTGACTGTCACTTACGGCTTAAGGGAATGGAATAGTGATGGATCGCAGCATCCAACGAGTGGCGGCTAGCCCAGCTGGGTGCGGGTGGTGCTTTCGTCTAATTGTCTGCCAACACACCGGGCGTCGGAACAACGGCTTGAGTCGGAGGATTAATGTTGCGATGAGCAAACAATCGGTCAGCCGCCGTAAATTGATCTCCAGCGCGTTCCAAGAGGTGATGCGCTGATTTGGCAATTGCTGAGGGTGGGGATGGTGAGGATTCATCATCAGGCAGCAGCAGCAGCAGCAGCAGCCAACAGCGACAACAAAAATGGTTCTTGCTTTGGATTGTTTATAATGAAGCAATTAGTCTTGTCGATGAACACGATTTCTTGTCAATTTGGAACATTTTAATGCGCCTATGGATCAACATTTTCATAAGGATTAACACTGTTTCTACAATTTGTAAGAAAGAAGGCAGAAATTAGATGAGCAACATAATTTTATCAGAGAGTTAATAATAAATACCGGATATATTCTTAGCATCAAAATCTATCACAACTATTTTTTATGATCGAGTCTTTACAGAATCACAAGACATGATTGCAAGTTTTCAAACGAATGAATTGAGATTGATTTGTTTTTAATCAGTTAATGATAAACGTGAACCATACATTAGACTAAAGATAAAAGGGTTTATTGGTTTATTCGGACAGAGTTAGATGTATTAGATATAAAAAATTACGGCATTTTTCAGTGTGTGACAAAAGCCCGACAGTTTTTCTCAAATGATCAAAAGAAAAAGAATGTTGAATTACTTATGCTTGGTAGGTTTAGTTTTCGCAACAAGATCCAATCTTACTCCGCCAAAAGTACGTTTTCATCAGCGAAAACTATGATCTTGAGCAGAAGCAATTTTTTTTAATCAAATACAATCTTAAAATGGTTTTTCTGTTTTATGGACCTTGTAGTGTAGCGTGTAAGCATTTGTTTTTAATTTAGAAAAGCTCAACAAAATCAACAGAAGGGTTGGAAAACGTTGCTCGATACTTGACTCACTTCTTAACCTTAAACGACTACTTACTTTCATTCTGGTCGAAGAAAGATTAATTTTAAAAGTTTAAACGAAACAATTAAACTGTTTTGTTTGAACTTTTTTTCAACCTAACACTATTTCCAAAAAAAAGAGACAAGGTTGTAAATATATTCCAAGGCATTCTGAACAATTTCTTCTAAGATCATATTAATGTTCTCGTTGCATTTGTCATTCCGTTGAATCAATAACACGAAATAACAAACGCTTTTGCTGCTTGAACTACTGCTACTCTACATTCTGAAAACGTAAAAAAGGATAAACAGAATTCCTCAAAACCTATTGAATGATAATCAATATACCATTAAGGATATTGAAACAACCGCTTTGACTCCAAATACGAGTGTAAAACGAATTCTCTTGTGGCCCACTCCCGAGAAATGGTTGCATTTTCAAACCTCCCGGGGGCGTATTTCTACGACCTCCTGAATCCCTTAGGAACATCACCCATTTTGCCAAAATCAGGACTCCCTCGGGGCGTAGCAGAGAAAAGTGCAAAAAGGGGAATTCAAAATCATGCCTCCCTCCTAACAGCATACATTTTATGGAAAAACTATTGCATGGTAATGAAGTGCATTGCCCAGCAGATGTACGAAGCGCTATAAACAACACACAGCATATTAACAACAGATCAAACACGAAGCTCTCTGAACATCATCTCGGTTGCTACCTTTCATCACCTACCTCAACACCGAAGAAACAAACGATGTCTCAGCTCAGCGATCAGAAATTCCCAAAAAAGCAAATGGAAATATGCCTGCAACAAGTCCATCTGAGCATGTTTGCAATAAATATTTATGCAACCTGGCCCCCCCGCCCTGGTCGCACTAATCTGTTTATGCTGATCAATAACGAACATTGCGGGAATGCGGACTGATTGATTCCACTCGCATCTCCATCCAGAACCGCTGGAGTAACCAACCAAACATCTCATTCACAACTTTCGCATCTCGTCTCGTCTACCACCAGGTACCAGGGGGTGGGGGGTACCTACACTCCCTCTTTCCCTCCCTGCACCAGAGAGCGTCTCATACATAATAAATCCATTCTCATTACTAGATGATTGTACACATTTTTCCATCCCAACCCCCGAGGGGAGGGGGTCACGGTGGCGGCTACTCTCTGTCGGAAAACCCTCCCCGTCTATCCCTCCCTTCCCTTTCTTCCCTTTGCCATTCCAGCGAACAGATTCTTTCCAGCTAGAACCATCCCCGGACCGTATGTGTATGTGTGTTTGTGTGTTTCGGTTTCGTGTCGAAGATATCTGTCGGCGCTTTTGTTTGATAAATGTATATTTCATGTTACCATACCACCCTCACCACCACCACTACCACCACCATCACCTCGGCACATCCACCGTTTTCCCTCCCATGAACGAGACATTTTCTTTTCCAGCAATTTCAATGGACAGAGGACACAACCATGGGCAGAAGGGCGGGAGGTACAGAGAGATATCCTTCGGGAGTAGCAACCATCGAGAATCCCAGCTGTTTGCCCTCTCTTCTTCCTCGTGCTCCTCTCCCTCATCATCATCCTCACTCTTTTGAAGGGAAAAGATCCGACAACCGGTTGCAATGGTTATCAAACTTTCGCACACACACACAGCTCCCTGCCATGCTTGACATTCTGACTTCACCATTCCATCGCTTCCACAGAAGGTCACGGTGAGGGGACCGCCAGCATAATGATTGTCACTCGGTGATAAAGTTATTATTAATAACCTTTTTTTCTCTTCTTCTTCTTTTCACCGTCGCTCCACCGCTGGTCACTGGAAACGAGTTTTTCGCACTTTTCCCTGCACATTCCACCCCCTAGTAGAGTGTGCGGGAGTGTGGTTCAGAAAGGGTGCAGCATGATACCGGGAATATGGAAAAAAGGGTCGCGCGGCGGTCCTTTCAGATCGGGAAAACCGAAAAGTAAACATTTAACAAGAATCTAATTGTCACTGTTGCCCGCTCTCGGTAATATTGGTCCCGCTGAGCAGAACCGGGGCCAGAAAATGAGATACGCTATGCGCTTGCTTGTTGGCAGGACCAACAACGAAAGGGGTGCTTCACTTCAAACCACATCCAAGGAATGCCCCCGGGGACCAATAAATCATTGCGGCGCAGGAGAGCGTCACATACACGGATATAAAAGAGGAAGCGAGAACACTTTGGAAAAAGGGAATGTCCAGGGGGAGGTCGCCAGGATTGCTGTCATATTTTCCAGCGATTTTCCCCAAAAACCTACCCGGGATGGGCAGCACATTACACTGTTACACACGTTTATAGTCCTTATTAATATATTCACCCTCCGTCGAGACGAGAAGATGGAAATGCATCGTCGTGGTGACGTGGTGTGAGTGACGATGCCGATGCCTTACTCGCAGGATCGCGCATTAGCGCGCCAGATGAGCGCCAAAAATGGTGGATCGCTTTCCGCGAGACACACGCTCCTTGCAACGCTTGCCAAATATAGGAACCAACCGAGCCTTGACGAGCGATTCGTCAGCATAAAATCCTCCAACTCCTCTTCCTTTGCTGGCGCTGGAGTCTGGTTTGATGGATGGCTGGAAAGAAGGATGATTAGAAAATTCCCCATCGCGTGCACCGAGCCAAGAATCCTGCGTACGTTTAATGTAAATTTAATAAACGATACCGATGAGACGACATAATTTCCCATCGCCTCGCGCTTCCTTTTGCTTTCGGTTTGCTTCCGCACAGTTTTTTTTTTCGCTTTTACAATTCATATCAGGCGCGTGCTAGGACCCGAGCTCCTTGTTTGTGAACGGGCGTTTGCATGCATGGGGAGGTGCGTGTGCAGAGGTGCAGAAGGGGCAAAGGACATTACTGTCATGCTTGCGTCGGAATGAAATCAAAACGTGTCAACGTGGTTTCTCTGGGGGTCGAGGCCTGGGTTGTGATTGAAAGGAGCTGAATGCGGCCACAAGAGACGCTGGAAATGATTTGCTAATTTTTGGAGCGCGGCAAATTTGCGGAGGCTAATGTGGTGTTGTGGTCTGGGAGGTTTGGGGACCCAAAAGTGTCACGAAGGGTATCATAAATTATCTAATTCATAAAGGCGTTTCGTGAGAATGAGGCTAATGATAGTAGCTGTTTTTTCAGAGCGAGAATGGTATTAGAAGCACTCTGAGAAGCAGGGAATAAATGCTGATAGTTTTCTTATTAGTTTTTTTGTTTCAATGTTTTCATGCATTTTGTTTGAATAACTAAAATTTACAGCGAATAGCTTTTGTGTTTTTTACTGTGTTAAAGTTTTTATTGCACAAACTGGACTAAATAAAGCAGATAAAACCGTTCTTGTGCTTTCTACAAACTACTGCACTGGTAAAGGAGTCATTTGCAGTTGCAAAATGCCATTGATTGAATATCTATACATACTTATAAATAAAAATATGAACACATTGGTTGAGTCATAAAAATAATTCGAATGATTTCAACCTTTGGCATACTATTGGTGGAAAGGGCTACTTTCAAACATTAACGTGACTAGAGCGGGTTTAGAAACCACCATAAACAGAAGAAAGACGTCATGGCGACTATATTTCATTGAAAAAAAAACAAAAACTAGCTAAAAAGAAATTGAAATTCCTATATCAATGCTGAGTTCAATACTACCAAAAAGGAATTGTTTTCATGACCAAATCGTTTCGTGAAGCTCCGATTTGCCAGGCTCGATATGATGCAAGTTATATAAAAAAACAAAAGATCAGCTTATCGATGATCAACAGCAAATCAGACAACGCATAAAAAGAGTGCAAAAGAGATAAAATACTACAGCTTGTATTGATATGTTTTGTTTTTGCGAAATAATTCAACGAGCTGTGAATGATCGAAAACCAGAAGGTTTTCAAGCACCATATACGGGATAAGTATTGATTTATTTTTTAATTCGAGAAACACCAGTGACACGGCCATTTTTATAAGGTGCTATTGACCAATAAATAATCCACTGATTTCCTGAACTACACAAAACAATTTCCAAAATAATAGCTAAAAAAGAATAGTTGCCGTACTACGATCCGATATTTTAGCTCGAATGCTATCTTATATTTATTGGAGTTAATGAAAACGCTACAAGGATGCAGTTAATATGCATAGATAATTTATAGAAAATGGATAAGCCACTTCTTATTATTGTTTTGTTACTCTGTAACTTTCTTGATAGCTGCAGAAAAATTTAAGTGGAAACGGAAAACAGATTTTTCAAAAAGCAGTAATTTAAGGAAAGCTCCTCATATTTCGATTTTCATTCCGTGATTTGAGCAAATGGCATCAGATTAAACAGCTACCTCGTTACAGTCTCTATCAGTTTACATCAACATCTGCTTCAAACTACCGTTCAACCGTCATAACTTATAAAAACCTCAGTGTTCCCAGCATCGTTGAAGTTCGTATGCTGTACACGTCAGGTTAAAATCACTTGTGCTGCATGTTTTATCGCCTTTCTCCGTACGATTTTAGAATGTCAGCCAGGCGCTGCCACCCTTCTAATGTCCGATAAAATCATTTAATCCTCCTGTGGGGGGGAACAAATCGATGGAAATTGGACAAATTTTCCGTGATTTCCACGTGTCCATTATTGATTTTCCAGATTTTTTTTTCTGTGTGTGGAAAACAATCACGTTTCCCTAAAAAAATCACACGCACATGCCACATGCGATAAAAAACGTATTGGCACTTTTGTTTTTTTTCTCCACGCGCACACGAAACCGATCCATGCGATCGACACATGACCTCGGCTGGCCTGGCCACGTCACTCACGCCATCCATAATCCATGCCAGCTTTCCCGCTTTTCAATAAAAGTCAACAAAACCGCTCCGTTCAAACGACCAATCGAAGCCCAAAAAATCCCACTTTAACACCGGCAAGGGGCAACGGCAAGGGGAGCAAGGGGAGGAGTGATTCCGGGCTCAACATTCGACAACTGGCCGCGCGGAATCGCGTTGCACCCTCACCCTCCTCCCCTCTCGGCTCATGCGCGATCGATTTGCACCCCTGTCAACGCTTCAATTATCATTCAATAATCGCGGTTTTCGCTAAGCTGCTGCTGCTGCTGCTGGAAGCCAGGTTCGAACAAACTCCGAGGGAAAACCATTCGAGGATATTCGCGGGGATTGGGGTGCTGCAGCATCATCCTCTCTCCGAGGCATTCCGGGGGGGTTGAGCAACATAAAACATGAGTCCCGGCCAGCTGTTTGGTTGAAATATGAAACTCCCGGCGTGTTGCACCTTCGCCACGCCAACGTGACGCCATCGCATGCGCCAGGACTCTCCAGAAGGGAGCGCCGCCGGAGGCTGAGTTCACGCTTCGCTTCACCTCTTCGCCAGCACATTAGGGGGTTTTTGGCAATTTTATGCCAAAAACTCCCTCCAACCGACGACCACGACGACGACGACGGTTGGTGCTGGCTTCAACGCAACGAACAACGAGGGAAAGGTGCACGACGCACCCGTTACATACGCGAGATGCTTCTTGCAACCGGCGGGATGCAAGCGCCGGTGCCACTTTTTGGCCGATCCCAGGGGCGCATCGAAGTGTATGCTGGTCGGTCGCTTGGTCGTTCGGTCGTTCGCTATGATGCGGGATGGACATGTGGTTACTGCGTTCCCTCTCGCGCTGTCGCTGTGAAGGGGGACGCAGACTGGTGGTGGTGCTTGTGGTTCGCAATAGCAGCAGCAGCAGCAGCAGCAGCAGCGGTTCGTTCGCTTGCTACCGGGTGTCACGGTGAAAGAGCGTAGGACGACGAAAGGTTTTTGTTGTTCTTCAATATTCTGCTGGCAGGAAATATAAACATAATTTCTGTGACTACAACATAATCACGTTGTTGCCCGACGCGTTTGCTGACATCACGGGTTACAACGTGGCTCCGGGCAATACACCGGGTATTAGCAGCCGGAGCCAGAGCACGAGTGAAACGTGTTAGTCTGATAGCCGGAATGTTGTTAACAAAATCAAACCGTTTAGAAGAAGCAAAATAGAAAAAAAATATGTTAGTTATTGTGCAACATTATGCAGCGTTCCTAAACATGACATAAGAAGGTTCAGGAAAATGCATTTTACATGTTGGCTAATTAATACGCTAATTAATTTTGAGTTTAAACATTTGTAAACAAGCAAGTATGTTGTTACTTGATAGTTATTTTGGAAATTGGAAAACCGCAATTCTGGAAATCAGGAAAACATCTAAACTCATGTACTTTTCTACATGCTTTTATTCCCTCCGCAATTGTCGTATTTTATCGGTTATCAAATGGGTTAATTCGAAACCTTAAAACTGGTACTCGAAGGAACAGCGCAATGTTCAAGAAATTGAATCTCAGTTTGAAATGCCTATTGTCTATTTAATCTTTAAAAATGAATTCAATGATTTGTTAGAACATGTTTAGCCAAGAACGACTTTAAGATCGAAATCGATGTACAGTTTAGTATTTAATCAAATAAATGCCGAAAAGTTTGGCTGTCTTTAAAGTGATCATGCTAAAATTACCACAACCAGGTCTAGGGGTGTTAAAATACCAAAAAACATGAGATAAAAAGATATCCTAAATGTGGATGTTAGGAATTATCCGACAACAGTGCGAACTAATATTTTCTTAGTTATAAAAACGATATTTAGCAACTAAAACTATTAAAAAACTAAAGCAAGCAGTGAAACAATTGTGAAGTGAAGCGATTGTCATCGAGAACTCATATCAATCGAAAAATTATCTCTCAGTTTGTCGGATCTGAACCATTTTACTAAATTAAATTTGCCAATACCAATGTTAAATTAAAATATGAGTTGCCGACAAAGGTAGATGGGACTTATTTAGTTATCAAAAGGTTAAAGCAACAGTAATTTGAAACAAATGTTTCAATCGATTCAAAAATCAATCGTAACTATACGATCATTCTGTAAAAAAAGAGTTTAAAAAAACAGAGCAATATCTTAGTATTTTAGTAAGGAAATTTCACACATGTTTTAAACAAATATTAGTTATTAAACATAAAAGTAATACTATATTATTTAGAAACTCTTCATAAATCATTATTGTTATTCTCATTATTAATAATGCATGCCCCTCTCAAAATATGGATATTCCTCGATCCTCTCTCTGAACCTCTCTCTCTCTCTCTCTTTGCCCCAAAATCATGAGCCCAAACACACGAAAACGGGCTCTACGGGTATTACGTTCCAGTGCATTAGCACCCTTAACGGAGCGTAAACAGCTCCCCGATCTCCCCCATTCACCGGGCTAAACGTGCGTTTTACATGATCGATTAAACCGGTTGGCTAAATTACCAGATTATGGTGCGGTTTGTGGTTTTTGGACGGCTGTTGAGCCAGCCAGCCAGCCAGCCAACCAGCAAAAAACTCCTCATTTGTCGTTGTCGTTTTTGCACATGCTTCCCCTCCCCTCAGCACTCCCATCAGCCGCTGGCGACGGTTGGCATTAGTTGATTTCCTTCGCCGGCGGCCAAACCGCAAATGATTCGCAAATGCTTGCACGGCAACTCCTTCCTCCCCCCCGGGGGGGGGGGCGGGGCTGGTATTTCGATTTGAAATTTACATTTTCATGCATTTAAGTTGTGTGCACATAACATCATAATGCTGCTTAGCGACCAATTGCTCGCATGGTGGCATAGTTTGTAATTATCCTGGCAAAGGAGAATATAGGGCGAAAAGGCATCCAGCCAGCGTGTTGCCAGCACACACACACACCGAATGCGATCAAGATGGGCGACCGGCCAGGTCCATGAGGCCTGCTGTAATTACTGAACCATAAATCTCACGCTCATCATCTGCACTGCAGTTTGGTGCAGCGCTTCGCCCCTGCGTGTGTGTAGTGTGCATGTGGCACGCTACTTGCCGGCCTGGCGAGGACACAAAACCCCGAACAAAACTGTCTCCACATACACACACACACACACATACACACACACACACACACACACACTGGAGGACAGGAGGTCGCCTGTCGCCAACTTGCGCGACTTTTGGGTCGCGGAAAGGTTTCGCCACAAAACTGTGTCGCAGTCACTGCACTGGAGCTGGAGCTGCACATGAAGCCAAGAGTCAGGCGCACAGCTCTTCGGTTCGGTGTGACACACGGCAAAAAGGCCTGGGCACACGCCACATGCCAAGCCAAAGGATTTGTCTTGGACCAGAAAGGACCGGCACTCAACGTGCGTGCAAATTGATTAAAATTATGTTGCACTGTACGCTGCAGAGTGTCGAGTCCTGCGAGTCGGCTGTCTAGTAGGCTCTGGTATCGCGTGCTACCATCGGCTGACAGCTTTTCCGAGCCTTTTTCCTCCATTTTTTACTCATGCAGACCTCATGCAGACTCTGGCCTCCAGCTAGCTAGAGGTGCTGTGCGTGTTGTTGAAGGAGACCGCTACCACCGCTGCCACTGTCCCGGGTGACCCCCGGGACCCGCCATCAGGGCAACAATATTTGTCTCTCATTTTCATCTAATTTTCCCATTTGCAAGGAGCCTCCGGAGCCTCCTCGCACGCAATTACGTGCCAAAATGAGGCCCAAAATCAGATATAGACCAGGGCCTACCATGCCATGATCTGTGGACGATCTGGCCACGTCCACCAACGCTACCAGCGTCACCAGCGGCCCCTGTTTGAGTGTGTGTGCGTAGGAAAATTCATTTCCCGCGAGCAGCATCCAAGAAGCATCGGACCACTTCCTGAATGATGATAAGCTTTCGAAGGAAGAAGGTGGTGGAGCGATTGCGTGGCCGCGGATTGGAATCAGAAGCGCGCGAGCGATACGCTTTCCATTAAATGTACATCACCACCCACCCCTCGGATGTCTGATCGCTCGCCTTATCACGATTTGGTTGATTGAATCATTTTGGCGTGGCGATGGGCACAGGATGTGGAAAATATGTTGCGTGTTTTTCGCGGGTTTTCCAGGCGAGCCTCTCTGCTTTTTCCTCGCATCAGCAGCTGCGTAGATCCGATTTTGTTTCGAGAAATCTGTTACGTGGCAGATTGTTGCGCGTGTTTTTTTTTTATCATTTTTCAATGACTGCCAGGACAGGGCGGCAATATGAACATTTTTCAAAGAAGAAAATAATACAATTCAGTCCAAAATTCGTTTTTCCCTTCTTCGAATTCAAATTTTTATTTTGATCATACATTAATAAAAGTATAAGGCACACTGCTCAATTCCTAGTATTTACTTTTATTTTTTTTACTGAAACCAGACGTCGCTTGTCTAAACTGATGCGTTTTCAATATCTTCTTCCGCATTTTATGCCAAGTATGCATCATTAGTATCAGTAAAAGAGTTCAAAATCATACGTTTTGTTACTCAACCCCGTCCGCACTCTAAACGACGCGTATCTGTCGGGAGAATATATACAAGCTTTGTGAATAGCAAATGTTTTAAGTACTGGTGAAGGTCGCCGTGAACAAAATTCGTGGGAGCAACTTAATTTTAAGCAGCAATGTTTTGTTCCAATTCGATATAATCGAGATATTCGTGCTCAAAGGAACTGTTGAACTCTCATAACCTGACTGTTTGAACTCTCATAACCTGATCATAAATATAAGTTTCTTTCTATGTGAAGTTGTAGTAAATCTTTGACTAGATAGGATCCTGGATTGGTGTTTGAATAGAAAATTCAATAAAAAAATTGCTGGAATACAAACCATTAACTCTGACTAGCGTATATCATATTAGTGTATAAAAACTTGAAACTTGTCCAAATAAGGAAAAGCATTTCTTCCATCTTTAAATTCAAATTCCATCTTCAAATTGTAAAGCAATAACAATTTACAAGAACTATAAATGGATTGTGATCACTTTTACGGAAACATCCTAGAGATGTTCTGAAAAGATAGTTTATAGTCTGACTGTGACTATTCCTAAAACATGACATAAAAAGTTACAAACGCATCAGCAAACGATATGTAGTTTTATCGTAAGAGTCCATATGAAATGCTAACATTAATGTTTACCTTCTTAAATCTCTAGTTTCTGCTCTGGTTTCTCGATAGTGAGGCAAAGAAAAAATCGTTTTTCACTATCTTCAACATGAACCACATGGAGCATCTTCCGCCATCACGCGATACCCTGCCCCATGCATCCGCCGAAAACGCCGAAAGATGCTGTGCGCAAAAGCCATCTGTTGTCCTGCGGATGGTTCCTCGTGCTCACGTTCTTCGGCACTCGCCAGCCATCCAACGCTGCTGCTGCCGCTGCAGATCAGGAGCAAAACTACAAATAAAATGCGAAACCTAATGCCACAGCGGAAGCTACTCTCAAAACTTCCGCTTCACGGTGAGTTAGTTTGAATAAAAATAATGAACCAACCTCTGCTCCGGCCGTGGTGATCGGTTCCACACTGTCGCGCAAAACCGCAGGAGCCACTTAACGAAACCTTGAGCCCTCAGCTCCGGGATGACAGCTTCTTGATCTAGTTTCACACATCCTGTGAGTCGCGAAGGACGCGAGGAAGAAGCGAACGAAGGAGAGGAAAATCTTTCCAAAAAGGATCGTGCCGTGTGGTCGTATGGTGCGCTATGGCGTGTCGCTAGCCAACCAGCCAAGAATCCGCCCAAAAACTAAGCCCTACCCGGAGCCCAAAAGCCAATACAAACAAATACACAACATACAGCAAACCGTCTACGCCTCTGTTTACACACCAAGTCCCATTATCCTGCCGGTGCTTTACGGATGCTAGTAAGTAGCATCGAAAATCGGATCGTGCAAATGGGAATCCTTCCCCGTGCTCCGATGGAATGCTCCCCCGACGAAAAGACCGGTAGAACCCCGAAGTAGAAGAAAAAAAAAAGAGAAAAAAAGAGAAACGAAATAGAAAGAAAGGCTTTGTGTAATGTTTTTGTCCCACTTTTTTTTTTGGTTACGGCTGCTTTCCCATCCGGCCAGAATTCGCGGTCCAAGGATCTTGTTAGCCGGGTGCTTTGCGTCTTTGTTTAACAGGCCGGCTCATACCGGTTGATACCAAATACAAA
>NC_064875.1:25590938-25668438 GCF_943734745.1 Anopheles darlingi | reverse complement strand
CTAAGAAGGGCAGAAGGGAAGAAAGTTGTTGGCGCACTTCAAGTCATGGCGCGACCGAGCTCAGCGCGATGAGTTGGGCTCTGGAACTCGCGCCATGTCAGTCGGAAAGGGAAAAACAGCCATAAAACAACCCATTACCGGGAGACGATGACTTCTGTGCAAGTGTAGACTCTTTCTCCTTCTTCTGGTGCTGCTGCTGCTGCTTAACCTCGAACTGCTGCTGCAGGATCATCTAGTACAAGATGTACTTACACAGAACTTTGACTTCTGCTTCCACCGATCTGAGTTTCTATTTTCCAGCCCTTGTACTCCACAGACTGCTGCTGCTGCTGCTACTACTTCCAATTCCTCTTCATATCCAATTGTGGTGCTTATTGGTTTTCGGTTGCAGCTCAATCGTTTCGCATCAAACCACGGCCGCCACCAACCGCCAACCGCAAAAGAAAAGAAGCAATTCCCAGGCATCCGATTTTCCGCGGAGAGCTTTCCAAGTTCTTTATTGATGAGTCGCGGCAAGAAACGTGGGGGCGCGAACTCGCGAATGAAAAATGGTTTACCGAAGAACATCTTGAGGTCCAACAAAAGGCCCCGCAAAACGATGTAGAAGAATAAGAAGAAGAAGAACTTGCTGCCGGACTAAGAAAAAAAAACAGCGCCAAAATGAGTCGCAGAAAACATGTGGAAACAGCTCGCGCAGTAAGACGACGAAAACCGGAAACTCATTTTTACTCGCGAACTCGTAAACAGACTCGGCAAACGGACGCAAACGGACGCGAAACTGGTCAGACGTGAAGGAAGAAAATTGTTGCGGAAAATCGCAGAAAAACAAAATCTGAAATAAACTAACATTAATCCGGCGCGAAGGAGAAGACGAAGCTGAAGTTTTGGAAACTAACGCGTAGAATGTGTAGACGGACGAACCGTGGCGGCCGTCGGCACAGCCACAGCAGGAGTCTGGGGTGCAGTCAAGCGTTGGATGGAAGTTTTGCAGATGCTGCTTTCCTGCTTTTGTCCTGCGTTTTCGCGAGACCGAGACCGACTTCGAGGACCAAGACCGAGGACGATTCCGTTTGCTGGAAGCTTTATTTTAGATTCTGCAGCCCGCCAGGGCCCGAGGTCAGCGTACCGAGCGTATCTGATTCCTTATATGTATTTGCGATCGGAGTTTCCTGTTCTCCCAGGATCCGGGAGTCCAGATTTCGGGATATCGATGGCCGAACAACCGAAAGGCAGGAACGAAACGAAAGAGTGAAGGTGAAGACTGTTTGGCTCGCTAACAACGGGAAGCCAACCAACTGCTGCTGCGGTCCCACCCTCCGGAACAAGTTGTAAAGTGTGTTCCCAGCCAGCTTTTCCTCGGTTCATAGCATCGGCAACCGACGGGGCTCGGAGTGATCGGTAGGTAGATAGAAAATTGGCCATCACACAGACGCAGCTGGTTTTGTGGTGTGATGCGGTGTACGGGAAAATAAACTTGTTTATCACTTGGGTTAGTAAATCGAGAAGTTTTTTCTGTTCGGTTCTTTTTTTTTTTTGATAAACTAACAATCAGACTCCAGGCGGTGTCCAAGGTGTATCGAGGACATTCTTCTCGATGGAGAGGCCGAGGGGTTCGAGGTGTCATGGTTTATTTACCGTTCGAGCGTTCGAGCGTCGTCAACTGTCAAGCGAGAGAAGTGGATCCGGAAAAGCGACCATTTAATTAAAATCCCAGTTTAGATTGAGCGTAACATGAAGTAGCTATTGCGGAATAAATTGGTCAATTCTATTTGACCTCAATTGCTAGAGGATAGCTTTTTTTAAGATCTTACTATTTTGAGAACATAATTCAATATTTTAATTACCAATGTTGTTAAGTGTATGAGTTGTAGCGGTAAAATGTATGAGTTATTGCAGCATTTGCTTCGCTAGCCGTTAGATTAGCTATAAATAATTGATTAAAGAGTGCCAAAGATTAGGTTCTAAAGCTGTGAACTAATGTACTGAATGATTGCGGTTAATAAATTAAAGGTTATTTAATAATGCTTCCATAAGATGTTGAAGAAGCCATTATTATTTTGCGTCTATCGCCATCCGGTGGTTGGATGCACTGAAAACTTTTGATGGGATAATGTTACCACCAAAATGTTTTATTAAGGCCCAAAAGATTTGCAATAAAATCACGGTTCGGCAAGAGTATTAGTCCTTATGATAAGAGATTCGTCTTGTTTGTGATCGACAAAAGCCATGCATTTTGACATATACGAAACCGTTTACTTCAGTAATCGATTTGTTTTTATTATTTATTCTTTAAACCTTAAAAAAAGGTTCAGATCTAATAAAACAAAACTTGAAAAAAAAACTCTCAAATAAACATAAATCTTTTACATCTTCATTTTCAACTCTTGTTTGAAAACCAATGTACATAATGTATTGCAGAAAATCAATTAAATCTTAATGTTAAAGTATGCTCGAAGAATCAGGTCACGGACAACAGCTCAGACATTGATTGCTCCGTTTTTCAACGAAAAAAAAAGACATTTCTATCTCACACTCTTTGTTTCAAGTCTTCGATCCCGATCATAGAGAGCATCTCTACTCAAAAACCTTCAACCTCATTTCCATCATCGCTTGCTATGTTCTCACGAACAGCACAAACCGAACACTTTTCCGCAGCTGTGCGTGCCTTGGCGTGCCACTCCCAAAAAGTGTCTCTTCACACAAAAAAGGGGACACGACAGATCCTTTTCCTTTTGTTTACCGTCAATACCCGGCACAACCCGGCGCGTACTGCGGATCTGCATTCATCTTTCCCTTGTGCCAAAAACACAAAAAGAAAACTAAATCTCTACCACCACCACCACCACCATCACAACCAAATAACCCTAATCAAACACCAGCAAACGTGAGCAACACTTCGGTCACTGGCGGAGTGGGTGGTTGTCCGCCTGTTTTGGGCACGCCGAAACGCCGTCGATGTGCTGCTCGATGGCCAACGATTCGAAAACTCATCGAAGGAATTCCAAAAGCAAACAATGAACATCTCATCCCGCTCATCATCATCATCATCGTCATCATCATGAGACCCGCAAAAGAGCATCATCCGCAAGGATAACGGGACCCAAAGGACTCCCTATTGTTTCTCCACCAGGTATCAGTACCACCTGCCCCTTGGGTCTACCTGCCATTCCCGAGGTTTCGAGCAAATTCGTTTCGCGCAGCACTACGATCATCGTCATCATCATCGTTTCGGGGCCTACTCGTCCGGGCGTATCGATGAGGCCTCGGCGTACGAGACGAAGCGAAAAAAAAAAGGATTTTTTCTCTCGATTTGCATGGACCGTCCCCGGGAGGTGATACGGTGGCTGACCAACATTTTCTGGTCGGGAAAATGTGCGCTCGCCAGCGCCATAAATCAAGCGGCAGCTCGGATCTTATCGCTGAATGGCGAATCCGAAGCACCAGAAACCGAGAGACAGAGAGCAAAAGAGAGAGCAAGAGAGGGAGAGAGAAAACACTGGATGCTTTACTCATGCTGGGCGCTAATCTCGGGGAAAATGTCCCGGCCTAAAACCGTGCCCACTGTGACAAAGGGAAACCGGGCTCCATGGCCAAGGTCTCTCTAGACACTCTAGACACCCACCTCCCCGGGTCCTATTGCCTAGCCAAATTCCGATGATTTTACGCATTTTCCCCGTCTGCTCCCGGGCACCAGAAGCAACAGCAACACCGTAATCAACGTTTCATGATCTAGACCGGGTCCAGAGAGAGGGGTTCACGAGAGGGAAGGCAAAACGCGCAAATGAAGGATGTAAAATTAAATCGAAGGATATTCTAATGACCAGCACACCAACCAACCGAGGAAAGGTCCCAGACCAAAGCAGACCAGGAGCTTTACGCTTGACGCTTTTTATTCTTCGTTCTGTGTTTTTTTTTCTTTCTTTCTCGTCGAAACCGGAAGTGCCGTCCTGTGGTCACTAAAGCGCTTGCCGTACCAGACCCTTCCGTAGGTTTCCCCTCCTGGCGAGGAGGTGACATGGTCGCTTCCTCAAAATTTCACGTTTCACGTCTTCAGCAAAATTGATTGTTATTCCAGCACCAAGCCGTGCGAGGCCAAGGAAAGGACGAAGGTATGCGAGGAAGGGTACAAAGGAAGCGTGACGCCAGTTTTGCACTCCCCGGGACATTCCCCGGGAGTTGGGTTTTCGCCAACCGCCGGTTTTTCTCTTTCTCTCTCTCTCGCTTCTGCTTCTTCAAATTATTTTTTCGTTCTAATGACTTTGATTTATGATCGGTTTGGAAATTAAGATTCCTGGGCCGGGCAAGATGGCCACTGACTCACCGTGACTCACCGGACCATGGGAGGCACCGGCTAACCGGGATCGTGGACCGAGAAGCGGAGGATTTCTGTCCCTGGAAGGTGCTCCCTGAAGGTGGTGCGTGATGCGTTGAAATAATTGATTTTCGCTCTCTCACCTTCCTGACCGGACGACGAATGATGCGGCGATGATCGTATCAAATCCTCCAAGGACACCCGTTCCCCGTTAACCACTCCCGCTGGCTAGAGGGTCCTGGAAGAGGTCCCTGGACGTTTGGTTTGGCTATTTTTCACGCTTCTTAGAGAGGGTAATGATGGGCTCGGTGGCTGTTGATCTGTAATTAGTGATAAGGCAAGGACGCCTTTCGGAGCGGTTTTCCAGGACGATAGTGTCCTGTCGGGAGGATTTAGTCGCAGGGCAGGCAGGTAATCATTATTTATTGTTGTACCCCCAGCTGGTGGTGAGAACGTGGAGGAGGAGTAAGGATCATTCCGGGGTTCTAGGGGGTTCTCCGTCTAGCCGGTTAATGTGTTTCTTTGTCTAGCGATTTCGGTCGGAGTGTTTTGTGGCTTCGTGACCGGGACGATATCCGGGATCCCGAAGGATGCCCTGAGCTGAGGTGAATTACCATCTCCATAAATCAATCATAAAATGACAATGGAGTGGCAGAGTGTTCTTTGGGGCGTTTTGATCTTTTTTGATTAAAGGGTCCTTTGGGAACGGGTTTTTTTCTTCGCTCGGCAAAGTGTGAGGTAGATAACGAGATGAAACTCTGCTTAGTAGAATAGTTAACACTATTGATTCGTTCGATTTCATTTTGTTTTTAGATTTCATTTCAGTTGCCTTTGCACAAATCCCACTAATTTACCGCCAAGGCCTATCAATACGACTTATCATTGCCTATTATTTATCTATGAACATGAATTAAAATTAACAACGTTTGAAAATGCTAGTAGCGTTTGCAAAGAAATTGTGTCACATTGCAAGACTGAAATAAATAAACAAAGCGTCAAACCGGCCATTACTGCTGAACTAACGATAGTTTAAGCATCTTATGCTTTCATCTATTGGCACCTTTTAGCTCGTAATTTGTTTAACAACTAATTTCATAACTATTTCATCAATAGTTTTAATCCTTTCTATACAAACTACTAATTTTGGACTATTAATATTTTTGCTACATTTTTCGAATAAACGGACGAAACCATGAACCTTGAATTAAAATTGGTTTTTCTTTCATTTCTAAGCAACATTCGCAAAATATTTCCTGTTTTTTGCAATACCTTGTTTTGGTATTCATTTCCTCGTTTTCTCAAGTATTAAACTGTATTGTATAATGTATTGTAGCGACCCGACCCACCTTCGACCACCTCTTTAGCCAGCAGTTCGGTCGCTGCAAACGCAAGCGTTATTTCTTATTACTTTCGACTATTACTTTCGACTTTCGGCTGATGCAATTGATCTCAAAGCGCCGACATTTAGGCAAAGCACGTCTACCACCGTCACCGGTAGAGGGCAGGGCTGGACAGCAAAACTGCAGTGTCAGCACCTGCGCGGCCCGCAAGAACTCCTCGCGTGAGGTAGGCCCAATCCACAACAAGCCGCACCGCGAGGCCAAGCCCCTAGCCTATATTTGACACCGCTCGGATGTAGGTCGGTGCCGAGCCGAAGTCAGCTGCGCACCTGAAGAGGAAAGACGATGCTTTCTTACGGTAACGGGAAAGGGATGACAGAGGCGTAGGAATGACATAACCGGCGCCTCGGCATCGGAGACATAGCACGCGCCACGAACCCCCGAAGAAGAGGACAAGACGATGCTTTGTTCCGGTAACGGAAAAGGGAGAACAGAGGAAGGAATAACATAATTGGCGCTCCGATATCGGAGACATAGCACGCGCCGAAAACGTTATAGTTATAACACCCGAAGATCGCCGAGAAGTCCCGGCGGTGCGCACATAGATCAATTATGTACGGATTGCGCAAATCAATCAATTATTGCATCATCCCGATCATGCCGAATCAGCCGATGACGTCAAGTTGACAGAAATTAACCAATTGTATCATCCGGATCACGCTGAATCAGCTCGATGATGTCAAGATTACAGAGATTAACCAATTGCATCGGCCCAATCCTGCTGAATCAGCGCGATGACGCCAAAATTACCTAAATTTACATAAGGACGAACTATGGAAAAGAGGGGGGAAGAGAGGGTGAGAAGGGACTCGTTACGTAACAATTAGAACTAAAATTAAGACTATAAAAACCCGTGAATTTCAATAAACGAGTTGAGTTGTATTTTGTGCCGAAACCTGTGCAGTCTCGTCTTTCACTGCTAACCATCTTCTTTCAGGTAAACCCTCCTCGGCCCCTGCCCCGCCTCTTGATCCTCTAGAGAACCCCACCCGCGGTAATTCTCTTCTGGACACCAATTGGCATTCCCGGGCAACTGACTAGCCTCCCCACCCCCGGGAAGGTTCCATAGTTAGTGCAGCGCTCAGCCTGTGGATCCGCTAGAGAACCCCATCCGCGGTAATTCTCTCTTGGATGCCACTTGGCATATACGAGCGGCTGACTAGCGTCTTTGCTGCGGAAAGGTTCTATAGGACAGCGCTCAGCCCTTCGATCCGCTAGAGAACCCCACCCGCGGTAATTCTCTTTTGGACATCGATTGGCAGATACGGGCAGCTGACTAGCCTTTCTGCTCCCGGGACGGTTCTATAGTTGGGTAGCGCTCAGCCTTTTGGTACGTTAGAGAACCCCACCCGCGGTAATTCTCTTCTGACCACCAATAGGCAGATACGGGCCACCGACTAGCCTCCCCTCCCCCTCTCCCTGGGAAGGACAGTCAGATAGATACACTCCTGGTGACAGCCTGCTAAAAGAAAAAGCGCCATCGACCACTCGGGCCATAGCGGCTGACGGACTTCATCAGTCCGTACATGATTAGGTCCAGACCCCTCTCCGGGTTTGGCCTCTTCAGTATATAATGAAGCTGCAGAAATCCTGTCAATAGCTGCTGAAAATAATCCTTGAACTGAAAATAGAGCAAAACCAAATCCAGAAAACTTTTAAACATGGGCTGGAGCTAAACTACAGTCCGTTTCATAATGAATTCATAGCCTCACCCTATTTTATCGATTTCGCGCTCAAATAAGGCGTCCCAAAAATAATTTAAATGATTGTATATTTTCCTTTTATCTCTAGAAAACGTATGCAATTGGAATTTTAAAAATATCTCAAAAATTGTGGATGAGAGAGCCAAAAAACCAAAAATGAGGTGTTTCATAATGATAGCCTCACTAAGGATTTTAAATATAAATCTGCATATTTTTACAAATCTCATCCAAAATCCAAGATGTTTTAGTAATCAGTGCTTCTTCTGTTATCGTTTCATCCCAGAAAGATGAGTTTCGGTTCACTTTTTGGCATTTTTGTCAGGTTTTTCTTAGATAGAAACCTCTGTGCATAGCTTATGGACTCTTTAAGCGTCTGTATGATCCCAAGATGGTTCAATCTGGTGAATCGTAGTGATATTAACAAGTTTAGACCTTTATTATATGATATTAAGCTCAAATAGAATGCTAGAAGGTTATTAGGTTGATCTACAATAGGTCAAATCACGCCTTGTTTGGATTCCTTTCGTAGGCCATCGCGGTTTTTTAATTAGAAATCGCCGGAAAAACGTTGTAATTTTCCAATTAACAGTTCAAATTGTTGATCAAGGATGATATCTTACAGTATTCTATTCAGTATTGAAGGAATCACCCAATCCATCGTAGGATCGCTACAGAATACTTGCGATATTACATGCAAAAAACCGTTAAAATTTCAACTGAAGGTAAATCATGTAATCCGGTTGAAATTTTCCCGGAAATGAAATAAAACACTTGAAACATCAAGAATAATGATGTTTCATCACTCTTGAGACCTTCTAAATTGATACGGAACCAAAAACATACGAAAATGTTGAACATCATAACTTTAACTGCTACAATCATTCCTTCACGTTATCAGATGTGATCGTAAAGCATGTCCGACAATTTTAGTTACAATTTTGATCAAGCAGTTTTGTTTCCAATAGTCTTTCCATAATGTTAGAAGTGTGATGAAATTTTTTTTTGATAAAAATCAATCACAAATCGTTCTAAAAGTGCGAGTAATCGTATGTTTAGCTTGAAACAGTCCGCAATTTTTACCTATTATTCCTTGAGAACTATGCTTGCAGGCTTCCACAAGGCTTCAAAATCTTGTTTTCTTCAGGTTCTATCAAGTAGTTATTGACATCCATCGTTAATATAAGTTGTAGGCCTGCTATCATACGGTTAAACTTTTCTGTAGCATACCATGCGCCACTTTGCACAATTCTGCACTCATGTAACAGTACTGCACGTCCAATAATCACAAAATATCAATAATAAACTTTAGTTTATTGGTTAGTTGATGTATCCTTTTGAGAGAGCAATTTACCTTTTGGTTTTCCGTTAGTAAAAATTATTATGTCCTAGTGAGGCTATCATTATGAAACACCTCATTTTTGGTTTTTTGGCTCTCTCATCCACAATTTTTAAGATATTTTTAAAATTCAAATTGCATACGTTTTCTAGAGATAAAAGGAGAATATACAGTCGTTTAAATTATTTTTGGGACGCTTTATTTGAGCGCGAAATCGATAAAATAGGGTGAGGCTATCATTATGAAACGGAGTGTATGTTGAAAAACTAACTAACTAATTAAAAATTAATAGCAAATTTTTAGCGAGAATAAAGCTTAACCGGAAAATGTTTGCTATTAACAATTGAATATTTATTATCAAGAATTTCAAAACTGCAGAATTGCGAATTGTCTAAGTACGTTGATTTATGATTATTAAGGATACGATAAGTTAGGAGAAATGATCTTCTATTAGGAGAACGATCATCTACTAACCATCAGAATCATGCTGCCAGCACATAGTGCTAGTAATAGCCTAGCAATTACATTGGATCGCACGTACAAGAAAACATGACTTAACAAAACAGCATTGAAACATTACATTTATGTTATTGAATATTTGAAACTCTTTCGAAACATCCATAGACAATTCTTAAAAAGTGAAACAATGATAGAAGGTTTGCTCCTTCGGCGAACATCCAACGACGATGCTTTAATGTAACGTCGTATGTAACGTCGTGTTACCTGCCAAACAGAAGCTGCCCTCGAGCCATACCGGGGACCGCCATGCCCTCCACCCACCGTTGAGAGAAGTGGACGCAAGAATTAACGCAAATCAACCCTGCACCCCGAAACAACGTGTAACAATGCGCATAAATCATGCTTTCGGGCACGGTGGCCAGACCATCGAGATCGAGGATCTCCTCCTCTCTCTTTATCTCTCTCTCTCTCTCTCTCTCTCTCTCTCCCGGTGACAGTTCGTTCTGGTGGTGGATCTGCCCGCGGCCAGAAAACGCTGCATCGCAACATAAGTTCTTGGATCCTGCCGGATGATGATTCCGAGCTACCCGAGATGCAACACATGCAGCCCTCTCTTCCTCTGGTCTCTGGCTTCGGTCCCATCCCATCCGGTGACATCCAGTTGCTGGGTTGAAAGTTAAGCTGAGCAGAGAACGTGCGATAAGACTCTTGGGGTGGGTCGGTCGGGAGGAAGTGCAAACCCTGAGCATCAACGCTCAGGTTGTAGTTTGCATGTTCTCCTCTTTGCACCCTCCCGTCCCGGTGTCCTCGGCACAGCTCAACGTCCCCCAGGCAGCAGCATTGCCGCCAAGGTGGAATGATATGATTATTACGAACAGTACAACTTTTCTTACCACGAACCAAGCCACCATCACCACTATTCTCACAGATAGAAGCGTTCGGTGCCCGGTGGCGATGAAAAAAGCAACCACCCCACGGAACAGCCACCACAACAAGAGCACCGGCTTTCCACCTGCAACAAAGCATTCTTCCCACGGGGTTCCTGGAAGGAAATACTGCACTCCCGGTGCCGAACGGTGGTGCCGGTGGTCGGAGTGTTTGTCGGAATGAAAAGTTACAGTTTTCCGCCTCCCCTTCCATCGCCACCACCAACCGGCACACCGAGGCTGGGGCATCGCAAAATGGCGAAAGATTGGCGATCGGGCATGCAACAACGCGCACCAACGCACCCCACACACTCCCACGAATGCGATGAATTGTAGATAAAACTGTGCAAAACGATAGTGAAACTGCTGTCGCCCGGTGCGGGCTAAAACCCCTCCTCCCTTCCAAACGGACGCTCCGCTGCAAATGAAACCAAAAGAAGTAGAAGAAGAAGAAAAGGAAAGAAGGAAAAGGAAAGAGGAAAAGCTCGGCAAAAAACGGCGGAGAATCGAGAGGACGAGCGAAGACAAATCTAGCAAGTTTGTGTGTCTTATTCTGTGGAATACAAATTGCACAAGTTTCCTCCTCCTCCTCCTCCACCCACTTGCTGCTAGGCGGCTGCTTTACATCAAACCATCTACAACAATCGGTACTGAAACTGAAACTAGACATTGTCGTCGGTGGTTGTGGTGGTGAGGGAGTCCATGGGGTAAGGACTGCATGGAATGGCTGCATTCCCGACAGGCAATATCCTTGGCACGTTTTGGACCGGTTTCCTCCCGTGCATCATGTACACCATTATCTCACGGTGTGTTTGTGTGTGGGAGGAAAGTTGTTGGCTGCTGCTGGTGCTGCATTTAGCCCGCGGCAACTATGGGACATGGTTAAGCGCGCGTTCCGGTTCCGGTTGGTATCGCGGAACAACGGATTTATGTCTAATGTGGTTCCGGTTTCGCTTTACAATGTGTTACTCAACTGTTACACTGTTTGTTGGTTGTATTAATAACCGTGTTCGTCTTTCATTTTGATGCAAAATTATTTAATTAATGTAGCATTTTGCTTATTACAAGCTTTAATGATTATGTATTAGCTTTCCATCATTTAAATTAATGAAACCATTATTTTATATCTTTTAACCGCTCGTAGAAATCCCTAATAAGGATTCGTAATAATTGTTCAAGAACTTTTTCATTTTAATCGTTGCTTTTTAATATAATTGATGAAATAATTGACTTTCTTTAATACATTTCTTGTCTTGGTTTCTTGTTATATGTTTGTCTTACTATTTTTCCAATTATATTTTTGCTTCATACGCCACCGGAAGGTGATATGAAAATTTCGATCCAAAACGGAAGTGGAAAAGAAATCGCGTAGTTTTGATGTTGACAATGAAAATGTTGTTTATGGAAAAAAATGTTTCAAAGTTGCGACATGCACTGAGCCACGTTTTACGCGCAGTTTTTCAAACTGCCTCAATCCTTGTCAATTTGTCTTGAAAAAAGCCATACAATTATGATATATTCTTGAAAACTTAACAATTGTGCAAAAAAAATGTATAAAAATGGAACAATATATTTAAATTCGAAAGATACATTCCCGCTGAAAACATCTATTTCCATATTTAGAATCCATTCTCGAATCTAAAAACGGAACACATTGTAACATTGTTTCGGAAATCGGAAATCTTGGCCACCAACTTGGCACTCGGATACGCCAGCACTCGTTCGTTGCCATGGCAAATAGCAAACCTGCGAATGCGATAATGCCAAGTGTCAATCACTCTCCTTGGAAAACGCTCGAAACACACACACACGTGCACAGCACCACAAACCCCGTAGCCGTACGGAAATCAGATTCCGAAATAGAAAACAACCCAACCACCACCACCACCGTCAGTGTACCGGATGTGGTTGTTGGTGGCGTGGACAAGGACCGACCGGACAGGAAAAAGCGACGTCGTCCTTCATCCATTCCGTCGTCCCTGTCGTCCTGGTTGCAGCAACCTCCAAAGAGCAATTTCCTGCCATTTGTTTCCGATTCTTCTGATTTTCCGTTTGTTTTGGGACCGCTTTCTTCACTCCGCTTCGTTCACGGTCCGGGCCAGCCCCGCGGTCACACCCGGTGTTTGATGGCATCATTTGATGGCGGATCGGATGCGGAGTATACGGATCTACGGAGCGGCATCGGCCGAAGCGAAGGACGCTGAATGGTCAAGGCTGTGTGAATGTGGAAAATGGCAACATATACCCGTGGGGTTAATTTTGTGGGGACAATCACACCGAGAAGAGAGAGAGAGAGAGAGAAGAGAGAGGGAGTGCGTTTTTTTGGCCCATTCCCTACGATTTGGTGTCTGCGGAACTCTTTTATGTTTTATGCGCATCCTGAGTGGTGGTAAAGGGCTCGGCGCAGCGTGTTCCACATTTCTTTCGGAGGTTTTTTTTTGTGCCGAAACTCCGAACCGAGAACGAGTGCATTACAGGTAATGTTGTGCTCTAGGTTCTGGGTTTATGAAGCCGTTTGGTTGCCTTTTCTCATACTTTCTTTCCTTTACCTGCTTGCACACTTCGCGTTGCCAGAAGCAGTACATATGACGCGTTGGCTTACAAAGTTGCTCTCTCAAGATGCTTCCGGGGCTAGCGAGAAGCTGCACTCCGTAACCGGCACATACGGGCGCACTTCACGCAGCTGACTACCATCGCTGCGAGAAGATCGAGAGACGTGGCCCAGTAACTGTAAAGTTCCTTCCGGAATCTGGCTGTGAGTACGAGGAGGTTTGCCACGAAATCTGGTGCATGCTGTTTCGGTACTACTTCGGTACCGCTTATTTACTTGGCGGAATTCTCACACACACACACGTGATGACCGGTGTGGCAATAAGTAGGTCATACTGGAAGCCACGCTAAACGGGAATTATCGTAAGTGAATTGCGGTGCGAATAAGAGAATAGTAAATAGAAATTAAAAATTCATTTATGCTCCCTTATACCGGACTGCAGACGGCATCCGGTGTTTTCCGGAGAGGGAAGGTGCCACGGGTGTTAGTTGTCCGCACCCGTGGTATCGCAAAAACAATTCGAAAGAAATAAAACTGTTCCATTTGCTTAGCTGTTAGTTGCGCAGTGCAGTTGAAAGTATTCGCTAACTTGTGGCCGAACTAAATCCTTGGTAACCGCCGCTGGTGCTTATGAGGTGCTTTGGGAACGGCTAATATGAGGGTCTGTTAAAAGTTAAAGTGTAGTTAAAGGGGTAGTGAAACTTTAAATCAACAAACAGCACAGAACCATGGGAGATGGTAGTGAATTAGTTTTGGAAATCAAAAATGTCCCACCATTTCTCGCAACTCTCAAATTGACTATAATTGCCTCAACATTTATTACATTTATTTTTCTATTTTTTCTAGAGTTGCAACCATATAATGATTGCATTCATCTGTCTTTATTTACTACAGTTCTTCGCAATACGATTTAAAATTCAAATCCGGGATCAATAATTGAGCAATTCTTGCTTTAGTTTATTAAATTATTCGCGTTGTTTTTGGTAGCTACGTATACTTAATTAGCTACTCTTAGGTAAATATTTATTTTTCCTTACTTATTTTTAAGTAACATTTTAATTACATCTCTTTGTCATATTTGAACAGTTATACCACAACTTAATCTTAGAAGCATTCCGTTCTCCTCTCGGTAGCGATAATGAACAGCTAAACATGATCTTTCACCGTTTTCTTTAATATGTTCAAATTCAATTCGTCTTTGCCAGCGTATCACATCACTTTTTGGAAGAGACTCAGAGAACCATGCCATAGATCGGGTGACCTTGGTAATGCCTCAGTACCTAATGTTAAACATAATCAGCAACACATGTTTAACAAGCTAAAGGGCATGCACTCTTATTATCAACCACCGGGCATCACCACATTAGCTTCATCTGGCAAATCATAGCTCCCCGCGGACGGTGGACGATAGAAGGCATATTCCTTGCAGTCGACGCTTAATCAATATAGTTCTTTTTTATTTTACAGAGCTGTCGCTTACCGTTTAAATTATGCAGCCGCCCTGTGATCTTTGAAAAAAAAACTTGGCTATCATGCAGTGGTCGTTATGGTTGTCCTGCTCGTTAAGGCCATTAAGACGATACCTATGTGACTATTTCTTCGATATATCATTGTAATGCCCAATGTTGAGCCCATTCGTCGGCTTCCTCATAACCCATCTTGCCTACATTGAACAACCCCTCTATCGATATGCTATGCTCCTCATGCTGGTTTCCCCGAAGTATGAGCTCATTGGATGGATTTTCTGAATCCACTAGTTCAATTGAAAGCTGTTGCTGGTTTCATGGCATTGGATAGCGACGTATGACGGCCATGAACCAATCCGTCAAAGTCTTAACCTTCGGTGACTGAACGGTAAACGTCGATCTAAAATTGATCCCGTTGAGCACTGTCAAGTTGCTCGACTGAAAGCGATCGAGTTCACCGCCGATACCCCAGAATTTGTTTGCATCAATGATCACGTTCTGTGTGTGGCCAATGTAGTTCCGTGTCGCGTTGAACAGGGTTTCATTCGTATTCCACAGTTCTGAGTTGATCTCACCCACACGAATGACATGTGCTGCATGAGTTCCAGGCACCTCACTGCTTCGATCTTGGTACTGGACGGCGCCACCCTGCACTAGTCCGACACGCAGCAGCTCGGTGTATTCGGCTATTGCTTGTAGAGTTCCACCGAAGACGAAGTACCGCTTCAAACGGTTGACGATGTGATCGAGCGGATTGTGCACACGGTTCTGGTAAGAGCGCTCGTCGCCATACAACAGTTCATGGTAGTGATCCGAGTCTTTGTCCGATTTTACTTCCGTTTTTATCCGAGGTGCTGGGTTTGCACAAGAACTGCTCAACAAGGCGACTAGCATCACAATTGTCAAGAAACAAACTTTTAAACGACCCATCACGATCTGATACCAATGGCTGACTGTGAACGTTGCTATTCTCATCTCCTTTTTATACAAAAGTTATGCGCCCGATGCAGTCCACTTGCTTGCCCCATAGGTTATCGGTTTACTCAGCGTAAACGGTAATCATTTTGGGGATTTCCCTTATTAGTACTTCGTATGTATCTCCTTATCACCCGTTAGGTTGTAGCTATCGCTTTCGCTAGAACACTTGTCCATGCCTTTCTATCTCCCGCATTACACATTGTCCATTCTCGACATAGTCTACTCATCCATAATAAAAACAACCGATGCACAATCAGCGGAGTTTTAGTGGTAAAGAATTCGCTAATTTTAGAATTATAAATAGACTAAGAAAGATTGCTAAACGGCAGTTGAGATTGGACTTGCAGTTGAACCATACTTTTCCGCGTTGCTTTGCCGATTAATCTTGCTATGGGGTTCAGCAGCGATGACCCTTGCAAGGCGCCAATCAGCGTAGGAAGTCAATCATCTAAATTCTCTGCTGGAAAGAGCACTCTAGTAGCGGCCGAAACAGGGAAACATTCCATTTTTAACGACAGCTCCTTCTGGTACGATGCAAAATCACCGACAACAACCAATTTAACTGATGTTAAAGGCAAATCTGTCTCTCCACTATCTGTCTTTCACTATCTACTTGTCTACTGGCATCTTATTACCTGTTGTTTGGTCAATTTGCACTAAATAGTTCTGTGGAAGAAAAAATAATTTTTAGCAAAGGAAATATTGCAAACCAAACACTACAATGTGTTAATAAAAATCTCTTATTAGTAAAATTGCGTCATAATTGCATATTGTCCCACTTGTTCTTCATAACGTGATGACATAATAATTAATTCAGCCGGGCTTGCAGAATATAGAAGAGAACTGCTGGGAATAGGACATCAGAGCAGGTAATCTAGGAAAATATTCCATCAATGTAGCAAGTTTGGTGAAAAACATATTTACATACAAAAAAAAGCGTACAAATGTTACTTTTCGTTTATAACCATGAATCAACACTATAATTAAAATGCACTCATTCCTACGACCACTTTAGCAACATTTGCACCTTACAATTAAACGCAACTTGCCGCTTTATCGAATCGTCGTAAACAAAGCATTTTTGCGCATTCCGTGATTAGAAACGCAACATTCCAGCTCCCAGTACCGCAAGAAACTTTTCGTCGCTTGGATCGCTTTTAAACCATTTGCACCACGGTGCTTGCCACGGTGCTCGTTCACCCAATGCAGATGCACCCCATCAAGGGATGCATCCACATAAAAAGAGACCCTCCCTTTGACTGCAGACTCCCTTGTATCTTGCGCGATTGCGTCCGGTACGTGGAAAAAGAACTGAAATCCAACTTCAAATTTGTAAATAAAGTTGAAAAGGCACCCAAAAGGGAACTCTCCGATCCGACTGCCGAGCAATGTCCATTCCCAAGAGTCATAAAACCGACGGCTGGACCATTCACCGGCCTCACGCGGCCAATGGTCACTGGAAGGAAGAAGCTCCCCGGGACGTTGCATGTTTGGAAGTTCGGGGAGGTTCCGACACAAAAACTCCAACCGGTGGTGGCCCCCGAAAAGGATTGCCAATGAAAAACAGGAGCAATAAAACTGGCCGGACGGCCTGCTGCTGCTGCTGCTGCCGCTGTTGGTTCCGGGTGTCCAAATAGCGTACCACCAGTCTGCCTTGGCAGCTGCCAACTCGTGGCAACCGTCAATCTGCCCTACCGTGACGTTGCACCGATGCCAGGGAGACAATATTATTCCCCTGGAAATGGTTCTCGGGAGGTACGGCGTCCGGACAGCAATATGCAACACAGCACAAGCACAAACAAGAAGTAGCACCAATGGCCTACCATTTTCCCAACCTTCCCAAGCAAGATGCAATATTTGAGAGTTTGGCAAAGGCCGGCAACCTAACCTCACAAAAGCGACGCAACGGGCGCAACAGAACAGGGAACAGGGAGGGAACGATTGCCAGTCGTTTCCCTTTTAGGAGGTTGGTGCATGCCACAGCACTGCAGTGACAAACGGGAGCAAACAAACTATTTCATAAATAGGGACTAATTGCATAAAAAATATGCTCGACCCAATGCGGCCACGGGAGAGTTCCCCCCAGGGGGAAAACTTGCAAGGGGTCTCGCAGCTTCCTGACGCAGCTCCCTGGTCTGGTCCTGATTTGGCTGCTTTGTGCAATGATCCTTTCTCTACAGATGCGTCTTGGCCCTTCTTGCACCTCGGCCATTCTCCTTGCTGTTGTTGCTGTTATTACTGCTGCTGCTGCTGCTCATCGTTTGGCTTATTATGTTGGCCGTTGGTGTCAATGCGCCGGTTCCGTTGCGAGAAGAATAAGAAGAAGGAAGTAGACGAGGAACATCTTTTCTTCGGCTTTTCAATTCTACCGATTTCTTCCGCACAGAGGAAGGCAAAAATACAGCAGGAAGCAAAACTCCCATTTGGCACCCGGTCGGTCCTTTTGAGCGTCGCCGTGTTTATGTTTGTTCAAGGCTGGCGCAAGAAAAGGGATTACACTGCTCCGTTAAGATGGTCGCCGGCCTTAATAAGTCTGCTTAGGAGGAAAAGCCTACCCGAGGAGAAGGGAAAAAGGAAATCACGACCAAGCCGGAGGCTCGTGTCTTGGAGGCTTCGGCTTTAGCCTTCGGGGATGCTGTGAAACGGAGCAACTGCTTTTGGGTGCAAATAATCCGGGAGCGGATGCTATGGAGCCTCGCAATGGATCATTTGTCATCGCCATTGTGCAGGAAAGGGGCTGGGAGTTGGATAAAAGGAAAAGGAGGCGGCCTCGATGTTGATCGAGGCTGTTTTTGTTCGAAAATAGCCGCGAAACCGGATGAACTTCCGGTGTTTATTTGACTTTTGATGGCCAGCGGTATGTCCGACACCACACCAACCATTGCCAGCTCATCATCGCTGATCACCCCCCTCTACCGAGGCCGTGATTTCGGCGAAGGATTTCTTTCGTTGATCGCTTTGAAAATAAGAAAAGATGAAGGGAAAAAATGGACAATTCTTTGCGCAACGCACCTGCATCGCGAACAAACGAATGGATCAGGATGTTTGCATAGGAACATGAAACCCGAAAAACGACCAAGGACCAAACCATGACCATGGAAACGGACTGCGATGACAGGCGGAGTGCATCTTTCCTTCACAGCGACAGGAAGTGGAGAGCCTTTCGGTTTATGAATTACGGTTGATGCTCCGGGACCGATGATCGGTCGCGACGACGGAAGCAAATGGTTCGGATGAATGTTGATTGTGCCTCTGTCACTGTGTCATGGTGGCCAGATGCGCAGAATTAATGGTGAAGGACCGTAAACCAGCGAGTCGCTGTAGCGAATCAGTAATATGATAGTTTGCGGGATGGGAAGGAAATAGCCCACCGATGGTTCGACCTGTCGAATGGATCGCTGTTAATATGGATGCAAAAGGCACGATATTAAAACGGGTGTATTTGGTTTCCAGGACAAGGACCGGTTTGTTTTTTGGGGCCGATTGTCCTTGGTTTAAGTGATTTGTTTGGCAAACGTTTTGTGGATGGCGGGAATCGGATATGGGTTTGCCAGTTCTGTTGATGTTTATACAGTGATGTAAGTATAAACGTGTAAGTGCATTTTTTTTAGGATGACAAAAGTGATACAAACCTTCAAGCGACATAATTATAGAAGAAAAAATTTAGACATTGAATGGCGCAATTTCAAAACAAGACATTAAACATACAGCTCTTCCGTTGTTAGATATTTAAAAAACCAATTTCAAAACAAACAATTTGCAATTAAATATCATGCTGCACGAATGAATATGCTTTAGCTCATTCCAAGCGATAGATGCAACGATCAGTAGCGAATTTCTGTTATTACTTATTTTTATTTTTATGCTGATAACTACACATTGAGTACAGTCTAGTGGCACTACTTGCCAATAGTGCAACAACAAAGTAAGATTTTTGATCTGATATAAAATCAATGCGGGCAAACATAGGTTAAAGGGCCAAAGCCAAGGAATCAGTACGATGAGTTTGTATGACTCCATCTAAAGGAAGAATAAATGAAAAGGAATAGATAAAGAAGTGAACATTGAAAGCAGCTTAAATTAAATTAAACGCATTTCTGGCTTAGCATATTCATGCTAAATACTCACAATATATTTATTCTGTCTTATAAATGGATAATTTATTTCCATGATTGGTAGAAATGGAAAAACAACAAAAACAAGTTGTTCACAGAGACAATAATGATTATACTCTTTGTGCGTTCGAACATGATTTTAGGACAAAGATATGGATTACAACGATTGCTTTACGAAAAATTAGCAGCAAGATGCGAAGAAACATTGACCGAGTAAACGCTATTCAATTCTCTCAATTCATTTTTATTTTTTATTGCCTCCATGAAAACCTTCTTAATGTCAGAGAGAGTAGAATAAAGAGTAAATGTCTGAAAAGGGTTCCAAACCTCCTGGTTTATTTGCAATTTACAACAGTCCTGTAAAAATTGGTGGATTTTTATACTAAATATGGTAAATAGAAGATACAATATGAAAGGTGATAAAAGATAGAAAATAGAAAATAGAATAAATAGCTTATTCTCACTTGTTGGTTATTTGCGGATGGGTTATTGAAATTAATATGTCGGTAAACATTCTGCAGGTCATACCATCTGCAAAGTTCATATCAATCGATGTCGATCATGCCATCTGTGTTACTCTAACCATCTGTTTTCAATTCAATCCCGTCTCGACCACCAGTTCGCGGCATATAATTGTCAAAACACCCGCCATTACCGTTCCCGAAAAATAAGCCATTTTCACCTACATCTTATCGACGAATGCTGGCTGTTTTCTCCTAGATCCAACCGATAATCGCTCGATCCTTCCCATACTCCCAACGCCTAGACCATGCTGACCGGATGATCTACGATAATGTTAAGCTATCCCGAAAGAACAGGAAAAAAAAACCGCATGGATAAACAGAACTCCAAAAGCCAAAGAGCTTTGCGCTTGATGTCTCTGCCGGGCCCGGAATGACCGCTTACCGCTCCGGTTGACGTCTTTGATGCGTTGCCAGTGGCACGGAACACCCGTTCCGCACCGAGCAAGAGAGAGAGACAGAGAGAGGATCGCACAAAGGAGGTGAACCCCTCAGCCGCAGTCGCAGCCACCGCGGGAGCTTTTGATTCTCAATCCATAACGGTACTCAGTATTCATAAGGTTTACTTATGCTCGTTCCGTTTGCCCAGTCTGGTACCCAGCTGGCCTCTGATGAAAAAAAAAACCTGTAATCCATTCCTGCACGGGCGTGTAGTATGCTCTTTATGCTCACAGCAGTGGCCAAAGTGCGGCGAAACCTGGCGGGTGCATGAACTTTGCTTTTTATTTATTTACGGACCGCTCTTCGCTGGGTCGTGGCGGATTTGACGAGGCCAGACAAGAAGGCCAGTACCAGGCCAGGCAAGTCCCTTCGGGGCTTTTCGGTTTCCAGGGTTCTCGCTCCTTCTTTGAGGCAAGGACCGCCGCAGAGACGGCGTCGACCGGAGCCGACCCTCTCTAATCGGCGTGCAAGTGATTATGACCAAATATTTGCGGGGTTTTAGTTCCACCTGACCGACTTTCAATGTAAATCTCTCCTTCGCGCAGGTATCCTTTCTGCAGCAGCAGTACCATGACCAGGCCGGGCCAGGTCAGGCCAGGGCTACCCTGCTCTGAATTAGAGGTTTGCGGATTGGTTACGCCATCCCCCGGTGCGCACCTTCGGATCCTTTGGGAGTGAGTGTCGCTTAGTCCCTCCAGTTCGCCATCGCAGTAGCCTATCGCTTGCATCTTAGCGACGTTCCTTCGCGGGATTCATGTGTGCGTGTGTGTGTGTGCGCGCTATGCACGTCGTATCTTCTTACCGGCGTATTGTTGGGCGAAGAATAAAGTCACGCGGCACAACAGAAGCCGGATTCGAATCGACATTAAATGAAGTCTCTTCTTTCGAGCACACACAAACACACCCCTTCACACCTTTGGGCATTGTTGAGGAGGTGAGTGGCTTAACAATCGAGGAGTGACGGGATTCCAGGTGTACTTGCGAGTGTGTGTGTGTGTCTGGATCTTAAGATCCTTTTGCCAAAGATAGCTCGATAGTGCGGGTGGCCTCTAAACCGCGATAGGTATTGTCTTCCAGTTGCCACAAACCAAGTTGCTACTTTATGTGGTTTCGGTTGGTTCTTATCGTATTTGGGTGAGTTCAAGGGCATTCCAGGCCTTCACAGAACTTCCATTACATTCTCCAACTTATGTCCAACTTATTCTATATTTGAAAATTCTTAGCTGGTAATGAAATCATATTTACTCTCTATAATCTGTGTTTGCTTAACACGAATAAAATCGGTTTTAGTTAGAATCTTGCCGATCCTTTTTCAATCATTGCCCTTGTCCCTAGTAGTCATATCGAAGACCTTTTCGAAGCGTTTTGTTTCTACTAGTAAGCTCAGTGGTATTTCTTTGTTAAAATCGATAGAAAAGGCCGCAAAAAAAAGAATTATGAAATTTCCAAACTGTACTTCATTTCTGAAATTTCCAAACTAAATCAAAATATCATACTCAGCTGTTACTGGAGGACTGGACCTTCTAACTGGGGAAAATAAAACAGACGAAAAAGTGTAGCATATGCTCAATCCTGCGGACAAATCTGAGTTGAACAGTTTTCAACAATCTTAGGGTGTCTTGGATTGATTTTACTAAAACAAGAAAATTTCACTGAAAAACCAACCATCATTGGAGAAGTTTGTTAGAATAGTTTAGATAGTATCAATCCAGAAAATACTGCTCTTTACATCTTTTCTTAGTTAACAAAATTATCTATTTCCCGCAGATTCTTACTGAAGCGTGTTTTAAATGGAGGAAACTAATCTTATTGCATTAATTCATTACGTTTTCTTCACTCAATATCCAATTTTAGGCGAACTTATAATTGGTGTAACAAATTAAATGAAGTAGACTTAAAATATCGGGGTCATTAATTAAGATCCTGCTATTACAACCTAATGTCTGTTAATAGGTTTTTAAGAAGCATCAACTTCAACATGAAACCTACTGCGTGCAGCCAGACAAATGGCGTGAGACTACTGACATTATCAATAATCAATTGATGGTGTGCTAATAAGAGGCGAGAGACAACTCAGCCAGACATTCAATTAAATCAAACCATTACAACCAACTACTACTACAACTACTCCACGTACCACTTCTCCTTCTCAGTCAAATTGCGCAAGAGAAACACTCCCAGCGCTAGCGCGTTTGGTGGCCACCAGACCCGAGCAGCTCATAGAAAACCCATAAAAGCATAGCCAAACCGAAGCACCGAAAGCGACGCACCAAATGTGCTAGAATGCTGAACCGTATGCTGACATATTAATAGATTTCCCATGCCCTCGGTATGGTACCCCCCACGCATTACTATCACCATGAGCACCAGCAGACACCCATTCCCGTGCGTAGCAACTGGGCTCCGGTGTGAGACATTGCCACCGTCACACGCCACTAATCTTATGCTCAACGTTGGGCCTCATAGTCCTTTAAGCAGGACTATTTACTCGGTAATGGTTGCGGGCATTCATCCCCCGTCCCTTCCAACCATTCGAGCTACGCGAATACAATCGAACAGTGCGTCAGACCAACTTCTGCCGACTTCGGGAATCCTTGGATTCGATCAGAACCGCAGTAGAAATTCGCCTTCGCTTAAGGCGAACCTCTCTCTTCCTCTCTCTCTCTGTGTTTCCGGTGGTATTGTCTGTTTTGTGCGGTCGAAGCAGTATTATAAAACTCAAATACAATGATCATCTATTTCACTGTAATTCTATTACAATCCCCTCGTCCCGGTATCGGCTCCTCTAGTGTGCCGTTTATGCCACGTCAAGAATGAGGAAAGGACTAAAACAAAGGCCACCGCTGTGCCGGTGCGGTACATCCTGTATGCGGCACTAAAAAAGGGCGAAAAACTATAACTCTCTCTCTCTCTCTCTCAATACACATCTCGACGGTGGTGTGTGCGTATGTTTGAAGACGCGTTGCGAAGGAAGTTTATCACCAGCAGAAGTAGCATCAGGAGCGAGCATACAAGAGATCGAAGACCATGGTCGGCATGGTGCCCTATTGGTTTACCATCCCCTATTGCCCCTCATCTGCTGCTTCGGGTATCATATTTCCAGCCCGTCTCTAGCAACCTCACCGGACTGCCAGATGATGCGAAACGAGACAGACTGCTGCTGCTGCTGGCGATGCTACTGGACTGGACGAGTCGCCGAGTTTCCTTTGATCCTGGCTCATGTTTTCTCTGCTGATTGATTCGCCAGTTATTGCTCGTTCAGTCCAATTAGGTCAATCAGACTCCTTAGGTCCACGCACTGGAAGGAGTCTGTGGAGTTGTTGTAAGCTGATGGTCGTGCCGGTCAGTACCGCAGTAGCACCATAGTTACGCCAGTGATACCAAAGTGTATCTCTTGAGCTCGCAGAGCTGACCCACATTTGCTTTGCTTGATTGGTTTCCTTCTCCTTGGTTTCGTTGGTAAAATTAGGAGTCGGTGGTGCCAGTGTGACGCATTGCTCCTTCAGCTGCTGACCAACAATCATAATATTTTACTTAAAATAGAACTCAATATAGATTGGTGATAGGATCTGTTTTATCGCCTCCTCCAAAAGTGCTCCTCTTCATTTCGGTCACTAAAAGACGGAAACCCTTTTTCCTGGTCCCGATACAAACCAAGAGGTCGAGTGGCTTCATCAACAACAAGGACACTTGACAACTTAATAGATTATGATCCATTTTCGTAAACCCCTAGTTGCTTCGTTGCTCCCTTTTACAATTGTGTGAAAAGCATTCCAGCAATCACCTAACCTGAAGAGTCTCTCAATTTAGTTCCCTTTCCCTTCGCGAACCAGCGAATGGCTTCCTGGAATGGAGGGAGGGAACCAATGGGACATTATCACAAAACAGGTGAACTTTGGTGCTTAATGGAAGATAAGACACTGGGAATAGGAAAAGAAGGTCCGGCGGTCCGGCGATTGCCAGACAAAACCACCAAAAAATCCCAAACATGGTTTGGTCGCTTGGCTGGGAGCCGGCAGCCGACGCACGCCATGTCCCAGACCCAGACGGCAGGTGGACGCGAAGCAACATTAAAAAAAAAACAAAGCAGAAAGTTAAAGCAAAATGCCGCGCGCCCCGCAAACCTGGCAGTGGCTGAAGTCTTCTGGCTAGGATCTGTGGTCTGAAGTGCGGTCTCTAGTGGAGTACAGACGTGGCGGCAATCTAATCGAAGAGAGAGCGGACACGCGATAAGCAAACGACACAAACAGGACACCGCACCGGGACCTTTGGGCGGTTTTTCGGATTAGCAACACATTCAACAAGCGCGCACACACACGCATTGTGGGACAAACAAGGTCTTCGGAAGGTGATGTCTGCATCCTGTGTGTGTGTGTGTGCACGCGACGCTGTTGCACTGGACAAACAACAAGAGCTCCTCGAGCACCTTGGACCAGGAAGAACCGAACCGCAGAGCGCGCGCAACGAGTTGAAAGATGGAAGGAAACCGAAAAGACAAAAACAAAAACTGGCGAGCATCTGCACCTGGCCCCCTTTGGGTGCATAAATTTCGTGTCCTGCACACACACACACACACACGGCGAAATCACGAAACATGGATCGTGGATCCACGCCCTGCTGTACTGCTCGATCGCTCGGCAGCCCTCTGCACACACACCCCTCTCGCCGATTGGTGGTGCGCTGCAGGATGTTTGCGTTTTTGGTGGCCCGGTGTTACGATCACGATCAGCGATCGCAAGGTCTGGATGATGTTCTCCAGCGAAAAAAAATTGGCCAGCCTTTGGCGGGGATTTGGAATAAAGTTCTGGAGTTTCAAGAAATTGGAGAAAAATTTAAGAAGAGTTTTTAAATGATTTTTTTTTTTCGCATCAAGAATCCAATTAGCATCCTTAGAACACCGAAACGGGATTCACAGTTCCATCAAAATTGTAACGAAATATTCCAAATTTTGCTTTCGATTGGTTAACATTTTTCAGAAATTCCTTTTAGAATGCCTCAAGGTACGTAACAGAGTCGCCTTATTTTAAATTCAGGTTTGCTGCATTAATTCCTTGCATTTTGCGCCATCGAAATCGTACGCCGGAGTGTCCGAAATCGAGGCCCAAAAATGGCCCGAGAATCGACGAGGAAGCACGGCTTGGACCAGCAGCAACAAAAGCAACATTCAATCAGAAATGGGCAGCAGCAACAGCAATCAGCGACCGCTGCGCTCGCATCATCATCATCATAATGTTGCACCTGCCGAAACCAGTTTTGGGACCGTTCGGTGGTCCTGCTCCCTTTTTTCCGTTGGACCAAAATGTGGCCCCCATGTTTAACTTCCACAAGACCGGAGCACGGCACGGTCAGAAGAAGAGGATGCTTCTTCTTTTCTCCAGGATGCCGTTTGCGCAGTTCAGAGCTTTCTTGAGTAATTTGCGCTGCTTCCCTTTACGGCGGGCATCGGGTCCAGGGGGCATCATCATTAATGACCATTGCCCGAATGCGGGTGACCGGAGCCGAAGCCGAAGCCGGAGCAGGAGCAGCACGCGAATGGCGCACTTATCGTTTAGCGCATGGAGAGCCACGCGAGAAAATTGCGCGAAATGCCTTCCACGCGACCGCGGATCGGCCTTTTTGGGGAGGGAAGCATTAATTTCATTTTTTACTTCAGTGCGTGCGTGCCGGCGTGTGTGTGTGTGTGTGTGTGTGTAAATATTTGCGCTGGAACCTGAAACTGAACTGCCGGCGCGTGATGTGGGTATTATTTTGTTTTAAAATTTTGCTTTCAATCTATCAACCTTG
Source organism: Anopheles darlingi (assembly GCF_943734745.1). Taxonomy (NCBI): domain Eukaryota; kingdom Metazoa; phylum Arthropoda; class Insecta; order Diptera; family Culicidae; genus Anopheles; species Anopheles darlingi. The sequence continues at coordinate 25,642,446 of NC_064875.1, read as the reverse complement.
AAGCTGAGGCACACTGTTACTTTCATCGCATCTTGATGACGCACAATTATGCGGGTTGCTCTCGGTCGTATAGCCAGCTAGCTAGCTAGCACAGCCGCTTCGCGTCCGTCCGTGTGTCACCATGATGAGAGGATGGATGTCCATTTAAAGGGCAAAACGATATTACAGATGATGGACGGTACCGCGACACGTTTTCACTTTTAGCAGCGCACCGATCGATTAAGAAAGAAATGGAAGACATTTTGGACAGTCCCGGACATGGGTGAGAGGAAAGGAGGGAGTGAATAAACTGTCATCGAACGGTTCGATTACGAACGGACGCACTGCGGTGTCCTTACCTCTGGAAATTGACGCGTGACAGCGTGACAGCGACAGCCACGATACGGGACCACCATCCGCGTGCATCTGCGTGCGCCTTACTGGAGGTGGCCCTAAAGCTGCTGCCACTTCTCCTGGGAGTCAATTTGTCACATCCTACGTCTGCGAATGCTATTTATAATGAGTGTTCGAGATAAGGGTGTTTCAATTGATTGCTAGACGATGGGAAACTTTCGGCTTAATGCTATCTTTATTTACTTATCGAAGTGTATTAATTAATAATATTAACGTCGTGGGATGCCAAAAACTGTCAGGGATAGTTAAAGTGCAGCTAGTTCTTTTAAATATCTCCTTAAAATATGAACAATATAAAATGATCATGGGACCAAGAAACCACTGTAATCGTACCAGGTGAGTTGCTTCTTAGTTCTATGACGCCACACATGTAACAGATTTAAAGCTTATTTCTAAATGTGTTTAAGAATTGAAATATTGTAAAATTATTCCATAGATCTTTGTTAACCTTTCTCTAGAATAGTCTCTATAAAAAGTCTCTAGAAAGAGAGAAAAACAAACATGACTAAACATGCAATACAGGAATAGAAACACTTAACTTTTACTAGACAGAAAATGTATATCAAACCATACCAGCAATAATGAAATGGTAATTGAGTAAATAAACATCAGAACGATTATAATCATATTTTCCTTTGTATTATTACGCTGTTCGCATCAACTACTACGAACTTAAGTTATGTTTGCGCTGTTATATTTAAGTTTTTTTGCCCGCGTCCATCTTAGCTTCGCCTATTATGGATTCAACGGTTCTTCTACCGATCCCTTTTTAAACTTAAAATATTTTATCTATCTATTATTTATGGGAAAACTCTCGACTTCTTTTCAATTATGGTTTGATGCAGAGCCATAAAGAAGCCTTCTATGCAAAACTATCATTAGTGTACATTTGGTCACATCAAAATGCTCCCAACATTCTAACAACTTCTAGTAACTTCTGGAAACTGAAGTGACCAAATGTCTGAAAGTGACCAAAAAATCTTGTCTGAAAATCAAAATATATTACCAGGAAAAAAATAACCTAAAAACGATAAATTGATTTTTTCATATGAGAAGGGCTGTAATACCCATTTGTACATTTCGTTTAAGCACCTTTTTTAATTTGCTGCAGACTTTTTTATGCATCAGATGTGCTTCAATAAGCCAGTCGCAACCAAAAGCGCTGATAGAATCCCACAAATTAAAATTCCCAATAATGAACCAGTTTGTGGGATCAGGTCAATAGAGCAGACCAAGAAAATGCAAAACTGCAAATGATGAAATATCAATAAACCACCAGCTAAAGGATGCCATCATTATAATAAGAAAACAAATTTCCTAATGATTGCCCGACCCCGCCTTTTCACTCACCACCTCACTGGCTTCGCTGCTCTTGACACTATTTGAAAAATGTTCGCTCATCTTACCGGCCGACCGACCTGTATCAATCCTAGCCGCCAATTCAATTCAATCCAAGGTCGTGCCCATCTATCAATCGAATCGAGCGTACTCTGTCTGTCGTGCTGCATCTGCCAAGGCTCGGCTTCGGCGGTTCCGGAAGAGGACGCGGGACGTGGAAAGGAAAACAAATCAATCCTTTCACGGGCACGTGGTGCTCCTGATGGTGGCACTCTGCGGCATACTGCTGCTGCTGCTGCTGCTGCTGACTCTGCACTTGGCACTTTGTGGCATCGAGCAGTAGGAGCAATCGAAGCGACTCATCTTGAAGAAATCGATCGATGGATCGATTCGCCCAGTGGAGCAGGTTCACATTCCGGAATCCATTACGTTTTGCCATTTGCTGAAGTCGCCCTCCCTTCATACCGCTGTTCGCAGTAGAGTGTATCGGACAAACGTTCCACACATAAGTCACTGGCTGATGGGCTGCCGGGTTCCTGATGATGTCCTGATGTGGCAACAGCGGAAGAGACGCAATACGCAAAGTAGTATTCACACAAGAGAGCGCATCACTTTAACCGTTTGGCCGTGTTCGCATTACGTTTCACCAGATGCAGATGGAGATGAGAGGCTTGATCCGCGGATACCAAGTAGAACCTCATCATCGGCAGCAATCGTTCTACTCGTAGGACACGTACGGCTAATGGAATCGCAAAGCATCCTTGGCATGATATCCACGACTGATCTGAATCCCGTAAAGTGAAATGCTCCAGATGCGTCAGAGAGGAAAGGTTTTTTTTTCCTAGTTTCCTATTATGTCCATTTTGGTGTAAGGTCCTTAGTAGGCCAAGTACTTCGATCGGAATGCGGATTTAAAACTAAACGGAAACTAGAGCTCCGGAATCCTGGCTAAAACTAATGGCCATCATTTTACAGAACCTATCAGCATCGGATTACTACCACTACTACTGCTTCAGACCATTTTCCGTCTGCCAAAAGCCAGTTGAAGGCTTTTCCGTGCCAGCTTTAAAGCAGTTCCCATTTTCGCACAAGACACATCTCGCAAAGACGGTTCATCACCGTGCGCGTGAGTGTGTAACAATGCGAAAAATCGAAGGAAGCCAAGCTGTTTCCAGCACATCAAGCACATCACTCTCGGCCAGAACCGGAAGGACACTGCGTCGCGACCGTTGATTGAGCGGTATCCTGCCGGCTGGAATATGGCGCATAGCGAGGAACAGTAAGAGCAACAAAGTAAAGCAAAGTATTGCCACTAGAACAGAACCGACACCGCGGGGGGAAAGCCCATACTAGAGACGTTGGTAACGTGCGCGCGGTGGGCGAATGGTTGCAAAATGAAATCCTATAAACCTATAAAAGGAGATTGAATAGAAAATTGAAGTAATAAATTTTGAGACCTTAATAAATTAAAGTGATTCTTGCTTCACTTCGAGGCCACTTTTCTTTTGTCCTGTCGCTTTCGCTCGCTCGCATCCATTTCTGTCATCCTACCTTACGGGCCGTGTCCCCGGGTTTTTCGCTTACGTGTCCCTGTCCCAAGAATGTCCGTTCCTGTCCTGTTCATGGGTCCAGCATAGCGAGACTGGCAGCGAGCCAGCCAGCCAGCCAAGCAGTGAGCGAGAGCAAAAGTGAAGCTTTCAGCAACAAGGCGCACCACCCGCTGACCGCACTGTGTCACCATAGCGCATGTATATGTTGACAGTTCGCGATGGAAAACGGTTCGGAATGGTCTTCTGGTCCGGGTCCCGAAGTAAACAGTACGCCCGGAGGTCTAACACACTTGCAGAGGCATCCGCCTGGCGCCCGAAAGTTGCCGCGATCGGCCACCCGCAATGCGATGAGGTGACCGAAAATTGACCGATGATGGTTATCGAGCGATTAAGGGACGACGCTGGCTGGCTGGGCAACCGACGGGGCCTGAGTGGTACATGGCGTTCAAGTGTTCCACACACACACACACACACACATACAAGCACAGGGGTTAAGTGAATTGTTTGGCGCAATTTACGATCGTCAGCGAATGTCTAGCCGGTAACGTATCATTCGGTTCCATTTGGTAAACTCGCTTTCTTAGGGCATTTTTTTGGGGAGAAGGTTTTTTTTTCGAAGGGTCGAAGGACAGTCTCGAGAGAGAAATTGAGAAAATGTGGCTTCCTGTTTCGGCGGTACTTGACAGTGATGGGCTGTTGTGACACTTTCATGTCCCTTGGTTCTGTGAAAAGTTTACTCAAAAGCAGCTTTACGCATTTTACTGTTTGAATAAACAATGTTAGATGGTGCAGGATAGGCCAAGCTGAGTTGTGGTGTACATTACTTTATTAGAATCCTATAGATCTTGTATTTTATATTGTGCTTTAAGCACTGCAGCACTGACCGCCTACAATCTAGCATTATTTGTTAAAAATTTTCGTTATCACCTTTGTTACAACCAGATTTACTTCGCCTTTTATTTAACAAGTAGGATAATATCGATGTAAGCTATTCTTTAAGCAATCGTAAAAAACAACATATAAATGATTCTTAGAAAGATTTAGATGTGCAAAGAGCTCATTTATTACAATAATATTTGAAGAGTAAACTAACGACAAATGCACCAACACAATTGCATTTTTAAAAAATAATATTGACAAACGTGGATTAAAGATGCGCCAAAATCAATCTCGATCACTGTAGAACTCGAACATCTTCAATGCATTTAGTTCTGCAGCGAATTTAAAACGTATAAAACCATTATTTAACTTTCAAACAACATTGCACTTGAGTAATTACCTGGACGCTGGGAATCTTGGATTCTGACGTACGATGGTCGTTTGACTGGCATACTAAACCTTTTGTACGCGAAAACAATAAAGCAATTCGTCTCGACACCCATTCTGTTGTAATATACCAATACAGTCGTCCCATCGTGCAGTACCTCGGTTTTCTACGGATTTTAAACAAATTAAAAAAAACACTCAAACCATTTGCGAATTCAAAACTGTGTACCTATGCGGAATACTTACACTGATCGGATTGGAGGTTGAATTCTCCATTACACTGTGGTTATCCATTGCATAACCTATCGGTATGCTCACTTCTACCATAGTGCCGTTTGATTGTTGATTCTCTACCTCTGGAATGTAGCTGCAGCAAACATTAAACTGCTTCAGCAACTTAGTAGTGGTCGCTTGTTTTGTCATTTCTAAGTTGAAACTATGACAAGAATACACCCGAAAGTTAACCTGAATCATTCCCTCGCCGAAACCATTGACATTCACGTAAAAATGCCTAGTATTATCGAGTACGGCATTCATTGTGACGTTTTTCGTCATCTCGTCGTCCTTGTCGTGGATTAAATTAATATGTACCATTTGTTTCATATTTCCGTAATGGATTGACACATTTAAATCATTTGATGAATTTAAAGAGAAAACCATTTCGGCTGAAAATTGAAGAAATGATTCATTAGCTAGTAAGTTACCAGAGCGTTGCAGGGTGTCAACACTCACGTTGAACAATTAATTGAAGTTCCAAGCAACCCTTCTTTACGCTGCGGTCAATGAGAAGTGGTATGTCGAACGATTTGTTGGAAACAGTTTTAAGTGCATAATGTAGTTCTTCCGATCCTACAAGCCATTCGTCTTCCGGAAGTACGGTTATGATTTTTCTGAAGCTATCCGAAATGACGCCTTGCATGACGGATGCATTTAATCGGATCTCCAACTCGCCCAACTTCATTGGTTTTACTAGGAATGATACTGGTGTTGCCGAACTGGGAAATACGGTCACAATTGTCGATGCGGCTGGATTTAAAACGGAAAAGTATTCAATTATCTGCTGCCAAGATGCACAACATAACTCTTCTGCTCATTTACCTCCGGCAGGACGATCGACAAACAGTATCTGATTCTTTGCGTTAAACATTGTCACGTTGGCCTCAAATTCCTCTCTGAGCCCACTGAGCACAGTAAAATGCAATGATACCGTCTCGCCTCGTTTAATGGATTTTGGCAAACGATCCAAAATGAAGAGAATTTTGATGGTCGAGAACTGGATCGGACGCATAACGCTTCCCAGGCCATATACGGGGTCAATGGAAATGCCAGTTATACACCAGGCGGTGGTTAAATGTGGTACTGTTACTACAAGCCCAATGCGTCCTGAAGGAGGAATAGTCACATTCTGCCACAACCACGACTCCCAAAACTCGGTCCTATAGGGTCCAGGCATGCCAAAGCGGGGCTCATCCGGATACTTTCCACGTGATTTATACTCATGGCGCTCTATTGAAGAGGAACATTACTACACATAGAAATACGATGTACTCTAAAAACCTTAAAACTTGCCTGATATTGTGATTGATTTATCAAAATTCAGAGCAAACAGTCCTGCGATCTGCCAAAACATTTCCGATTATTCTCACCGATTATGTGTCAAACAATACTAACACACTTACGGATATAACATCAGCACTTTCGGCAAAACCTGCGTTATGAAACCTATTAAAAGCTTTCCAAATATCGTTAAGAAAGATGTTATGACTCTTGCTTTGCTGCTGCAAACGTTGGTCATACGCTATCAACGCAACGAATGCTCCTGGACGACCTCGGATACCTAACTCAATTTCATCCCCGGGATCAACACCATCTTCACTGATGTTCTCTTCGATCTTAATCTCAAGCTGCAATTATATTTTAAAGTGAGAAATACATTTCATGTTAATATCCACATGCGCTTCTTGGATGAGCGGTAGTATGTCATTACAGGGTTGCTTAGTTCAGGGATGAATATATCCACGGTGCCTAGTATCATCTTGCTGTTTACAATGGTGGCGACCATAACTCTTGAAAGAGGGATAAGCTTTGTAGACATCAGCAATTGAAAAGGGTATCTATTCATATGGTTTGGTCTGAAGAAACCAGCATCAACAATGTTTCCTTTCGAAATTACATAGTACAGGAGAATTGTCATATAGTGCGAACATGAAACCATTAACTTGACCATTCTGTTCACTTTGGCTCTGCAATGATAAGACGATATTCAGCAAGTTTAAGATCAATCGATCTGTTTTATATCAATAAATGTATACCGCGTCAGAAGCTTTACTTCGATGAACATATCGGATGTGCTTTTTAGCTGATAAATCGGCTTATTTAGTTTCAGATTATTGCCTTCTAACACCTGGTATTTGAAGATTCATATTGACACAAATATTATTTGCTCATTTTTCTGATAAAAATATGCTGATAAACTCACTCGTAAGTAGTTCAGTTTCGTTGTTTCATTTGTCTCTATAAAGATTGTAATGTAACCGGTCGTATTAGTTGTGAAACTTCGGCCAGAAAATCCTCCTGTACCACCAATTTCAACAATCAAGGTAACGTTATTTGCTGGTGCATTGTTAAGATGAGTCACTTTCAGAGTCGCGGTGAATGGCGATCCAGCACGGTACGTGAGTCTTGAGATGTGCATCACTTTGTATTTGTAATTGTATACCGTTATCCTGTGGTGTTTAGTAGTAGTACGATCTGAAAACAATAAGTACCGAACATAAGGCAGTATTAGCATCTCATTCGTATGATGAATCGCTGTAATTAATTCGTTCAGTTAATATTTACTCGTATGTTGCTCGGTAAATGTGATGTTCAGCAGCACGTCATGCGTATGCTCGAGTCCAACCAGTTTTTCAGTGAAAGGAAGGTAGACTTGTCGTATTCCATTGACATCCCATGTACTGGAAGAATCTAACTTATCTTTTTCTAGAAAGAGATCGATCTTCATTGTACCACTGATTGGTATTCCCAAATCATTTTTAACTTTTACAGTAAGATTAAGCGCCTGATGCTGTACAAAAGGCACAACTGTCGGATAGATATTCAAACCAATCGAGTACAACTCGTAATCCCTCACTTCGAATGTTTTCAATGTCAAAAATTCACCATTTGCCATTGCTTCAATGCGATAAGTACCCAGTAACGGTAGTGTAGGAATTGAGATTTGTGCTTCAAACACTCCTCCGGTAAGGCTAACATTGGTCCATTCCCGGAAAAAATGTTCAAAGGGATCATCCACGTAAACGGACACACGCGATCCGTGCGGCAGAGGCTTAAGATCGGCATCGATTACGATCACTCGGAGTTTTAAAATGTCGTCTGGTCTAAAGACAGGTTTATTTAGCTGTATCAACCCGGTAACAGAAGAGCGCCGATACTTAAGCTCAACTTCCTGATCAATGTTAACGCTAGAGCTGGTAGAAGGTTGTTTTCCTTCAATAGTTATCGAGTAATGAACTCCTAATGAGAGACTTGGTACCTGTGAAAAGTTCATCACAATCAGTAATTTATAAACCGTACTACATATCCCAAACTCACTTTAAATGTTACGATCTTGTTAGTATCTTGCTGCACAAACACTGTTTGCGAGAGATTAAGCTGGGAACTACCATTAGAAGCTAGTCCTTGCAGGCGTACGTTTAACAAACAATCGCTTCTGTTATCACCAAATACATTACTGGCCACCAGGGTATACTCTCGATTTGATCGAATCGACTTTGGCCCCATGACGAATATCCTGTACAAACAAAAATGCACTTTAGACAACGAAAAAGAGAGAAATAAAGATGGCACCTACGTTTCCCCTAGACTAATGCACATGAGCACAATGCATAAAATAAATTTCACCACTGAGTACATTTTTGTTCACTTTCTGCAGTTCACTTTCTGTACATCTGACACGATCACCTCTTTTTGCAGGACTGAACGAAATCAAACTGACCTACGGTTAGGCATGCACTTGCAGTTGCACTGAACGCTATCACTATGCATTTGCTCTTTCATGGCTATCATTATTACTTTGCTAGCGCTAGTGCTAATTATGAATCAACGCAAACGAACGCAATTTATCGTTTCGGTTGAGTTTATGAGGTCATGCGAGCACACGGCTGCAGCGTAGTTGTTGTATTCACAATCACAGGTTTCCGGATGGTTGACTAATGTTTAAGAAATGCAGAAGCTGCGTACTGCGATTGGTCTCATGATTCCAACGTACACTGTATCGCTGAACCTTTATCGTCGAGGAATTTCTGTTTGAAGTTGTACCTTGTACAGTCACGTGTTGCTAAATTGTGGTAAACACATCTTCTCGCTAGTGCAATCAGTACACCATATCTACATTTAAATTATTTTTGTCTCGCAAATTGCTATTTTCATCATTTTTTTTTTCATTTATACTTACTTACTTACTTACATCGATTCCAAGTCCGAGTTGAAGAAAATTTTACCTTTTTATCTGCTTTATTCGTCTGTAAGGTTGGGCTACATCAGGAAGTCAATAACAATCAAATAATAAAAGTGATAAAATATAAATATCATTATTAGAAATATGTTAAAATAACATCCCAACATTGAATTACTGACAGTTCTGTCAATTGGTTCGAATATGGTCACAACACTTTTCCACACTTTTTTCCTTTCGAAACCGATGGAATTGTCGAGGAAAACGCCGATATTTCCTCTTCACCAACACCACCAGTAATGGAGAAATGCAGAATGTGGCGCAAATATTGACAGTTCGCATCGCATCGAGACCACGGGACACCCGACGCAAGATCAACGCGCAAACGCATTCCCCTCCCTTTGGGCTTTGATCTTCAATTGCTGTCGTGGACGAGCGTGAGCAAACGTTGGGCAGCCGCTGGTCAGCAGAAATGGCGTCCTGTCGTGATGACGCAAGCTGACCGATGCAACACCGATGTTGCAGCGAACCATCAACAGGACATCGAAATAATGATGACTGACATGGTCACGGACCGACAGAAGGACGGACGACAGGGACCACGACGACGACGACAGTCCATGATATTGACCATTCCCGCAGCGGGAGTGGGATGAGCGATTTATGAAAAATAAATAAACCCGCAGTTTATCACATCTTGTTTGCGCTCGCAAACAGATCGTACTACTACTGGGCACAAAATCGCCGGCAGAGGTTTCGGTCTTCGGTAGGTCGTCGGTGTGGCCGAGATGCATCTGATGCCGCCACGGGTCGCCACTGGTGCGAGCAAACATAAAATTATGTTTTATATGAATTCATTACCGTCGACGCGGCCAAGCGCGAATGCCAATAAGTGGTTGGGGGAACCACACAAGTAAATCTCCCATTTACGGTTGAGATAACGTTCCTCTGATGATGATGTAGCAGTTGAAATGGAACCCATTTTTGATGATTGACTTGACGACTTCGTTCGACGTTCGTTCATCAAAAATGTTGTGATTTTTAGCAATATTTCTATTCGATTTCGTTTATTCTCTTCATTTATCCATCATCAACGCATTGCTTAAGAGCGTACCGGATAATTACTCTAAAATGAAGGACACAAAGCGGTCATCCCGACAGCTGCACTTTCGAGTCACACTTTTTGTATGCCAAGCCATTCTCACCCACAAAGTTGGAACGTACTGTTGGATGTTTTTCGTCCTTTCTCCGAGAGGCTTTTTAGTTTCTCGCACCAGCCAGAACAGCAGCAGCAGCAGCAGCTCGCAAAACCATATTCCCGCTAATGAGATCATCCATTAAAACGCATCCAGCAGTAGCATGTGGGACGTACGCGACGATGCAACGCGACTTTAACAGAAAATTCCACCACACTGATCGCTCATTGGTCGAGCAAAGTGTAAAGCGGGGAAAGTAGTGTGCGAAAGTTTCACTTTTTTTGTCATGCTGAAACACTATTTTTGATGCTGATAGTAGATTGAAAAACGAAAAATATGGCAGACCAAGTGTCGTTTTAATTTTCATTATGAGCTGCTATTGAATGCGCAGCTGTTAAAACGATGATCGTTGTCATCGACAGTACTAAAATGGATTATTAACAGGCATCATTTTGACGCGATGGCGCAGACCATAGCAATCGGTGGAAAGTATTTGTTTTAAATTATGAAATGGAACCAGCAAAATAACACAAAACAAAGCTTTCCAAAACCACGGCGGAGCATGGGGTTCGTTTTTTTAGAAGGTTCAAAATTGAAATTAATTGCAACACCCACCAGCATCCCTTCTCGACAACCTTTCCCTTCTTTTGTGTTTTGTTTTTGTGCTTGGCATTCATTTTACATTACCTTCTTTTTTGGTCCATTTTTTAGCCAAATTAACCAAACACAGTTTCGCACAGTAGCAGCAGCAGCATCGGCAGCAGCATCACAGTTTGGTTGTCGAAATGTCATAAAAATGTCCCCACGGAAAGGCCCCCCCTTAAAGGCAACAAGCGACCAGCAGCTGGATGAAATTATCATTATCAACACCGTGGCCAGGGCGCAAAAGCACCACCCACCCACAGCGCACCTCGCGAGCAACATTGCGCGGCCAATGTTCTTGATGAAGCATAAATCTCGGTCCTCCTCTCCCTCGGGTGCGCCCGTCTAGGCAAACATCGTTTGCCAATGTTAGCAAAGCTGTTACGGCTTACGATGGGTTTGCCCCCCCCCCCCCCTCCGGTCGGTAATGAACCTCTCGAGACTCGCGCCATGCGCCATCGTTCTGTTCCGCGAGATGACGACGGTTCGGTTTCGCATCGTTCATTAAGCGCGACGAGGAGGACGAGGGAGACGACGCATGGAGCGACCAGAAAGTGTCCATTCTTCGAGTACTTCCTCCTTCGTCGTCCACTGTCCTAATTAAAACGCGAGCAGACTGCTGGGTGTACGCGAAATCACCACAGGAGTACACTGGCCAGGACCCGGCAGGAGCATCGAGGCGCTCCGAGTGAAGTAGCATCGTCACTGCAATAAACACCTCATTAACCCACTTTGCTGACGATCCGACGGAAGAGAGAGAGAGAGAGAGAGAGAGAGAGAGAGAGAGAGAGAGAGAGAGAGAGAGAGAGAGAGAGGATGGACGATGGTTACCGACTACAAATAAATTAACATAAAACAAGCACTTGGCCCAGCATGCTATGGTTCACTATGGGATCCACTAGGACCTCTCCGATGGTCCGGGAAAAAGTAGCAAAAAGGACTCAGCAGCAGCAACAGCAGCAGCCAAAGAGGCTAAGATCGCGCTCGAATGACAATCTGAAAAGATCGTAAGGCCAAGAGAGACAGAGAGAGAACGAAAAGGGCGAGAATCAAACCACCTTCCCTGGCATGCCAGGCCTGACCTGTCCTGCCCTGCCTTGAGTTCTAAGAAAAAGGATACAATCCTCATGAACTTGTCAACGCGTGGTACCGTGTTACCGTGGACCTTGGGCCTTGGGTCCCCCCCCTCGGTTTGGTTTCGGTTTTACGATCTCAAGCAGGTTTCAGTCATTGTCGAGAGCTTTTCAAGTCTGGCATTTTTGCCTGGACTGCCACCGTGCGCTCGTTTGTGACTTCGTCAGTGTCACTTCAACTCAACTTTTCCCCCAACGCCCAGGACGAGGGCCGTTTGTTGAAAGCTTTCTCAAGGGGTGATGATGGTGGAAATAGAAGAGGGGTGTTCGGGAAATTGCAACGAACGGAATCAAGTCACGCTCCCGGTAGCACGGCGGATGCACTGGTCCGGCCGTTGAGAGGGAGTCACTGGCCACTATTCAATTCCGTGGCACGAACACAGACGCCCGTCACGGACGTTGGAGTGGTCCCGGGTGCCCGGCACCAGGGCACTCCGGATTTCTTGATGGCGTCCGGCGTTTCGGATGATTGGATGAGTTATGGAAGAGATAATTTTACGGGGAAAATAATTAATAAACCTAGCTGAAACCGAGCTGATTTAAGATTTTGGGTTTCCAGAACTGCTTTACTTATCAGTTCTAGAAAAAGTGTATTTATGTTCTATTTCATTAGTATCTCTTGCAGCTAAATCTCTAAACATAATCTTCTCAATTAATTAAATTACTTCAAAAGCAGCTCATAAGTATATTAACATGTTAAATAAACATCAAATACGTTCTCGCCAGCAAAATATCAACAGCGAAATTGAATAAACATGAATTTACTACATGTTCTATTTTAAAGAGTTCGTTCGTTTTCGAAGAGTTATTTGTAATGGAATTTTTTTTTTGGCTGATGTATTACGGGCGGGGCCGTATTTATGAAATGGAAAAATTGTTATATCTTAAATACTCCTTGTGTATTTGTAAACAATAGAACACTTTAATTGGAATTTGTTAGTGCTTTAAAGGTAAGTGCGCAAAATATAAAGGACGGTAGAAAACATGCGACGTTAGTATACAAGCGACTTGTGTCCCTAAATTATGCATAAAACAGTTAAAAGTGGCTCTTTTTTCGAGTGCTCTCTAAACACCAAAATGAATCATCCAGACGCCGCTTAGCTTTGTGGGATGAAGATAATATGCAAACAAAAGTTCATCTTAAAATTACATTAAATAGGACTTGTGTATGTTTTCACAATCTTTCAGAGGCCAAAGAAAAATTCTGAAAGCATTAACTTCTTGAGGACTTAATGCATTGCAAAAGGAAATTTTTAAAAAATGTTACTTTTGCGGAGTTATCAGAAGGCTTTCCGGCGTCCTATTGATACGGGGTTTAAATATGAAAGCAATCCAAATATTTCAATTATTTTATTCGCTCAGATCTAAACGCTATTGCCACGATCATCGATATTGAAAACAACTAATCATTTGATTGCAGGTTTAGCTAGCCGTACAATTATTTTACGTGATTAATCAAACATTCTAACGGTTATACCGCACTAAACACCCTATACCATCACCGCTCAATTACTGAGGCCACGATAAAGTTTTCAAATGAATTAAATATTTTATTGTTTCCTTTCTAATTATTGTTTTGTTCTCGGCCGTAGCGCATTATTTGGCTCGGCTGCACAGAGAAGTCTTCTAAATACTGTTAACTACAACTTCTAAACACTGTTAACTACAACTGGTGTCATTTTATGCTCTCGCCGTCATTTTACAATCTAAAATATTCCGAAAGACTTTAGCTAAACACTTTTCTGTTTTTCACGTATATGAAAAGCCCAAAGTGATTGCTATTAAATATATTAATTTAATAGTACATTTGCTTTTATTATTTATGCATTGTTACTGAAAGTATTTTTAAGTCGTTTATTTGCATTGCTATGAGAATTTAGCCCAACTATTTTTTTTTACTAATGTATGAACTCACTTTTACTGATTATCAAATCGATAAATTGGTATCGCTCTAAATTATAAAAGCCAGTTAAATAGTTGCAGGGTGTCTCAGAATAATCTAATTAAGTAAAAATGTCTCAACACTCTCAAAACGGTGATCCGAATTCACTTCACCATCACATTTTATTGATATTTAAAAGCTCACTTCACATGAACACATAATAACCATGAGACGATAAGACGAAGTGATAATGTTTTTACATGAAAACTCAATTCTCGAAATATGATACAGCGAACCCGTTCCCTCACTTTGCATCCCCTTCTATCAATGGCCACTCTCCACCATCGGTAGACAATGCATGTGGATGATGGGCACGACGATAATGATGACACTTTCCTCTCCATTGTCTCTCGCCCACAATCCGCCACCGCCAATGCTAGAACAAACATAAGAACTAACGATTAAAAACTACTCTCCCCCTCACAAACACGCACACCTGTACATCATAATGGTGGCAAATGATGCTGTACTCGAGCACTGCATGCAATGGCAGCGCCTTGGTGAAAGGACTGCAAGTGTCATTAGAAAGGGAACAAATTCTTTGGAAAATTATGTTACCTCAGCCAAACGGCTTTAAGCTTTAAGCTTTCGCTGTTTTTATGCTGGAATAGAACACTACCAAGAGGCGCATTCTCCATCCATGTCCTCTTAAGAAACGTGTTAATGAACCGAGAACGGTGGATGGGAAATGGTGTCCATGGAAGAGAACTGGGAGGCGGGGTGTGCTTCCCCAGAAGCAGTCTTATCCACGCAGAGCGGGATTTTGCGTTTGCCAGAGAGCGCCAGTCGAGAGTGTCTGTCGCCCGTTTCGCTCGTAACTTGAAAAAGACAATATACACGGCAATTTGTCTCCGAAATGACCCGTTTCTGGAGCACATTTCTGAGTCATTAACTCACCTTTTGGGGTGGATGCGATGTTGCTGAGCTTTTGTGTGACTTCGCTTGCACCAGCATCGGAGTCCCATTCATTCGTGGCCTGCAGACGAGATGCTCGGTGTCTAGCCTTGGAGCACCAGACCGGGAGCAACAAGAAAAAGAAAGAAAAGGATCCCAGAGCCACCGAAAGGATAATACCTGTACCCTGCTGCCGCGCTGCTACCGTTCCACGACTAACGATGAATCCAATGTCAATGATCATGCTGAGCGATGAATGAACTGAAGTGCAATGCTCGCGCTGGTGCCGGCGGATGGCAAAAGGAATGGCTCTTCACCGGAGCCACCTTCCCGGGAACGAGAGATTGTGTCGAGGAACGCGTCTGAAGGATGATGGTTACCGCATCGGGAATCCGCTGTAACGCTGTGCATTGCGGAATGGTGTGGATGGAATGCGGAATGAATGGATACATTATCAAGCACGGATTTGTTTGGCCACACCACTTATGCTCCCGGTCTGGTCGTGGTCATGAAAAGGATCCTCTGCTTTCAAAGGGAATCGGCCAAGGAAAAAGTGAGCGCTTGTGAAAAAGAAACTTTTTTTTTCTACGGAATATGGTGGTTTGTGGTTTGTTATCAACAGTTCAAATATAGCAAACATCTTGACACATAATTGGGGGAGCTCTACGGTTTGAAAATTTTTATTATTTGTAGTGTGGCTCTGTGGTGATATCGCGTTTCTCATAAATTCACAACAAAAGTGTAAAACGCGCTAAAAAAGCGAAGGTGCAAAATGGTATCGATTAAATAGAATATAAAGCAACGTTGAATAAATGCCTTGTTCAATACTTGATACCATCTTCCCTCGACAGCAAAAACAGCTTCCAGTGATTGTAGTATTGAGTCACAGAACAGGAAAGTAGACATTGTTGATGTGGTTTGCTTTATCACTTACAATTTTGCTGACTCTATATTTCTCAATATTACTCTTAGCTTATTTTTTAAGATCGACTAGGATTTTCGATTCGATAGCCACTCAGGTTTGTTTAATTTAAATAAAACTATTTTCTTTTCACTTTATCGTTGCATTTGATTTTTACCATTTCAGACACTTCTACTGAATCCTTCTTGCGTTTTTTGTTCTCATGAATAATGATGATATGAAGCTTAGCTGTCTGTCAACTAAAGCATGTGTTTATAAATACAACCAAAGTTGAGCAAAACTACGTCATGTTAGTCTTGTCGAACCAAATATTCCTTTTTATTGGTTACATTATATTTTGAAAGTCATTATGTGCTACCCCAAGATGTGTTCTAGTTACATTTGAACAACTATTCGCAACAACTTTCTTATGAAATCATTAATCATTAACCAACCTCCTCGAAGTAGCTGTAATGTAGTTTTTTGCTGTAAGAAATTGTTTGTATGGTTTCTAATTAAGTTGGGCAAATCACATATTCATGTAATTGAAAGGAATTTGTTCAAGTATCGCAAATTTCACTCGATCTGCTACATTGTGTTCTGTGTTTTCAATAATCTATTGAAATTTCTAAATTAGCCTAGCTTCTAAATGTAGTATTTTGTTATCAAATGTTTAAAATAATTACTGGACATCGCAACAATGAAGTTGTGAAAAAATAAATTCATTCCATTGTATTTGATAAAGTAACTTGGATGACTTATTTACCTTCAAATGTCATAAACCCGTGGTGGATATACTTGTTTTGCGCACAATCGGTATATGAAAGTTTGCTAATATATTGCGAAAGGGGTTTCCATAAGTTGCTTTAATATTTAACCAGGCTAAACAATCTTGAAAATGTAACTCCAGCTCGAACTGCATTTTCTGTGAGTTCACTTCAAAAAAGCGTAAACTAAAACAGCGCATCCTCCTGGCAACAGCAACAGCATTTTCCACAAAGTTGCCACGTGTCGCCAAGCTCAAAAGGAACTGCATTGCACTCCCATCCCCATCCCCCCCTTGGGAAGCCCACCCTCCCTTTCGCATATTGCCCTAGGCCATGACCCCCTTTTACTCCCTCGCGCAAATCATCCCAACGATGATGAGCATTATGATGCGGCTATGCAAGCATGTAAATAATGAGTTCCTGTATTTTTTCCCCTTTGAATTTCCTCACCGCTCGCCACACACACACACAGCACAACGCAACGCAACCGCATGGAAATGCATTTTCCCTTCTTTTTGTGTTGTGTTTTTTTTTGCCACATTTGCTGCCGCCGCTGCTTCTTGTTGCATTCCGGGCGCGTCTAATTGTGCGCACTGGAAAGGAAAAACAAATACCTCCAAGGGGCAAGTGCCAGCCCCTTCCCCAGTGTCTTGCACCACATCTTTTGTGTGTGTGTGTGTGCCACCCTTTACTCCACATCCGTCTGCATGGTTGGCACTGGCGAGAATAAGCTGTGCCAGTACTCTAGGCGTTCGCCAAAGAGGTTTGCCAGGGCTCCCTGGTCACGGTTGATGAAAGACTTGGTTCCGCGGCTTATCTTTGTATTGCTTTCTTTGCTCACCACCACAATAACGCCATTCTAAATGCACCATTCCATTCCTAATTCAGTTGTTCTCTCTATGCTCGGCTTCATGTAACGCAGACACGATGAACCTATGCTCAAAAGGACGGCAACATACGATAAGATAAGTGGTGGTGGTAACCTCCCCTGCCTAGCGAGTAAAGTGTCATTAAAAGTGGTAAATTTATTAATGTCGAGCCCTTTTTACACTAAGCCGCCCCTGTGTTCGAGAACGCGAACTTCTTTTAAAAACCCTCGATGGGGTCTACTGGCCACACTGACGCGACAAACAAGCGCAATGGCGTTCGAATATTTAAAAACAGCTTAAAACCTCATCATCAACCCCTCTCCCCGCGTCTTTGGTAAACCACCAACTGTGGTGTGTGTGCTCTCGAAGCCGCGCACAAGCGCCGAAGTACCGAATTGCTAATGGCGCAGTTTGTCTTTGAAAAGTGAACACCACCATACCAGCGATCGTGAGCTTTCTTCCCTTCCATTTGCACCGGTTTTTACTTCATATTGCTCTCGATGCACAGACATATGCTGCCCGACGGTAGGGCATTAAAAGGCCTCCTTTTAGACCCGAACCCCCGTATGGTCGTGGCCGGAAGGAAGGGACATTTACATTCGTCCCTCGATCGTTACTTGAGATGCGGTGGTTCCAAGATGCCTTCGCCGCTGAAGTCGATTGTCGGTGTCCCTATTGTTCCAGTTTCAGTTTGAAGCCGCTGAGTACTTCTGTGTGGCCTTGTTTTTTTTTATTTAACTCCGAACAGGATTCCCAGTTTTATTATCGCATCGGTGCCGCTGGCGCCAGCGACCATGCCAGCGTCACTCGCACAGCATGCGGTCATATGCATTTATGTAGGTGCTCACCATTACACAGTCACAGCTTAAGGCACATCAGTCAGTTATGTGTGGAAAATTACACAATTTTTTTTTTCTAAAAAATAAATGAAACAATGTGGACTAATGTTGATGGCGATGAATTAGAGCGCGCGCGCGAGGAAATCGTTGGTCACTGCATTTGCATAAACCTGAGGTCGCACCACTTATCCCCCGGGGAGGATTACCATTAATCACAAACGGTGTGTTTGAAGCGCGATATGCTAGCTAAAGCCGTTGACGTGCCTTTAAAAAAATGGAAATTAAGTGTAAGGAACAACGCGGCCGCACCAGTGCATTAAAGCTTTCACGTGACGCGACGTGCGTGCGCCATGTTTATGTTGCATCGAAGCCGCAACGAACGAAACTATAAAGTTCAAGTCATATTTTCCAAAATAATGAGGCACCGTTTTTCGGGGAGCCCAAATGTCCCGCCTGAGTCCGGTCCGGTGGTGGGTCCGGTCTTGGCCATCGACGAAGACACGAACGATAAAACCCGGCAGCCGCCTCGTTCAACGTTCAGTCCTGGGTGAAGCAACGGAAGCAACGAGCATTGTTTGTTTTAATGCCCAACCAACGCAGGAATAGGAAGCAAGCAAGCAAATGGGACGGAATATATGCTCGGCTAAGCCGGTCTCGGTGCATTCTATGTCCCGGAAATCGGATCGCATCGGATCAGATAGGATCGGAGTGGAGCGCAGCGGAAGGTCTGGAGCCGAAAACGTCGGGTTCAACATAATTATATGTTTATGTGTAAGCCGGTACAATATGTGCTGCTAATGATAATTAAGTTGATCTCTTCTCCGCTGTCCGCGTCTTCCTCAGTGCATCAGCATCTAGGCACCATCTAGGCACCAGCTAACAGCTTTCCTGCTGCTGCTACTACTGCTGCTGCTGCTGCTTCTGCATCCGCATTAAGTCTTCGAGGCTGGCAGTAGGTTCTCCCTTGACCTCCCGGTGGCCAGCCCGGAACCAAGCCCCAAAAACTGCGCCCGGTTACTGCGCTATGGCCGGTCCCTGGACTAGCATCATCGACGTTGGCACTAGCGGTGCTGCTGCTGCTTTGCGAGCTGCAAAGTTTTGGCCTCTCCACTTTTGTCTGCAAATGATTTTCGGCATTTTCCGGCCGCCGGTGTTGGCAGCTCCGACCAACACCAGGTCATTCTGTGCTCCCTTCGACGGACGACGATGCCTTCATTATTTGTGCAATGATTGTTTTCATTTTGCGGCGCTTTCCCGGCGGGCCGGGCACGATTGAGCAAAACTTTCGCGAATGTTTCTGTCCGAACGGCAGGAGGCCATGCAGCGAGAGCATTGCAGCATTCGAGCAACTATGCAAAGGCCAGCGCGTGTTGACAAGGGAGTAATTAAAAATTAAAATCTTGTGCGGACGCGGACGCACCGGTTTTGTAGGTAGCACGATCTGCTGCAGATGTTTTTCGAGATGGTGATGGAATAGTTGAGCGATGGTTTTAGGCTAAAATGCTACTGTTTCCCTGCTCGTTGCACGTTCAGCGCTTGCTATCAGTAATGGTTGTTAGCTGATGGTGTGAACACCATGTTAAAGCAAATGTATTTTAAATTAAATGGTTCATAATTGTAGCCTAATATTAAAAGTCGATTGTTTATAGAAAAAACGCTAATTTTTTTGTTTAAAAATTTAAAATTCGAAGTTAAAAAAGATCGAACTATAATCGTTTTGAGGTATTGTTGAAATATGCTCAGATAAGTAGAGTTGGACAACTATTGTTTGAATTGTACCGATATCAAATCGATTCACTTGATCTATGACTAAACTCACCAACTTGTTTCAAGTTCAAAACTGGATCAAAAGAAGACAAAGCGGCCGTAAATTTACATCAAAATATGACATCTGGTTTAAAGAGTAGTTTTTGCTTTCGAATTTCCGCGCTATGTATTGATATTGTAATGCACCTTGCAACATTTTAACTTTCGCACACATCTTTGTACCGAAACATCGAAATGCGGTAGTGCGGGTAGCCTTACGAGTAGTCGCTTTCAAAATCAATAACAAGCGAGGAAGGTATTTATTATTTATTCTCATCTGTGCAATGATTCATGTATTCTGGGTGTTTATTGAAGTAAACCTTTCCGTGTAAAACTAAACGAACGGTCATGATTGTTATGTTAAAGATTAAAGTGATTGAAGTAGTATTTTTTTGGACCAGTGATTGGAGTAGTTCTTTTTCATCGGCATTATGTTATCTCTTTAAAGTCTTGTGAATTTCAAATTGGTATTACACTATTAGTAATTTTATAACGCATCTCCGCATTCACAATGTTCATGAAGCTTTCCCACAATAGAGCTGAATGCTTTTCCCAGAGTTATTTACAAAAGTGATTTAAACCAGAAATAAACTTCATGAAAACGAACAAATTACTGCAGAAAACAGGCGATTCGTGCTAATAACATGTGTCCAAACAATGCAAAACTCGTTGAACACCAAATCGTAGTAATGCACCAACTCCCCTTCGCTACTATCCTTTTCATTCAATTAAAAATCCAGCAACTACCCTCACTTCCATCACCGAATACCAAACACCCATAGAAACTGTAAATATTGTCCGCCCAGAATGGCCGAAAATGAGAAGGAAAATGAAGCACTATAGTGAAGGAGACGATCTGGTACGGTGCGGCATGGAAAACATTATTCTTTCCGCGCTATTTCAGTCGACCGAAAACTTTCACTCCGAAATCAGCACCAACTAGTCTAGCCCACACTGAGGTACTCAAGGCGTACGGGCTTGTGGAAAACAATAACAACGGAAACCATCGGTCTGACAAAACATTCGTCTCCGGCTGCATAAAGGGGTTCAGCTCTGGGGACCCCCCACCCCTTTGGTAGGACTCTTTGGTAGGAGGAAGCCGACAGAAGGAAAAGTTTCCTCATTGACCGGCCTCAGGATCGGGCCACCGTCGTTGAATGGACCGTCGGTCTTCCATTTCATTACAGATGAAATTATTAATCGACTGCACGCATGGGCTCCATGTTTTTTTTTCTTTCTTTTTTCCCCTTCTACTTCGTCTTGCTTGTGTTGATTTTTCCACTTCAACAAAGGCCCCGAGTGGGTGCAAGTAAACTTTTCCTCCAACCAGGTCCAGACATCCCAGCTCCAGGAGGAAACGAAATCCAATGTTCAAGCGTCTGAAATAACTAGTCTTATCGGCACACAACCGGGAGGTCCTTCTCCCTCCCAAAAACAGGACACCGGAGGAAGACGCGGAACGGTGGAAAAGCTGAGCTGTTGCTGAGTCCATCTTGGTGTAAGGATGAGGTACAATGATGAAGGATGCAAAATGTTCCTCGTGTACTAACAGCAACTTCCAGGCAGAGGCAGAAGCTAGCAGACGATGTTGCGATGACGATGACGATGTGTCCGATATGTGGCGCTCGATCTCCTTCTTTCTCTCTCTCTCTCTCTCTCTCTCTCTGGGTCTCTGCATCTTCTTTCGGGCGTTTGGCTATTTTCCGTGCCATGTTGGGTCATAATTTGTGAACTGTTACAACGCACAGTACAGTGGCCGTCGGCGAGGACCATCGTCGCTTATCTATCGTGCAACAGATAGAGAGTGCCCATGAACGTGAACCATCGCCCGTCACCAACATCGTAGGGTGCCGTGATGTGTAATCGTTCAAACATCGACAGCGACTTATGAAGGTTTCAAGCAACCCGAGCACCACAACACAACACAACGGCCATAGCCTTCTGCCACGGCAACGAAACGAAACGAAATGAAAAAAAAGAACGCTACATAACCAAAGCTAGCATGAAGCTCTCCCCGTGGACGTTGGCGCTGGTCAAACGAAATGGAAAATGTTTGTCCGATCTCGGAACCGTACTCCGAAGCGGGCCTTTTTTTTTTTGTTGCTCAGTGAGACCGACGAAGCGATCCGATCGAGTGCGTGCTTCGGTGCAATTTCCGTTGCTGTAGCTCGGTCCGAAAGCTGGAAACCCCGTGGAAATGAAACGGAAAGTTGTTCCGGCAAGTCCACCCACAGTCTCTGTCGCGCACTCTCCTTTTCTCTCTCTCTCTCTCTCTCTCTCTCTCTCTCTCTTTTGGACCACCCGATGAACCTTCATTTTCCTGTTCATTTAATTTTCCACCATACAGGCGACGGCCACACGGCCAACGGGCGTCACGATCGTTCGACTGACCGATTGGGAGCTGGAGCTGGAGCGAGGACCTGCGCCTACATGCTACACGCGAAAGCATTCCCAAGCCCACGGTTTTTTTTTGTCCGGCGGTCACTTGATGGGGGAGCAAAAAGCCCACGCAAAAGTTGGGGACCAGCGACCAAACGAGGGCAAACGAGCCAACGGAGACCAATGAAGCGCCTCATTTCATTTTCTAGTCCCCACCGGTAGTGCGGAAGGTGTGGCGGCTGTCACGGGTCGCCATGTTTTTGTCTAATTTCGCTGATGGCCGATGAGGGAACGCAGAGCGGCATTTTTGGACCGTGGTTAGCTCTATAGCCCGGGCACAGACTGTGTCGAGGGTCTGCAATCTGAGGTTTTGTGCTTTGGCTTTATAAGAAGTTGGATTTGCAAAGGACAACTTCTACTGATCAGTAATAGAAGAGTTGATCAGAGGTGACGCCGATAAGTTGATATAAGTAAGTCCAGAGGAGATCAAATTGATGTAATATACGTCGTTCCTGGTATTCAATGTTAGAAAACGTCCAGAACCAGAAGTTCAATTATAGCAATCGACACTGACTTCTCGTGTATCTCGTGATGTTTCCGCGAAAAACGGAATTCAGGAGATGTTTGAGGTACTTTTACTCGGTATTACAACCTCTTAGTCGTTCCTGGAACAAATCAACCAAGGGGTCGGAAAAGAAAGAAGGGCGACGTTGTTGAAACAACTATCACACGAAGGAATCGACTTGACTTGATTGTGCCACCAAAAAAGGGCCGGACGCCGAAGAGCAAACGAAAGTACAACCGGTACCGGTCGGGCCGCGTGGCGACCGAAATCATTACACATTGCAAAGATTCCACGCATTCTCCGGGTCCATGAGAGGGCGGCGTCCTCCTGCGAGTCCGAGAAAGGAATTGGACTGCAAAAAAACGGACCTTTTGGGCCGGTGGAGGGACAGGCGGGAGCTTTTTGCGAACCTTCATTTCGTTTATGGCTTTTTCTCGCCTCGTTCCCGTCGTTCACGAGCGGAGGGAAGGGAGGTTCCATTCGTTTGATATTAGATTCTTCCGAGGACCGGGCCGGGCTTTCATCTGGCCCAAAAGCACCACTGGCAGCAGCGTTCGCGAGCGGCCGGCGAAACGAGGCCTCCCGGTCCAATGATCGAGCGGTTTGGTCATCTGAACCGAATCATCAGGACCTTTCCATCGCCCGGCCCTTGCCGTCGCGCCGGAAGTCGTGTAAATCAGTGGCCTTTTTTTTTTTGGGAGGGAGGAGCGTCGTTTGCTGACTTGGACGTGCATGGACCGTGGAGAGTTACATCGGAAAGGATTGCGAGTTGACGTGGACCGTGAATAGAACGTAGTATCATGAGAACGACCAGGGACCGAGGAACTGACCGAAGATCTGAGAGAAGAAAAGCTGCAAAGTGACAGCGGTACGACGACGACGCAGGAGGTGGAGTCGCAGTTAATGAAGGAGATATGGTAAACAAGCGCTGGTCAGGCAGAAATGAATGTTTCTGTAGCACATCTCTTGCTTCTCCTCCATTTTTCCGCTCGCTCTCGGTAGATGAGGTGCTTCCAGTTGTGGCAGGGAAGCGGAGAAGAAGTTGGTCCAATTCTCGGCAGAAAGTTTGTTGAGGACCAACCGCTGCAAAAAAAAAAAAAAAGAAAACAAACCCCATCTTGCCTTTTCGGAAAGGTTCTACGGGGAAAAACCCCCGCCCGCAGGAAATGCACAAAAAGGAAACGTCGAAACGAAAAATCCTTTACATTTGAGGCCATCTACGATAAATGAATACGAGATGCAATTAAAATTGTCCCATCAAAGAGGCCCGGGAGTAGGAAAAGTGTTCCTTGCGCTATCTTTCGCAAGTGTGAGTGTTCGCGTTGCTTTAATGTTTGATTTATGGTCCCTTATTTGCAAAGGTTCTTGGTCGTTTTCATTTTCCCTTAAAATTGTGTCTCCACTGGTCGGTGTATGAGGGGGAGGTGATTGCCTTTTTGACCCACAATTTAGACTGTTGTGGGCACCTCAAGTTAGAAGTCACTTGGAGTGAGTGGAATGAGCTGGAAGATCCCTTTGGAGGCTGTTCGGAGCTATCATCAGAAAACATGTTTGAAAGTAACCAATTGCAACTCAAACACTCAGAAAGCGGCATTAATTGAGCAGCAATGATTTTTGGGCGTTCAAGGTAGTGGTGAATGATGGGATGAAAATCAGGATTCGGTTGCTCAATTCCTGCATCTCCCCTTTGATTGACCCAGTTTTGAGTTCTGAGAAATACTTCTTTTTATAATGATGGTTCTAGTATCTCTCATCTACTGTACTAGTGTTCACAGCGGGTTATACTATACTAAGAATGAACCGAACGTCTTTAAAAAAGGCACAACTAGAATGGAAGAATTATTGAAATAGATTTTTTTAACTTCATCTGTTGAAAATTTGCACATGGGATTTCTTGTATTGAAAAGAAATCACCTTATCGGGCATATCTGGTTTACTTTTGCCAATGCGAAACTATATTAAATAGTTTAAGTAATACTATTTAAAAGAAAGTAATACTTTCTTTTTCAATGAGTAATAGGCTCATTGGCTTTACACTGATTCTTTACTGAGATGAATTCGAAATCATAAGCGAATGTAATTACAAACCTTCTCAGCCTGTGCACAAATGTTAAGTCCTGTCGTTTTACAATACATGGCGTAACCCACAAACTGTCGCATGCTGCTAATTAAATATGCAAATATGAAATGTGTTATTGCCGTTACGTATCTCACGCAGTACAGCTTTAATAATTAAAGTGTAAACAGCGTCAGGTTTGATTCATTTAAATAAGTTAAAAGATATTGTCAATGTCAATCCAGAACATTCTCTTGCTTTGAGAAAGAGTCGGAAGTGTTTAGCACGATTCAAACGTAGAAATTTTAGCTTGCAAGCTGCAGGATTCGCAGCATTAATCAATCAAATGTGAAAAGAGAAACCAGAATTGTTGCCACACGGTATTTGTCAACCGTCTGAATGACATGGAAATAACAAAAAAAAACAACGATAGTTGAATTAAAACAATGGTTACTATCTGTTTATCAACACGGTCTAGTTGATTACATACAAGCACTGAACAAATTTATTGTTTGTAACAGAAAGAATGGTCTGATTGAGAACACTGAAAGTGTTTGATGGTAGGCAACTTCAACAGCTACCGTCAGGTATCGTTTTCATTGTTCAAAATGTTAAAACAAAACGGATCTACTGATCCATTACGCAGCACGAATGAAACCGATTCCGAGAGACCATAAGTAGATCGAATGGGAAACCAATATTTTCAACCAATATTACATTTCTAGCGCCAGGAATCGCGCGGAAAATGATCCCGATCCACCTCGATCCATGAAAATCGGCGACCATCGGCGCTCATCGCGCTTCAGCTATTTAAATTACTTACCCGAAACGAATGTGAAAAGTTTACTTTATTTATAGAATATTGCCCGCAACACCAACATCAGCAGCAGCAGCGAAAAACCCAAACGGCAAACCGCGTAGATGGTCCGCGCTCCAGCAAGTCCGTTGTTAAAGGTAACCTCGCGGCCGAGCACCAACACGGAGCGGACGCCGCATTTTCTGCGCAAAAGTCTGGCCCCAAAGCTTTCCGAAAGGAACATCGCCACGGCGTGTAGAAATCCCGGGAAAAGTTTTCTTCGACCATCGCCGGCGAAACCACGACGACACATACCCATGAACGGCGAACGAAAAGGCCGGAAAAAAGGTAAGCTTGAGTTGAGGTGAGTGAAAAGCGCAAAAGTGCGGCTGGAACTGAAGTTTTTTCTCCCAAAAAATTGATAAAACACAACAACAGCAACAGCAGCAGCAGCAGCAGCACAACAGCTCCGAGCGAAGCGCAGTTCGCAGTTGGCAGATAAGAAAACCTGGACCACAGCAGGCCACAGTCAGCGGCGCTCCTGGGCGGCTCTCGCTGGTCAACCTAACGAAGTTTATCGCCGGTCGTCGCCGGGCCGTTCGGATGGGCAATTTCCAACTTTGCCCATTTCCACGGCCGCCGCAGATATGGCCGCCGGTCCGGAAAATGTTCGTCTACCACCTACCACCTACCTACCTACCTATCTACCTGCCGCCCTGGCGAAGGTGAAGGCGAAACGGTAATTGTGGCCGCACCAGTGGACGCTATCTCTGCTCTGCTCTGTTACTCCGAAAAGCCGGTGTCTGTGTGTGTGTGTGTGAGTGTGCTTCTCGGAGTAACACACCAACGCGCAGATTAGCGGCAATTCCAGTAGCCGGTAGGCTCTGGTCGGTCGTGGACAATAGATTTCACCTTCTCTCGCTCTCTGCTCTTCTCTGCTCTGCCTACTACAACGACCTCCGGTACCTATAGTGTAATTTCTCATTTATCCTGATCCCGACCCATTAATTCCATCGAAACGGACAATCGACCGAAGCACACTGACCATCCCCCTGAGTGGGTGTGTGGGTGAGATGAAGCAACACTTGGGGAGGAGGATCGTTGTTGTATCAAAACAAAAACACTTCACCACTTCGCCTCTCCTCTCCTCTCAGGCGTCACATCAATCGCAGCAAACCATCATAACAACGCGACACAATCCACAGCAACCGACGAGCACCACACGCGTTACAATCATTAAAAGACAACGCAGCAACACAAATTACCACATCCAAGCAGGCACCGAGCGTCCTTGAACCGAGCCCCAGGAAACAACAAGGAAGAAGCAGACCGGCAGCAAACTTTTCCCGCTCCTGGAAAAACGACGCCACCCCAGGAAGTTGCTTGTTGCGCGAAGTTCCGCGAAAAATGGCAGACCTCAGAGGCAGGGCCTGCGAGACGTCAGCGATAATTAAAAGAAAACGACATTACAGCGCCCTCAGTGGCCACGACGGCCTACTGTCTGCCTGGAATTACCATTTTCGGATTTCGGATTGTTGCCTGTTGTTGGTTCCGGGATGTACCGGGAGTAATTTCGTATTCGTTATGCACCAGTGTGTGTGTGTATGTTTTTTTTATATCTCAAGTTTGATTTGTTTTATTCATTTTTCGTCTCATCTCTTTCCTTCTCTCTCTCGTTTTCATCGCAGCTTTCGTTGAAGGTTAGGGTTTTCGTTTTCATGTTTTTTTTCTTTTCTTCTTTAATTTTCTCACCACTGCGTTCCTTACCGAGTGAGACATTTGCAAATGTCTCGCGCGTCTTATATCACTATACCAAAGTATGTTTTGCGTGTACGATTTACGGGGCGCGTTCGCGTTATCTGATTCGCCCGGGGCGCTCTGGGTGCGAACTCCCCTCCCCTTCTTCTTCTTCTTCTTCTTGGTGTGCTTAAGAATGCTAGTTAATCTCAAATAACATCTCGTCCTTAACTCCTATCGGCACCCCTTCTTGCTCAATGTTAAATGCGTTTCTGTCCTTTTTTTTGTTTTTTACCAAGAAGAAACAAAATTAGAACGATCTGTCTTATCTCCCCCTTTTCGCTTCGCTTCGCTACCCGATTTGTGAACTTCTTTCTGTTTCTCTCTCTCTCTCTCTCTGTCTGCTCAGGACGATATCAGTCATACACAGTACCACACTACCACAGGTGTTCGATTTTTCAGGTTCAGGTGCTAAAGAAGAAAACCCACATCCAAACAATCGAAACGTCGTCGCAACATCGAACAAAAACCCTCTCAACCTTATCGAATTAGTTTAATTTAGCTTGTTTTAGCCGCCGGAACCTTTTCTTTTGATTTTCCTTCCATTTTCCCCCAATCCGTTGCCCTACTTCCTGTTTCCTCTCCTCAGCGCTTGCTCTTCGTCTGCTCTCATCTCATAAAAACAGTCAGGTGTGCAGTAAAAATTGCATAACTTCTTTCTAATGTTTCGCTTTCGATCTTTTCCTGTACCTTGGGTAGCGCTGCGCCGCGTATGCGTATGGCTTCCCTTTCGGAACCCCGGCGGATACTGTTCATAATTCTGCCTCTCTCTCTCCCTCTAGCTCCTACTCCCCAATCACTAGTATACATTACAAAAGGAGTATTTACATAATATTTACACCAAAAACCAAAAAGCAAATGGTAATTCCTTCTCCGCTGCTCCTCCTCCGGCTCCATAAGGTTAACTCTCAGCTACCGCATAAAGAAACGAATCGCGAATCCGGCAACTACACGGACACACGTCGGTTGTACTGTCGGGTTTTGGATGCGCTCTACCATCTTCCTATCTCTCTTCCGCGCTCCTGCTACACGTCTGTTAATTCTTTTTGCAGGACACCGTTTGACATAAAATTGACTTATGACGATCGGACGACTACTGGTGACGGTTGAAAGAGGAAAAAGGAAAGGAAGGAAAGGGAAAAGGAAATCGCATAACACAAAAAGGCCTCACTAGAACTAGACGATAGATGTGGATAAATTAAAATTGACTAGAAGTACGCGTTCGGTCTCTCTCTCTCTTTATCTCCCCTCGCGATATGACTCATCGTCGTGACGTGTGTCGTGAAGGATAATGGAAGGAGAGGCTCAACGTGTGACTGGGTCTCTGGGTGCGTGTTTGTTTGTTTATCGATCGATTTTCGCTTATCTACTAATGCAACGGTGCAGTGTGCTTGTGTGTGTGAAGTTACCTATGATACAGCAGTTCCGCCACAAAACACCAAACGCGTTTGTCTTGCTTCGAGTTCGACAGAGTATTGCTGTGACAGGGGAGAGGGTAGAGCGTTACAGTGATGTGCCTCTTCCCTTTATGTCTGACCTTAGAAGTGCTTAGAGTAGTAGATTGCTAACAGTGTGACAGAGTGTGTGTGTGTGTGGCTATGGGCTTTAGCTGAAGGGGCTTTAGGTGTCCGAAACATTCTTCGGTACCTCGTATATATGATGTGCGTACTGTGGTGAGTAGATGGCGGACGATTGCGTTTGTGCGGACACACCGGACACGGTCGTACCGCAGGAAACCGCCGACAGACCGGAGGAAGAGGTGCTAGAGGATGTAGTCGACGAGGAGGTACTCAGTGGACCCTTCGGTGTCTGTGGAAGTGGTGGCGGTGGTGGTGGTGGTGGAGCCTTCTGTCTACCATAGACCGCTCCTGTCACTGAGACGATCGAAGCGGAAGGCTGTTGTTGCTGCTGTTGCTGCTGCTGCTGTTGCAGTTGATGATGATGCTGCAACGTCTGATGACTCTGTGGTCCCGATCCCACCTGATGGGTCTGATAGTGTGGATAGGGGAGCGTGTATTGACCACCGAACGGATGCTGATAGTTCCGGTACGCTTGGTGGTAGTTGTACGTGTAGATGTTACAGTGCGGTTGATGATACTCCACCTCACCGAGTGACTTCTGCACCTCAACATCCTTCTCTTCCTGTAGCGTTGCCCTCTTATTACTTCCACTCCAACCGGTACGCCTCAGAGTGTCGAGAATACGATGCCGCAACCGATAGACGATAAGCACCAACGTCGTGAGGCTGGCGGCCGATGCCACAATGATCGCCCCAAAGATGGCACGCTCCTTCGACTGTAGATGCTGACAACCGAGCAGATCGGCCGTCAGGTCACGCAACAGCTCACCGTGCAACCGATCCGGACCACCGCAAACGATCTGCGGTTCATCCCGGGACTCCGGCGACTGCCGCTGGAGTAGATTCCTCAACCACAGCACCTCACAATCGCACACGAGCGGATTCTCTGTCAGATCAAACTCGGTGAGGTGCTTCCACGGCAACAACTCCTCATGGAACGTGCCAATCTTGTTATCACGCAGTGACACCTTCCGGATGTGCGGCAACCCGGCGAATGCGCCCTCATCCAGCTCCTGGAGCTCCTTGTTCGAGGCAATCGTTATCGATTCCAGGTTCGGATTGGCCGAGAAAGCACCGGACTGGACCTGGCGTAAATTCAACGCCCCGGAGATGTCGATCGACTTCAGGTTGGACAACCCAAAGAAGGCACCCTCCGGGATGATCTCGAAGTCATTCTGACCGATCGTCAACTCTTCCAGGCGCTTCAGAATACTCAGCTGTACCGTCGGTACCTTCAGCAGATGGTTATCGGAGATGTCGAGCGACCGGATGTTCTCCAGCCCCCGGAACGTATCGCTCGTCACGTTGACCAACATCGAACCGTGGATGTCGAGACGGCGCAACTGCGTCAACCCTTCGAACGCACCCGGTAACACCTTGAACAGTGCGTTCGTACCGAGAAACAGCTCCGCCAGCCCTTTCAGCGGCGTTAGTGACATCGTCGGAATGGTACTGATGGAGTTATCGTCCAGATAGAGGACGCGCAGATTACCAAGCCCCTCGAAGGCACTCGCATGCAACGTCGCGATCCGGTTTTGGCCCAAGTTCAGTTCCTCCAGCTTCGGCAGTGCCTTAAACATCTCCACACCAACGGCATCGATGAAGTTACCGCGCAGATTCAACACCCGCAGCTCGTCCAGTCCTCCGAACGTTCGGTTCGTGATCGAACCGAGCTTGTTGTTGTTCAGGTGCAGCTGCAGTAGCTTCTTCTGGTACATGAAGATACGCTCCGGGATGCTGAGCAGATGGTTGTAGCTCAGATCGAGCATCGTCAGCTCGGTGTAGAACTGAATCGACGAGTCGATCGATTTGATCCGATTGAACTTGATCACTAGCCGACCGATCGAGGGATTGAGCGCGATCGGTAACACATCCAGCTCCCCTTCACCGCACGTCACGTGCAGCTTCTCATCGTCACAAACGCACCGTGCTGGGCAGTACGAGACCGCACTGGCCACCGCCGCCAGTAGCAACAGTCCTACGGCTTGACACTTCATCTTTGCTCCGGGGTCAACGGTCGAGTGACGTCACAACACTATCCACGGCTGCATGCAGCTGGTTTTGCGGCACTTTCGCTTATCTTTGACCCTCGACACACAGACACACACACAGAGAGTGACTGCAAACCGGCACCGGAACTGACGTATGGCACCACCAAAGGCACTTTACACAGAGATGCAGAGCAACACAGACAGACAAGCTAATGACACGGACACACCTTTCCACTACGTCGTGCTGCTAATCTAGATCAAGAATTTGCTCGCTGATATGTCTATCTACTGACGTTTACGCTTCCTAGTAACTTCCTTCAACGCTTCCGTGTATCCCGGGGGACACAACTCTCACTCCAGTCACTACAGAGAAGGTTCTTCTTAACACACCGAATGGCGGAAGATGGATAAGGAAACGACGACACCAACGAACAGTTCACGTCGTCAACAGTAACATCCACAGTAGCACAAATCGTTCAGACGTACTTCAAAACACTGCGATTCGTTCGAAACTAATTTCCTGTACTTATCCAACCCAGATATGCTTATATGCCGGTAGATTCCGTCCACAGCTCCCAGTGGAACTGATGATTTATCCAATTTTAATGATATCTTTCTTATGGCTTCTCGATCAACTCCTTCACCGAAACAATTTGTTGATGTTGATTCAACGACCGTTCCGCTTCTGCTTCACGCGCAAACTCCGACCAACTGTCTCCGAAGCGAAGCGAACGAACGGCTTTAAGATTTCGTAAACGACGACGACGACGAGGCACACTCAATGGCTGCCGCGAGAATACTGTGCGGACCGCCATTTCACGAGCCTCCATTTATGCGTTCGCCTCTGTGTTGTTGTGGCCACTGCGTTTGTCGTCCTGTGGGGTTGTCCGAGAAGTGCTGAGCAGAGGATTTTATGCGCCCGTGGGCCACTCATGCTCATGCTCTTGTTATGCTCACCTGCGGGATGAGCGCTCAGCTTCTCTCCCGGTTTGTGGTGGCGCCGAGCGAGTGTAAACAAAACGCACCCATCTCGAGGGGTGCTGGAGAGCATTCCCGGTTTCCCAGAGAGCCGCCAGCATCCCAACAACATCGGTGAGCATAAGTCTCCGGAATCGCGAGCATAATGCGATCTGATCTCGTGAGTTCCCGCGATGCGAGCGTTGAGCTCTTCTTACCATTCGCTCCCTCTCTTTCCGTAGCATAAATTCTCCGCAGAGCATAGAGTTATGTTGTTGCTCCGAGTGGCCACGGTACGGGCGGCTAAAATTAGAACCTCAACGGCCAGAACAACCGTGGCCAGAACGCATTCTCGTCGTCGTCGTCGTCGTCGTTATCATCGTTGTTGCTGTCACTGTCGTCTGCGGGGTGGCCCCGGTGATCTGTCGCGCGGAACATGGCGGTTATTAATCCTGGAACTGGGACGGAATTTTTCCGGGAATTTCGTTGACAAGGCCACAGCGTGCCCAGACCAGACCACCCCACCGCCATCGCCGGGGACCAACAAACCAACAATCGCTTCATGTGCGTCCTGTTTTTCCGGAAGCGAAAGTGAATTATG
Source organism: Anopheles darlingi (assembly GCF_943734745.1). Taxonomy (NCBI): domain Eukaryota; kingdom Metazoa; phylum Arthropoda; class Insecta; order Diptera; family Culicidae; genus Anopheles; species Anopheles darlingi. The sequence goes on along the minus strand of NC_064875.1, from coordinate 25,609,733 downwards.
TGAAAATGATGTGGCGCAGTCTCGCACGGCGCTCTAGAGCGTGTCTGACGCTGCAAATCGAACCAAATGGATGGGTGTAGGTGGTGGTGGTGGTGGTGGAAGTGGAGCATCACATCGGGATCGATTGCGCGCCTCCTCCTCTCGCTAAAAAACAAATAAAGCGTCGATCAACAAGAAATATAACTCCCCGGCGCATTGATTAATGGTCATCGCGTGCCCCCTGGTCTGCCGACTCCTCGCGTGTGTGTGTATGTGTGTGTGTGTACGCTCCTTGGAGTAGGAGCACCCGAGTCTTCGGGGTTTTTGGGTGGAAAAATTGATTTTCTTGTGCACTGTGCACCGAACGTGTCGAATCGACCATTTTCTTCTCGACCAGCGCAAAAGACGACGCCGAAGACGCTCGTGATGGTTTCGAGTGCTGGCCCCTGGTCCTGGTGTTGGGTTGGCCTCGGGCTGCGGCGATTGCTGCATTTGCACTGCATTGTACCCCCGTCTGGGGTGTCGTTTGCTCAACGGTGGGGCAGATGGAGCCATGCAGCTGGAAGCTGGCCGGTGCTGGTTTGTGATGCAGGATTTTCCTTGAATCTCGCTCCGAACACCCCCGGATGTGGTACTGGGGCGATGGTACGGCGATAGCGTTTATGAGGTCTTTTGGGGACCATGATATCTGGATTGGAGCTGGCACTTTTTAGGAGTGCGGGACTGTGTTTGACGGGTTTTGAGTTGTCCGGGATGTGATGGTGGTTGCGTTCATTTACTTCTTTTCTGTGTGATGGAGTTTGACCGATTTTCAGTCAAACATTCTATTCTATTCAGATATTCTACATCAGTTTTAATATTTTTTTACTGCTGTATGGTCAATCTTATATAGATAAATCAAAGTTTTGTTACGAACACCCATAACTTGAACACGGATGGACCGATTTCGCTCATTTTTAGCGCAATGAATTCGTCTTTTGAATTTCGCAATCTTGAACTTTTGATTGGTAGCATTTTTTTTCTTCTGATTATGAAATGACTCAATTAAAATGAAATCATTTTCAATTCTTCACAAATATTTCTTGATCTACTAAACGTAGTTCACTCGAATGCAGAAAGAAGTTTACGGGGTTAACTAGTTATTACTATAACTAATTAAACTATAGAAGGCTAGTGTATGCTGTTTGCATATTCAACTCATAACTGTAGATGACAAACTGCCTTAAGTATTTCAAACATTATGTACTGTAGATGGCATTCGTTTGCAAAGAGCTATTCTATCTTTAAGGGGGGGCTTTGGTTATTTCGGGCCAAAACAAGGCTTATTTTTGACGATTTTTAGTGAAGAAACCATCTTACTTAATTTTTTCAAAACAATCTCATATTAAACTACAACTTTTAAAGAACGTTTGGTTCTTTTTTGGGGAATATTTGTTCAAAACTTCTTTAATGGCATCCAATCTAGAAAGACAAGTTTGCAAAAATGTACTTTTTGCGGTGCCCATCGTAGCTATGTGCTGGGACATCAAAAATACTCAAATGAATGTTCTTTTGTTAGATTATAAGTTTATCCAGGTAGCCTCGTCGAGTTTTTGTTAAATTTCACATTTTTCGATTTTAGGCAGATTTTTGAAGTTGAAAAAGTGATGCTTTTTTCAATATTGCCTCAAAAAACGACACTTTCCTAAATTAAAACAATTATTTAAAAAAAAAGTATCAACAATTTTTATAAAAACTCGACGGGGCTACCTGGCAGATACTGTACAGATTATGTGTTCAAAATTTCAAATCGATCGATCCAGTAGTTTTTATGCTACGATGGGCACTTTGAAACAGCAGGTTTTGGGAATCGCGATTCAAAGTTGCGAGATGCATTGAGCCTGGTATGAAAAGCGAATGTTCAAAAATCAATATCTTTCACAATTTTGCTTTGATTGATCCCAAAATATTACACAATACTCTTGAAAGAATAAGCACTCATAAAAAAATGTAAAAAGTAAATGCGAAGAAATAAAATAAAATACCGTAGCCCCCCCTTAAGTCTCCCTACATTAGCTTATGAAATCCTATCGTCAGTAAGACAATAGAGGATCAAATCGAAACAAAAGAATAAAAACTATGACACTCTGATTAATTAAGTTTAAAGAATGAATGTAGATTTAGAAACAATACACCGAAAGATATTATGCATGCATGATTTCTTTATTACTTTCAATACTGTATGTGTCCTTATACGATCCGTCGTTATTGGCACACTCTTTGATTGAACACTTTTTTGAAGGCATCCCTTGCCTCGTTCTGCATCACACACTTGTAAAAACCATGCGCACGTTCGCCTTCGGGAAGCTCGTACTTCAATCGTCTTGTCATGCAAGATTCCAGGTTGAAATTGAGCGTTCTGCCATCTTTCAAATAAACTTGCATTGGATCATACAGGCTGTAGAACTATGTAGAAAAATAAAAAAAGGAAAATCAGTCGAGTAACGATTTAAACTAAGAGGAATCGAATTATTTAGGACTCACATTTCCCGCGCCTGTTTTGTCAACAATATTAGTCGCTTTCAGAACACAGTCCAATGTTTTATCCAAATCAGCTCCGTTAATACTCTGGTAACTGTTTGCTCCGCATAGATGCTTTTTAACAGAGGGTCCAAATACGCTTTTACAACTGTCCAAAGAAGCAGCGTCAATCTGTTGCAAAAGAATGACTATTAGATAAAATATATTAATGCGAAAAGATATTAATTTACCTGCGAGATGATTTGAAGACAGCAAATTATTGTGCAACTTAGCAAAACCTTCATCGCCATTCTTTACTAGCACGATTGCGAGTGAACTGTGGATTTTCTATAGAACTGATCTGTTAAATACCTTCATTTTATGTGTTTCTGTCAATCGGTCAACAGCTCTTGATATTTACATTTTAAAGATTTTTCTGCCAATAACTACTCATCGTAGACTTGATACAAAATATGACATTTGTTCAAACATGATGAGCAAATAAGTAGCCCATTGCTAAAGCGGCGCTTGGATATCTACATCGAATGGTACGTATAAACATCCCATAAAACGATAATTATCTGGATTCATGAAGAAAGTACGATAAATCATTGAAAAATTGTAAACAATGATGCCAAGAAAAACATTATAATAAAAAAAATTTATAAATCAACATTTATAAACCAAATGCGAATAATTTCTAGACTCATTGATAACAAAATGGTACCAATACTTAAGAAATACGAGTATTATCTTGTATTACATATATCTGTATTATTTAAAAAATAGTGGCTCAACAAATTAAAAGGAGAAACGACATGTTACAACTGAGCACCCTAATGAATATAAATGCACCCCATTATATACAACGAATGTTTTTCGATGCAATCAATCGAAATCTGAATTTACAATATGAAAAGTTACATTGCACATAGTTTATTTTATTTCATATCAGTTCGATCAAAGAATCAAATTAGTTGCACACCCTGGCATTAAGCACCTTCTTGAACGTGTCTTTCGAATCAGTATTCATAATGCACTTGTAAAACGCATTGGCACGTTTGATTTTGGGCTCCAATCGGAATGACTTGCCAATGCATATTTCCAAATTGATGTCATGCTTTCGATGTTGTTCAATATTATTCATAGGCTGGTGGAGTCCGTGGTAATTCGCGTATCCCGTTTTGTCTACCACATTGACAGCCTGCAATACGCAATCCAAAGCTTTGTCCATATCAACTCCAGGAATCGTTTCGAACCTTTTTGTCTTACAGAACTGCTTCTTAGCAGAATCGCTGAAAACACTTTTGCATTGATCGAGTGAGTAGCCAGCAACCTATGAATTGAAACAGTAAACATTGACATTTTCTTCAAATTAGTTATAAATAATTATCGGTTTGTATTTGTAAGTTTACCTGAACCAATACAATTACTAATAGTGTCAATGCTGTGCTTTTCCACATCTTTCGTTTCTTCCGATAATATACAATTAACATCAAATGGAGCACTCTCGGGAGTAAATTCATTCCATTAGGTCAACCATCATTTTATACCTACACAGCGCTGTATAAAAATTATAATTTATTCACCAACTAATCAACAATTGCAACTGTGTCAACAATAGTGTTCAATAGAATGCAATGAAACAACGAGACGATGGTTATTCAAACAGATTTCTGAACAAATGTTTGGCCAATGGCAGTGAACATTAAACATTAAACAAACGTTACGATAACAAATGATGGACACATTGCTTGATCCATGATAAGATCGATACCAAACTTTTTTCCAAACTGAAAAAATATCTTTTCTTTATATTTTAAAATGTTGATCGATTATGATCATCTCGTTGCATTAACCTTGCCTTATCTTTGTTTGGGTTTAGTAAAAGCTTAGAATCAATTTCAATGCTGCTATTTCTGATGCAGTTACATGTTACAATTATGTGAATAAAAGAACGGCGCCAGTAATTGCATTATCTTCAGTGCACATCCTTGCTTGAATTGATTTGTTTGACATTTACACCACTTAAACGATGAATTCATTTTTTTAAGTATAGACATGAGACGTTTTATGTTGTGAGCGTCATGGCATTGCTTAATCTCCACAAAACATGTCGATATACTCTATGCCGTTTGAAAACTTAGTGATTCCTATGATTCACCTTCGAAATGTACGGCAATCTATTTTAAGCACTTATTTTATTAAACCTAACTGACCTTCACCGGATGCAAACCCAACTTACGTTATCTGACGAGATAACCTTTTTCCAATAGATAATGGGCTATGACAAGAGGACCTGTCCTTAACCCAGTTGTGTCTTTTGGGGTTCTCCGTAGGGCCTTGTAGGGTTTTAGGTATTTGGCCATGAAGTCTATTGTTCGAAGCCAAGGTATGTTAGTGGTTAACAAGCCCAATACTTGTTTGGTTATTTTTAAAACAGATAAAACGATGGATTTTGCAACGTCCTGGGGAACATGGGTCATCCTAATTGGATTGTTGTGTTGAGAGAATCAACTGTAAAACTGGTTGTAGCTTGACTTGTATTTCAATGCAATACTGCCTTTTGCTTTCAATGTTTTGACCACATCGAATGGCACCTGTAAGCTCTTTCCGAGCGACAATGTGGCGTAATGTTCAAGTTTTCATTACAACAGTTTAAAATAAATAGATGACAACAACTTCAAAAAATTAACAGAGAAGTATACAACCAGATTTGCAATCGGGAGAGCCAATATTAAGTGATGATCTGCTATATCCAAAACCATTATTGTCTATATACATTGCTATAACTGGTATAAAAATGAGGAACTTTCTGAGTTGACTAAATGAATAACTTATTAGCAGGAGGTGAACCTTTTTTTGTTTTAGTTTTCTAACATCTCGTTGTTATTCATTAAACTTTAAAAAAATTCGTTTAAAATTGCTGGATCAATCATAATGCATATTTCGGATATTCCAGCAGAAAGCTACGAAGCACAGTGGTAAAAGAACATTTTTACAGATAACCCATGCTTAATTTGATGTCATGGCCGTAGTTTTGAAACAAATCTCCCCCATAATATTCACAATTTTTTTTCAAATCAAGTTAATAATTATGCATTTATTGAAAAAACGTCACGATTCACGGTTTATATTAAAAAAAAGCAAAATGCGCCTGTTTTGGTTCGAATTAACCTGAATCAATTCTTCTACTTTGAGTATCGTTAAACAACTATAACAGTAAAGGACACACACGAGGTAGGTATTTGTGGAACCTAAAGTCATTTGTTAATCATCCTCACCATCAGCATCATCTTTCATACCTCGCAGCACCTTCAGCGGACCTCCTAGGCGAGAATTTCGGAAATGGATTATGCTTTTAGCTCCATGGGGAATGAGTCCCCGAAATAGTGAGCCTGGGGAAGGCCGTGCGATTAGGAGTGCGCCCTATCACTTCCTTAGTCACGCTCAAAATTGAAGAACGTAACGTTGGCGATCGTTGGCTCGTTGGCTTATGACGTCGCCGCACGCACCGATGACGACTTCATCAAAGCGCCATGCTGGCACCAGTAGTCACCGGTCGGCGGTCGGTCCGATGAGTCGGTCCCCGCCACCGTCTGCCATCGACCACCGGGCCTGCAACACCTTGCCACCGATGACTTGTCAAAAATCATTTCCCACTATCCCAGCGCACCTGAACACGCGTCGCCGTCGTCGTGGTCGTCGTGGTCGCCATCTGATGCAAGCGACTCCCGGAGAACACCTGTCGAAGTCGAAACCACCGGCGGCGATGACGACGACGACGACGACGACGCATAATCTATCTTCATCCGGCCAATGACTGGCCGGGGCCGGGTGATAGCTATTTCCTGCTCAACCGGACCTCACCGGATAGGCAAAACCTTATCCTTGCCGTGACTCCGTATCTTGGACCTCAACGTACGGAGCTCCACGCACGGCAAAACACAATAAGCCCCGAAGGCAGTCCACGAATCGATCCAGCATTTCGGTGGAATAGGTAAGGGGCCGAGGATGACCACAGGCTGTGGACACATAGTGGACACGAGTGGTTCATGTGAAACTCAGAGACGCCTCCCGAAAATGGCCGCAAACATTTCAAACCCCAAACCTCTTCGAATTCTTCTCCACCTCCTCGGAGTTCCGTTGTCCGTTCCGTGGCGGAGGAAGAGGTTTCAAAATCATGATTAGATTAGAACCACTTGTCCTCCCCACTCGGTGTGTGTGGACGCAGCACTTTTTGGTGGTCGTTGAGACCCGGCGGGACCTGGAAATGGAATGCCTTCTCTTCCACGGAATCTATTCGATCGCCACCGGTCCGTCGGTTGGTCGGTTGGTCGGTTGGTCGGTTTGGTCGTCGGTTACGCCCGTGGGGCAATCGATAGTGGCGAATTGTTTTAATTGATTCGGAAACCGTATGAATATTTAATGAACCCCATTCGCTACCGCTAGCTCTCTCTCCTTCCTTCTTTCGTGCTTGTTGTTATTTGGAAGCTGTTCTCTCGCCTTCGCTTCGGAACAAATTTTGGAAGCAGATGAGGAAGCGATTTCCCCAACATCGAACCAACGTACAACCTCATCTTCCTCAGGTCATTCGCGTGATTCGCGTTGCATGTACCACCAGGCGTTCTGTTGTAGACCATAGGCTTGTGCTATGCGCCAAATGCGGCCATGTTGGCCGCTATTGCCCCTACGTTGCTTTGGCCTTTTCACTTGGCACACAGGAAAAACCGACTCTCCATACCTTCTTCTATTGAGAGGTCTTTTAACCCAGCACACGCTATTGACGAAAGTTTTCTGGGGGCTGGTCTTCGCCTTGAAATTCGGATTTCGGACCCCCGGAGGAACACGGACGGACGAACGGACGGACCGAACGATGAGAGCGAAATTCGTTAAAATTAAATTAATTAAGATATGGCCGGCGTAGTTTGAGGTATTCGAAGGGATGAATCCTCCTGGACCCGGGACAAGGTGTTTGAAGGGGGCAGGGAACTCTCACTCTTGGCGTGGCGTGGTGTGGCGACCTTTCCCACTGCACGACCACCACCAGCTGCTACTGCCTTGCGTACATCATCGCAACATAACTGCTCAGGTCGACTATTATGCTCTCGTTTACGGCACCAAATAGTCGAATAGGGTTCCCTTGTGTGTTCCTTTTCCATCTATCTATTGGGATGCGGTATGCGGTTTGGGGATTGATACTCACAGCGCCACAGCGCCACGGCAAACGGTTGTATATTCCCGTTTATTGGTTGCTCGCTACTGAATACTCCCGTCCTCCCTCTGGTCCCGGTATTTGGGATTCAAGTACAATGTGTACTGTTACAACCTAAGCTCTAAGCACCGTGTATTTAGTTCGCTTTCTACTGTTGAAGAGAAGAAGAGAAACAGAAAGAGAGTGAAAGAGAGCGAAGGGCGCGAGGAAATGATCGTACAGAAGAGACAACAAAACTGAACATCTGAAGCTCATCTTATGGCCTCGAGGAACAAGAAGCCCGAATGTTTTCCCATCGCATCGGAACTATGCTGGTACTCGGGAGAGGGGGAGGGGGAGCGGGAGGTGCCTCATTACGCCGTCGTGGACTGGCAACCATACGTCGTAGAACCGGGTGTAAATGTAGTTTATCTTCCTTTTATGAACTTCTTCCCCCGGATCCCAGTAGACTGAGAACCGATTTCATTCTCACTAGGGCTGTGAGACGAACGGGCGAGACAATCCCAGGAGAAGGAATGTCCAGCTCAGCCCACTCCCAGTACAGAGGACGTCCAGTGGATCCTGTGTGATGAAGAGATGACCAACCGTAGCAATGATGGTGGTGCTAGCGGGGTATGGTGTCGATTAGATAGTCGAAGTCGAAGAGGGCTGCGACTCTCGTCTAGAACCTGACGAACGAGACGAACGCGATCCACCGTCTTCCGCCGCCTGCTGATCATGCTTCCGATGCGTGAAATTAATTTTTACCGCAAGCACCCCTCTCGGAGTACAGCAACAACAAGGCCCGCATTCGATCGCTTCTTGATCGTCGCTGTTCATTAGGAAGAACCCCGGGGGAAGAAGAATGAATGGAGGAAAAGAGAGATAAAGTCCGAGTCAGTGGGAAATGGGCGAAAATATTTTAATTGTTAAGGAAATGGTGAAGGCAAAGGGGCCTCTCGGGTGTTAAGCTGGCGTACATCTTCACGTTTTAACGAACGCCTTTATCGCCTAATCAGCCCGTTGGTTGGTAAGGGGTAGTGATGGTGGTGGTGGTGTGCGCGAGGTGCGGTCTGTCGGAAGCGCACTCACGGAAGCTCACGTGATGCAGGGCTGGTGATGGGAAATTGGCTTTTTTCTTTTCATTTACCCTGATGAGATTCCAAAATTTCCAGAACACCGCCGCTGCCGTACGATCGGTTCTGCTCCGTAGAAGTAGAAGAGCTCCAAAACCGTCAGCATCATCGTCTTCCTCACAGCTACTCTAGCAGAGATTGTATTCCGTTCTCTGCTCTTTAGTCGATCGAGAGGCGCCTCGAGAGAACAGGTGATCTTTACCATCGCGACCTGACTGCTCCTGTCATAATCGGCACCGAGGCGCCGCACCTCGCAAGACGTTGATGAAGTAGTTGAGAAGAGTGTAGAAGCGTTGAAGAGAGCTGAAGAAGCGTGAAGCAATTACGCCATCCCCGTCCTCATCCCAGGGCCCTGACGGTGTGCAGTGTGGGTCCGATAAATCAACCAACTCCTCCCCAACCCATCAACAGTCGATGCTGCTGCTGCTGCTGCTGCTGTTGCGGTGGCGTCGGACGTCAAGTTGTGATTTATTTTTAGCGAACTGCTCCGTCCGTAACCGATTAGCAACATTGCAGCAGCAGATGATTGGCGCAATCCGTTCGTTTAGCAGGGGGGGTCTTGAAATGCCAATCCTTTCGAGGAAGATTACGATTTTACGTCAGTTCACTCCGTGGTGCTGGTGCTGCTAGTGGCTAGAGAATGGTCTAAGCACTTGGCACTAGGCATATGTTATTATTGTTGTTAATCTTCCGTGTGAGTAGCCTGGCCTGCCTGGCGAAAACGGTGAAGAGAAGAAGAAGTTTGATTAATATGCTCGCTTTGACTTCTCATCGAGTCGTAGAACCATTAAAGCGCTCTGCTCGCGCTAACATTAGATTCTCGATCTAAGATTACGATACAATGGCGTGCGCGCGCCGGTCCCGGTCTCGCTTACGCCTAAGATCTCCAACAGTGCGCTCTCTCGAGAGAGTTCTATTGGACCTCACTAACCAGAATGAAGTACAAAAAAAAAACATAAATGCGAGCAATACACAAATGGGATCACCCGGCACGGCACGGTTCAGAATCATATCAATTAATAATCCTCGAGTGACGAACCATCATCCCATTCCACTTGACTACAACGATTACGGTCCACGGTCATGGCCATGGACTTTTCATTTTCACCAGAAACCAGAACATAAACAATTAACATTTCCACCTGCAGCACCCCTTTGCAGAAGGCGGTGGGGGGGGGGGGGGGGGGGGGATACGAATCCAATTATCCAACAACACGCATCCGCACGGTGCTGCTGAAGAAGAAGAAGCAGTGGAGTCCGCGCGAACCCGCTGCTTATGATTAATGAGCAGTCGCTCAGCATGCGGTCGCCACACCGATGACCGAACCGCGCCATAAAAGGATGACCCGTGGCCATTTTTATTGGGCAGCTCACAAAACATTGATTGCTTATAAATCAATCGCCGTGCGCGGGCTTCTAGTTCCCGCTCTTCGAGGATTTCTTGGTCGGACTTCTTGGCGGTTCGAAGTGAATTAATTATTAGATCCTTGTGGCAAGATGAGGATCTGAGGAGCATTAGTTGCTGGGACCGAAAAGTCGGTGACTACGGAGTCTGCAGAATTTTAAAACAGGTCTCCTTTAGTTTTCGAATACATAATGGTGGATGTCATAACGCGGCTCACTTGGATTGAAGTTTGATGGTCAACCGAACTCTCGGATATTAGACGTCGAAATAACTTGGCGAGCGTCAGGTATTGCCTCTTCAACTGTTGTGGTGCTATGGGAACTTCTGTTTCCAGTGCAGTGACTCTGTACGGCGTCTAATTAAAGGGTAAAGACGCCCGATCGCTGGCATTCATTTGGCATCGATAATCGATGGTCATCGATGGTCGAATATACCGCAGGTCGAGCACCTCACCGGTGCCGTCTGGGAAATTAATCTCCCTCACACTTTCCCTCACCGTAACGGTAATGGTTCTTTGTTACAACCTCCTCTCTTCTCTTCCTCCAGCATCCCTTTTTGCGAGGGGTAATCAGTTCAGTTACCGAATATGCGCTTCCCATGGTCCAGAATATCCAGAGGGATGCCCTTTCCACCTATGGCCGAGTAGTGAGGTGGTTTTTGCCCAACAGACAAAGCACGCAGAGAAAAAGAAGAAGAAGCAGTAGAGAGAGAAACAAAAAATGCTCGACGACCATTAGTTTACATCTTAATTGAATGATCGATCCAGCCGTTATTTATGAGCCAGACGCTTACAAATTGAATTAATTTGCCTTTTTTTTTCTCCTGCCGCCGCAGCACCATTTCTCGGGTCTTTTATGAGATTTCGATGTCCGACTCTACCGCTCCTCTTCCTGCTTTCTTTCGTCTTTTTCTTCCCCTTTTCTCTCGTTCTCCTTGATCCACTAGAAGTGTCTCTTCGGCGAAAGCAGACAGCGGATCAGCCAAAAAGGTCTTAAAGTATCGCTAGATAATCCGCCGCCTGTGAACCGGTTCAACCGATTCGATACGTCGACGAAGGAGCGGTGGAAATTAGAATCAAATCCGTGACAGTCCGTGAGTTCGGTGGCGGCGGCGTCGAGGCCTGACCGTAGATAAGGCAAATCGGTATCGGTTTCCGATAGAACTCTTCGGCATCCCCTCCGTCTTAACGACCTGGGATATCGACACACACACACACACACACACTAGAGAGATAAATAATTCCAATGATAAAATGCTGATCTCGGGAGTCTTTTCGAGCTCGCTGCCCTGACTCCTTTCTTCTCCGTTTCGCCCCTTTAATCTTTCTCACGAAAGGAGCGCGTGAACCTGCACTGGTCACAACTGGTCCAACTAGGCTGACCCTTTCGATTCCGGGCGACGCGAACCGGGGGATCAAGTCAAACAAAAAAATGCAACTCCAAGGAACCTATCCAGAGGCTCAAAAGGGATTAAATTGAGTGTATATTGAAAAATATGGTTGTTCCCTTTCTCAACTTTTCTTCCTCCGATTCGGTTATACGCGTGCTTTTCAATCGCACGACCTCACCGCGCTCTTCGATCTTTGACGTTTGCTCGACTTTCTCCCGACTGACATCGAACCGATTAGCCTTTGCAACGGTCGGAAGGAGCAAACGCGCCCGGCTTATCAATAAATTATGGTATTTCCTCGTGTTTACGAACGCCTCGAGCCGTTTCGGAAAGGATTCGAAGTGCGGAACCCCTTCTCGCTTCTCGCGTCGTCCCTTCCTTCTTTTGCCTTCGGTTCCAACCGGGGGTCATTCTCCTGCCTTCCTTGCTCTTCTATCCTTTCCAACATAATAATCTGGACTGACTGGACGGGACTGGACTGGAAGGGGAATCCCGAAAAGGGGGATCCCCAGGCCAGGACCTTGTTACAGCGGCAGCGGCCCGGCGCAATAACCAAGCGTAGCCCAAAAACCCTTGTTTATGGATCTCGCTTTTCCCTTATCGACGGAGTCGGAGAAGCCAAGTCCTTTCGGGTTTTGATGCCTTCGAGCGGTTTTGATGAAGACGCGCAACGTCGATTCGTTCACACAACAACATTTTTTGGTGGGCATCCTTTTTGAAAGGCCTCAATTCCTGCTGCTGCTCGGTCATTCCCCATTAGCCGGGACGGGAAATTAGTTTTTTCACGCTTTTCCTGTCCCGGGGATCCTCGGCTTAAAGGCCACTGGGAAATTCGGACGTTTGTCCATTAAAGGATTAGAACCCATTCGACGATGCCGGACCATCGGAAGGGTTTTTTTTTCTTTTCTTCGGGAGAACAGCTCTGCAACGGTTCGACAACTCTTTGATCGATATCAAGCCAGGGGCTGGGGTTGTGCTGGCCTGCGAAGTTGTCACCGAACCGTGAACGCATTTAGAATGAGCAGCAAAGGAGAGAGAGAGAAAAAGAGAAGAGAAACCGCAAAGAACTTGGGAGCACCTTGTCGATGCATGAAGGACGGGCATGAAATGAAACTGTCAAGATTAGGGAGAGGATTTTGGAGGCATTGATTTACATCGCGCGCGCGATTCGACAGATCAGATCGATCCGTGCGATCATTTGGCGGACCGGTGGGATGGGGCGGATGCTGCATCAAACGTGTCCATCGAAGGTGCATCCGTTGGTCCACCCCAAAACCGGACCGAGTCATGGTACTATGGAGGCACCATCGAGCATCGAGAGATCAATCAATCATCGGCAACGACAATTCGGGAGAACCTGTTTTTGGTGGCGGGTTCGGGGCCTGGGGTGAGGATTAATTTTTGAAATGATCCTTCCGGATCTCCGGTCGAGAGACCCACCACCGAGAGGCCCGCTAGCAGCAGCTAGATTGATTTTTGATGTAGTTGACATTAAACGGGCTCCACCCTGAATTTTTGGTGGAACCAGGGAACCGGGAACCAGGAATACGCGGGGCCGGTGACTGTGAGCATAAATTAATTTAATCCTCTTCTCGGTGTTAGTTCCATGTGAGAATGGGCCGCCATTGTGGTTTGCGCGCGCCGGTAGGTTTTGGGGAGGGAACGCATCATGACAAAACAGTATTTCGTTTGATGAAAAGTAAATATTTATCATCCCGATGTTTACACAATGCAATGTTTTACGATGACGCTGACACTTTGCTTACCCGCTGTTCGCTGTTTTGCTGCGGGTAAAGTTAAATGTTTTCTAAAATGATTTTAGCCGGAGCTTTTATTGATTGATCTGATAGAGGTGTTCTCGATTAATTGATGAGATATGGAGGGATGGGCTTTGATTGATATTTGTTCTCTCTGTTGTTGTTCATTAAATTCAATCGTGAATTAGCTATTATGTTCTAAATTATGCAGAATGACATTTTAAACACAATAGTCTGAGAATGGATTTACCGAACTATATTCCTGTGCATACAAATACCAATTATTTTATTGGGCATCTGGTAGGGTAAATTTAATTATATGTCAGGACAAAAGCATCGATCTTAAAGTTTTTACGAATTTACAGCAAAAAACAGGGACAAATGCTCTCTGGCTTCCAGATTGATTATATTTATAAAATCTTTCTAATACCTTTTTTATCGTCTATTGCACTGTTCAATAATTTACTTTCAACTAAAAGCATTTTTATGATGAAGTTAGGATTTTGAAACGTTTTGCTTTACTTTCGCAATGGGCATGCACATAAATTGGCCAATTTTTTTAAACTAAATATTTTCTATGTAACGCAAGTAAAACTTTTTGACAAAAGATTTAGCATAGGTTTGCTCTACAGTGAACTATTCTCATCAAACGATTTTATTTTATTCACTGTTTTGTAAACACTGGCGTCTCAGGAGTATGTGGCACAACCCTAAAATTAATTCGAATGCATGTATTTATACTGATAAGTTCACAAGTTTAATATTCTTTCAGATCGCAAGTTTAATATTCTTTCATAATTAAATAAACAATTGAATCGATCGCTAAGCTTGGTTAATAAATATAAAGATAAATTACAAGAAAGGAATTAAGGAAAGCAATAGGTGTTGGTTAAGAGTAATGTGCACTGAATGACATTTCTGTTAAACTACCCAAATTTTAATGTTGAGGTGAATTAAATATATGAAAACGAAAAAATCGAAGCGAAGCGAAACGATGGATTCGCGCATCAAACCGATAATTTTCTTTTCATTCAATGTACAGGCATAGCAGCGAACGATAAAGACATAAGTAACAGAATCGGATTCGATTGTTGAATTGAATGAAATTTACGCTCTGCTCAAAAAATGAAGCCACCATGCTCTAAAAAAGAAGTCAAAGCACTTGACGCCAACAATTAAAGAACTCTTTAGTGCCATTAGCAGTAATTGCAGATCCTAGATGCAACGATCTTCAGTATGCATCCACGAAAAATGATATTGGAGAAGCATATCTAAAGACCACGAAACGAAAATGCCAAACTTTTAGTCGAAATACAGCATTGAGTTGCTCAAACCTGAACAGATGACTGTAATCATCACAGTGGAAAGCTACATTATAGAGGACACTAACTTCGAACAACCAAAAACAAACATATGGCACTCATCTCGTAGAAACGGCCATACAATACATTGTTTGCTGGACAACCGGGAACAGTCTTCCATAAATTACTCTCTCTACTTGACAGCTTATTAGAATAAAAAAAACCCAACACCATTTGTCCGCATAAATGTCGCTTCATGCGTGTTATTCCTTTCAGAAGCAGCAGCAGCCGCACCAACAGCAGCAACAGCATGCCGCCATTCTTCGGAACCAACCGATGATGCTCCATTAAAAGCAGATCATTCGCCGCCGCCGCCGCCGCGCGCTCACCCAAACCTGCGATTATTAATATTTAAATAAAGTTTTCTTTCAATAATCATAGGTCCCATTCAAATGATGTTTCTTTGATTGACAGGACCAAAACAAACAGCTCCCCTACCATTCCGAGACACGAGGCTTATATCCTTTATCCGCACCAGAAGCCTCCGAATAGCTGGAGGCGCTCGCTGCTTCCCTAAACCCAGAGCATGATCCACGATCCTCTTCTCGATCGCCATTTGCCGATAAAATACAGTTTAGAGATGATAATGAACAGAACAAGAAACGGGTGTCCGTAGACAGCGTCGTGCGACACGCTAGCTCGCTTCGGGGCTATGCCATTAATGTTCAATATCTTGATAGAATTATTCAAATGGAGAACCCTTCACCAGAGAAATGTCTTCCGTCGATCCGCTCCGACGGCGATCGCTTTCGTTTCCAACCAAATTATTAGATTCATAGATATGCCGATACCCCCTCTTCCCTCTCTATCTCTCTGTCTCTATTTCTGTGAACCTCCGGAAGATCTCGTCTCGTGGAACTATCCGCCTGGAAAAGGAGGGGGGAATAACAATGCACCACAACAACAAAGAAACATCCATGGAATTTGTCTTTCTTATGACAATTTGTGAGATCATAAACGTATATCATCCACGGTCGAATCCACGACGACGTCGACGACGATCGCTGCTTCATTATCTATACATCTTTATAATCCCGCGAGGCGCGGCCATCCCAAAAAAAAAATTGTAGTGGCGAAGAAGCGATGTGACAGGAAATCTTGAGCGACCCAGGGCCTTCCGAGCATTCCTTTATGCTCCGTGCTATGGACCTTTTGTCCGTACTTTTTTTTTCGTCTCCGTTCCGTGTGGTTTCATCGGAAGACCACGCGCGCGAAGGAAACGAACTTCTTCTCGGGATTGTCTCAGGAGATCCCGAGTGAGCTTCAGCGAATGGTGGCGAGAACCTGTTCCTTCCCTGCTATTTTCACAGAGCACTGTTATGCTCTCCGCCAAGAGGCCACGAGGGGGTTCTGTTCTGTTTGCTTCGTTCTGTGCTCTGTTCTGTTCTGTTCTGTTCCGTCTCTTCATCATCATCCTGCCAGCCACGGTCCACGGTCCACACGGGCAGGTGTATTTCTCACGATCACAGCAGTCGTTGGTTTCGCGTGTCGTCGTCGCGCAGCCTCCCTTGATCCGCGCGCGCGCCAACCGAGGGCTGGAAAATCGTATCCTGATGCAAAGAGCATAAATAATAAAAATGAAACGGAAACGGCGATGACGATGGCGATGGGCAATTGCGATACACGTGAGTGTGTGCCTGTGTGTGTCCGGAATCGGTGATTTCGGATGTCTGCAGCCACAGCCTGGACAACAGGTTTTGGTCAGGTTTGTTTCGAGCGGAATCGTTCGCTGGCACAATCGTGCTGATGAGTTTTCCGAGACCAGCAACCGAACCATCATGTCCTTTAATAAGGATAAAAACGGCTCGCAACAACCACCAGCCGGGAAACAATGGACAACGCTGGTTGCCCATGGGAAAGTTTTGCAAAATGTGCGAGTGTGTGTGTATGTGGCCACATCGTAGTGTGTCCAGTGTGAACGAAACGGTCCACACCTGGCTGGCTGGCTGGCTGGCTGGCTGGCGATGGCTGGTTATTTATTTATTTCAGATTTTCGTTCTCTTCATCGCGGGGTTTCGTGTTTTTTTTTTTTGCTTTTTTGTTTTTGGGCGGAACAGGAGCGGTTTGGCGGTTGCCATCATCACCAGCCTTGCCGCCTGCGCCGCGGTGGGAAGCGTCAAGCAAATTATGAAGAAACATATTACTGGCCACAGCAGGCCAGTGGCGGCCGCTTAGATGGTGCCACCGCTTTTTGGATTATTCACATTCGCGCTCCGGTCGGTCGGTCGGTCGGTCGGTTTAGTTGTCCGGTTTCCGGGGCCACGCAAACGCAAACCGGGAATGAAAATGGACGCGTTGAAGTGTGCCAGTTGATTGCTTTCGCCCGCACCACTAGCAGCATGAAGCAGCGGCAGGAAGCGAGAAAAAAACATCGAAATGGCCACATTGCAGATTTAGAACGGGACAGGGTCGGACAGTTTTGTGCAACTTTGTACCGGGTACCGGGTACCGGGAACCGGGGCGCTTGGTCCTTTCGTCCTGTCAGGAGCAGCGCTGCGGCCATCGCAGTGTTAATCATGAGTGAAGCGAGCGAGCTGTCGGGAGCACAAGGAATGCAATTTGCTTAACATTGGATCGCATTCTCGGGAGAATGAATTGAGAAGTGTTCCGGGCGGAAAAATGTTAACTTGCGGTTAGTGAAAGCGGTTTAATGAACTAGGATACGGCTTGCACGACGCGTGGAGGGATTGTTGCGTTGCAATTAGCAAACATAAGTATGAGGTGAATGCATTAATTTGTTGCGTTTTACAGTACATGACACGATCAAAAGCCATATCCTTTATAACACTTTTGAAAGTGTTCTGATATGAACATTCCTTTAATATAACGGGAAAACTAATTACTAATAGCGGGAAATGCGGGAGCGAGCCACTGAAAAAAGTTATGTTGCTTTTCATATTTGTTTGAATACATAGGTTTAGTGCAGAGTGAAATGCTATTACTCGTAGTATTCGAAAAAAATATTGATTCAGATGAATGTAAAAACGTAGTTTGAAAGTTGCCATACATAAAAAAAGAATTAAATGATTTGCATCCTATGTTTATGAGGCATATTTTTTGTTTTTGAACTAGGTGTAATTCACAATAATAGTTAAAAAAAACTTCTCAAAGATTTGATTATCCTGAATAAATTCGTTAAAACGATGCTATTGGGTTTACACAAAGCTGTGTTAAAAAAATATATATCACAATTATTCATCAATTAAATCATTAAACTTATATTTTTCAAGATGTTCTCGGAGATGCAAAATAAATGACGTATACTTATCGGATAAAATAAATGTTTTACGTTCAAATCGTGCCCTATTAAACATTTAAAAAAAAACTCAATTAAATTTGGTTAAAAAACTTAATTAAAACTGATTTAAATCATTCTTAAATATCCTTTCAAGTCTAGATTTATAAGAAAATATGAATATTGAATTCATGAAGCGGAAGTGTTATAAAAAAAACTATTTGAATAAAATTTTATGATCTTTTCATAACCCGTTTCAGATTCAAACTAAAAGCGCATGGATTGAAATTGTACAGAAACATGAATATGAAACATTAGAAATGAAATGAGTGGAACTGTACACTCATACGGGTCAAGTGGCGCCATTTAATCATGATTTGAAACGATAGCCAGTTCCCCTTTGAAACCAGTCCCCGATACACCAGCACCCGATTTCGACGTAAAATTAGCATTACAGTTCATTGAAAATTTACAAATTTACGTGGTGTGCGAATCCGGCGCTAATAGCTCATGAAATCAATCAAATGTAAACATAAGCAAACAGTTTAGAAAATGTACCTTCCACAAACTGTTCCCGTATCCAATTCAGCTTCCAGCCAATCGCCACGTTGGTCGGGCTTCCCGGGGAACGCTTTATCCCACGCAAAATACGCTTCCATGTTTGCGAATGTTTGCTCAAAATTGCGCGCCGCAGAGCGGAGAGTGTTATTTTAGGATAAAGGACATCATCTACATCAATCAATCATATTCCAGGAACTGTTAATGGAAATTGCTTTCCATTCATACCGTTCGTCCTCCTCGCCTGCACCACTACCCCCGTGCAGTAGACAAATAATTTGA